>NC_134035.1:2910000-3510000 GCF_964204645.1 Tubulanus polymorphus | reverse complement strand
ATTCTTAAAAATGCTCGTATGTCCCGAAATAGTCTTAATTTTCTTCATTCGAAGCTTGACAGGGGCGCGTTTTCCAGAACTTCATTTACGAAATTTCCGGAATGTGAAAAAGAAATTGGAACTTAGAAAATGCGGAAAGGGCTCGTCCGCACCCCCTATACCCATACGTTACACCCCGATTCATCATTACTATTAGTCAATTTTATCTTGATTATCATCAATATCATTATATTTATGTTTACACAACGATTCGTTACATCTGATACGTTACTCAGACGGTACGTACCTTTGACCTTTGTCGCAGCGTATTGTATCTACGGTAGATTTGGATAGCGCTTATTCGGTGGATTCTACACCGAAACTTTTGCCAAATGCCAGATTCGTATCCTGCAACTCACCGCGCGTCGTTCGAAATAGATAACTGGACTATTCGGATTTCATTCATTTATATTTATACAGATATAATTTCCAATTCGCAATTATGTCCATTCGCATCGAGTAAACGTCGCTACTTGTGGCGGCGCTAAAGTCGTCGCGCAAGTTCATTCATTGTTCCCGAACCCGTGGTGACGCGCGCGATACCATAAATCTGTGTCAAGATCAGTCACTTGTAGTGGTCGAAAAAACACTATAATCCGTGTATACTGTAGATACATGAAGAAATCTCACACTTCGAATTTAAAATTATACGATCAAATTTATTATTATGAAACCACAACGTTTCGGCTGTTGACTAACAGCCATCATCAGGTGGAATGACCAGAAAAACAAGTAACTAAGCATGTTAACTCACAGGATCTACAGTAGATGCAGTGTGTGAATTAAGTCACTTGTAACTTGCGCTGCATTTCTCGTCAATGCGCATGCGTCTTCACTCAAAAACTGGTGATAATATCAATTTCGGATAACACATGAATTTTGGAAAAGAATATCGTTCCATTCATTACATTACAATCAGTATGATAGGGGGCTTACTTGACTTAAATACTTACTTGACTGAATTTGGCCCTGGATGCGGACGTGGGCGATAGCAAGTTTTGATATTTCAACATGGACACTTAACCAACTGAAACCTCTTATCACTCTTAAATCCAACAAAACTGCATACACCACGCCATGACTACTAGTCTTGCTAACTCAAAACCCTTCACATTTTTTTATGCGACACGTATGCATGTCAATGGCTAGCAAACGGCTTATGGTACTTCAAGGAACGGAACGGAGTATCATAAGCCCTGTCAAATCCCGGCATGAAGATTTCGCGATGAACATATATTACGAATCATTCAAAATCAATTTCGATTTGATGATTTTTACCCTCGCTTAACACTACCACCCGGCATAAGAGGCTCTTGAATTACGTATTATTGCCCTTTCAATTCGTATCAAAACAGACGTAAATAACAACAGACTGCCTTTTGATGCCTATAGGAAAATAGGGACGTGCAATGCGTGAACCTATAATTTTGGCAGTGTGGCCTATCTATCATGAAATGGTCCTGCTGACAATTGACGTTAAATTCACATTGATCGAGATGTTCTATACGAAAAGGATCGGTGACACTGAATACCCCCATGAATCGAATGCCAAAGTTTTCCTTCGATGCAAATATCTTCCAATTCCCCACGGTTGGATCTAAAAAAGGGGGTGCACTTGAAATGAGAAAAAATTTCGTCGGGGTCCCCATGAAATTTTGAAAAAATGACGCCTTTGGTATTTCCTGCATTTAGCATAATTTGTGAAAAATTCTAAATATCACCTTTATTCTTTTAATTTTCCAAATGCTTTTTTCGAGAAAAAATATCTGTATCGGAGAGGCCGGGACGCGTGCCCTGTACTATAAATCCATGGACATACAGGGGCTAGTACCTGCTCTCCGTACCTGTGTCGTTTTACAGTGCTCTTTTACTCAACATCTTAGGAAGGGTCAATAAAGTTAGAATTGAAATGAATTGAATTCAAACCGTATTTTAGTGTGTAGCCACCAGCTCGGGAGCCGTTCACTGATGACCTATGTCCCCGATTACTAATATACATGTGAATCAATCGGTACTTCTGGAAAAATCTATCATCCAGCGAGGAAAGAATCAACTAATGTCTATTTATTAATGGATGAGACCTGTTTTTCTGGGATATTTTGCTTACTTTTTGGGATACATACCTCATTTATGTCTTAACAGAATGCCAAAAATCGCGGACAACAACTGAATATCCGATATATTTCCAGTTCTGTACCAATTAGATGCATTGGCAAAAAGACTCCTTAAGTCCAATTGAATGAGAGAGAAAATCCTCCATTTTGTGAAATTTCTTGAATTTTTACATTGTCACCATGCCTACGAAATGAAGTTATTTTTCTTGTGGGGTCTCAACAACTAAATCAGGGTGGCGTAGGCATGGTAACAATGTTCAAATCCAAGAAATTTGACAAAATGGAGGATTTTCTCTCTCATTCAATTGGACTTAAGGAGTCTTTTTGCCAATCCATCTAATTGGTACAGAACTGGAAATATATCGGATATTCAGTTGTTGTCCGCGATTTTTGGCATTCTGTTAAGACATAAATGAGGTAGGCCTATGTACCCCAAAAAGTAAGCAAAATATCCCAGAAAAACAGGTCTCATCAATTAATAAATAGACATTAGGCAGTAATCAGTGTCGCAATATCTACTGTAGAGATCATGTCAGCCAACAATCGGGAGGAAGAATCAGCCGCAGGAGCTGGTGGTGGGAGTCGGAGGAGTAGGAGATACCCGGCCAATATGCAGGGTGTTTTACAGATGAGCATCGCTAACTCAACTACTGATGATAATCGTACCGAATCATCTAACGCTGTTCCGATGTCAGAAGAGGTGAGAGTTTGAATAGGACTCAATCAATTTTGAGTAACAAATCAAACCATTTTTTAGTAGGCCCATGACTATGTCGACCCAATCATTCTTCGTCAGATCGGTCGATCGATAGGTATTTCACATCAACAGTTCGTTACTTTGTTATTAGTTGCCTAATCCGTTTCGAGTAAGATTATTCTTGAAGAAAATGAATTTCTGCATTAGACTGAGTGGTTTTAGAAACATTTGAATGTCTTCAAGATCGTTAAATTGTGTGATTAATCCGAAAAAATCTGCAAAATCCGTCGGTACCGCACACCAGCCTCATAGTAAAAATAACCATGATTTTTTAAGACTGGTGCTATCAACCGTACCTTGGCTGTAGATTGTCTAAGAGGTGCAGGTTCCAGGCTGCTGATTGTCTGAAGGGGTGCAGGTTCCAGGCTGCAGATTGTCTGGAGAGGTGCAGGTTCCAGGCTGCTGATTGTCTAACAGGTGCAGGTTCCAGGCTGCAGACTTTCTGGAGAGGGTGGTTCGAGTCGCAGGCCTGATCCATAACACCACTAAGATAATTAGGATTGTTTTTCAACAGAAAACAAACTGCTCACCCATTTTGAAACGTTTATATTTTACGGTACGATTTTTTGCAGCGTCGACAGTGGCTGAACCAAGCGTTGAGCGACATGTCGGTCGACGTCATCAGAGAAATGAAACAAAATCTGGACAACTTGAGAAGCGCCGACGCGACAACCGAGGTGAAAGAGGTTTCGTTGGACAATTTGATCGAGTGGTGTGAAAATTTAGACTTGGCGCAAGGTAAATGATGTAGATTTTAGAATAATGCGTCCAATTTTGAGTTGTCACTAATGTCGAATAATAAATTTTTCATGGTTCCCACAGTATAGGGAAATTGGGAAAAACTTGGGAATTTTGAAATGATATTTTTCAGTTTGGAAATATTTGGGAAATTCATTCACATCTTATGTATTGTATTTGCCAAGGGCAACTTTGTTCAACGATTTCCCTTGAGAATCACCTTTATCAACCAGTCACCTCTAAATGTTGAACTAGTATGTTTGTATCTGTTCATTTCTATTTGAGAAAATTGGAAAATCAACCATGGAATATTTGGGAAAAACCTGGCAATCTTTAATTCGTGTTACTGTGGGAACCATGATTTTTCCTTTTTTGTTTCGTTGCATTATTTCTAAAACCTACCGTTTAAAACTCGTCCGTTCTCTTCTATTCGTAGATTTTCATAAGATCGGGGGCTACGAATCACTTGGCGATTTGTTACGCGACGAAAACCCCGAAATTCGGTCGCGCGCGGCCGACTTGATCGCGACGCTCGTACAGAACAATCCGTATTGCCAACAGAGGGCGCTCGAGTTCGATTTGATGCCGTCGTTGCTGGCGCTGCTCGACGACGACAACGACGATCGCGTGAAGATCAAAGCGTTGTACGCAGTTTCGTGTAAGTTTCACGTGTGCATCATTTTTCCAACTAGAGACCAGTTCACGTTAGCTGCTGACTAGCATTTCCAGTTCCATCGTGTTTGCCACTTATCTCTTAGGCCTATCTCGTATTTCTGGTTCTGTCTCCATGAATTATCACTCGTAGTTCCAATTCAGCTTTCATTGCCAATACAGAATATTTCATACTTCCAGATCTGCCATAATAGAAATATGAAAAGTGTTACTGAGGGTCTTACCCCACTTGATAAATGATTAATTTCAACAGAAATATGAAATGTATTACTGAGGGTCTTACCCCTTGATTACTGATTGATTTGAACGTTACTGATGTCTTGCGATTGATATCTTTTTTTTTCTTATTCAATGAAATGTTCCCAAATTGAAAAAAAATTTACCGAATTCAGAGCATTTTCTTACAGTAGACTCTGTTAAAGATCTGATTTGATCAACTTGGATGTTTGTTGAAATGTTTTTTTGTAACTCGAACTCACTTATAATACCGATCCGTGTCGACGAATTCTCGAGCGTGTTTCGATCTCGTTTTTTTTTTTTTTGCAGGTATGGCTCGCGAATTCGACGCCGGCAAAGAGGAATTCGTGAAAAACGACGGATTCAGTCATCTGCTGCGCGCGATGCAACTCGACGTAGAGAAACTTCAAATCAAAGCCGTGTTTCTGCTCAAGGCGTTGTGCGTCGACGAATCGAAATATAAAGGTATTCACTGAACTGACGAATAACTCAGAATTCATTCTGCCGCCCGTACGGTAGACCCTTTATTACTCGAATCCCTTCCAATCCTTCCTTCGAATTGCCCCTTGATTCCTTTAAAACTCCTAAACAGAAAATGCATTTAAAAGTGCTTGAAACTCCTTCGATTTGAGCAAAATGCCTGAATCTGCTTCAATTTTGAGAACTAGTAAATTAGACATTTTTGTAGTTGTATTAAAGAAAACTACCCCTAAATCGGTACAGTTGGTACCTTGATTTTTTTAGGCGGTAACCGGATTAGATACCCAGTTTAGGTAGTTTATAGGATTAGAATTTGCTTACAAAACCACCGCATTAATGGTTTACCGAGATAAACAGAACCGATTTAGGAGGAGTCTACAGTTAATGGGATATGAAAGTGATGCAGAGGCTTCCTTGAAATTTTCTCCTTAACCCTTTCAAGGCTGACTCATTAATACCCTATAGTGCTGGAGATAATTTGAACATTTTGAAAAATTCCACCCTAGTGTGTTGAATAACGGATATACCACTATAATGAGTCTACACTGCAGCGCTGTGTATCGTTAGTTACTTATATTTCACTGTTTGTCAGGTGCTGCCATTTTTCAAGAAAGATAATTACTAATTACTAATGACATCAATACACCGCAGTACGGTGTACTAGCAAAATCTATCACTGATTTATACGCACTGAAAGGGTTAAAAAAACTCCTTACCGTTTATCCAGGAATGACTGATCTGTAGGGACCCTCTTAAATTCATACTTACCATTAGTGATACAATGAATAATAATATCAATCCCCTATTTCAGATATGTTGTGTGATATGGGAATGGTCGAACAACTCGTCGGATTATTAATCACCGAACACAAACCGTTTCACGAACATTTACTCGGCGCGCTCGTCAATCTCGTCGACGACGCGGACGGCCGCTCGTCACGATTGATCTCCGAGTGTCGGCGCCCGGAGTTCGAACTGCGTAAAGTTCTTCTGGAGCGCATCGAACTCGTGAAGGGACACGACGAATACCGCGAGGAAAAGGAATACGCCGAAAAACTGTTGGGCGTTTGTTTCGGGGTCGGCGATAATTCGGCGGTGTCGGAACAGTGCGATCGATGATGTCAGCAGATGGAATATTGCGTTTGATGACGTCAGCAGACAGAACAGTGCGATTGATGATGTCATTAGATGGAACGCTATGATCGTTGATGTCAGCAGACGGAATGCTGCGATTGATGATGTCAGCAGATGGAACAGTGCGATCGATGATGATGTTGGCATCTCGATCTATGTGACTTTCCATACAATTAGCTATCATCATATGCTCATTAATGATCGATATATAAAGATATAAATTACTGATATTTTTAATGAAAATTTTCACGTAGCATTCCTTATGTGGGGCATATACATTGTAAAGATATTGTAAATTTGGCTGGAAAATGACATTTTGAGGCCAGTTAGTCAAAAGTTGGTTAGAATTAACCAGTGGATAGTTGACATAGTGATAACCGCAAGTTTGTTGTTACTATGGTATTTATCCGCTGGTTATCTATCTTTAACCAACTTTTGAACAACTGGACCTTGATGTTAGCAGACGGAATTTCACTGGAAGCGGGAGTTATTGAACATTTTGAACAGCGAATTGCCTCGCATCCATACTTACTTCAGTAGCTTGCCTCGGATCTCGTGTGAGTGCAGAGTCCTCATGGCTCTTTGATTTCTTAAAAACTTCTAAAGGGAACTATTTCCTAGATCCGCCCCTGCTACCGATTCTGGAATTCTCCTTTCTAGCATGGGTCGAACCCTGGAGTACCGTTGTGTCCTTCATCCGATGATTAAATTTTTATACAAGTGGTATGAGTGAGTGGTTAATAGTGTGCTTGCTGGTCATCGGTTCGAACCATGCAACCTCATTATAATGACCTGGGGTCAGTTACTCAAAAGTTGGTTAAAGATAACTGGCGGATAAATACCATCGTAACAACGAACTTTTAAAATGTCACTACGTTAACCATCCACTGGTTAACTCTAACCGACTTATGAGCGAAGGCCCCTGGGATATAACGAACCAGACCTAGAATTTCGTCCCAAATTTAACAATTTCATACTGGAAAAACTGTATCGGTTATAATGAAACGGTTCCTCGTCCACTGAAGTTCATTGTAATGAGAATCCAGTGTAACGATATATTGTTAATCCATCCGTGTTCTACGTCATAACGAGTGTCCACAGTAGAATCCTCACGAACTTATCCTCATTACCTCTTCGAACCCTGTTAGGTGATTGCGGTTAGAATGAAAAAAAACATGCGACAAAATAAATGTATATATTAGATAACATTGATTTTTATTAACAAAACCATAGATTCTTTTGAATGTTTACAGTATAATTATTATTATTATTATTATTATTATTATTATTAACGCGTTAACAAGGATGCAAAATATTCCGCAAACGAAATAGTTCACCAACTTATCGGATGTAGCGGACCGCGCTGAATCGGGACCGATGAAATTAATCCGGTTTACGGGGAATCCGCAAAGCTAGGGGCACGCAGGCGTATTTTTCGTCCGACCTAGACGATTAAATTCGCCGGTAAATTTACACGCCCGATTATGAACAGGCGCGCATAGCGATTGATATTGATATCCGATATTTTAACGAATCTCTCGATATTAATAATGAATCATATCGGTTGATAAAATTTGATAGCTCGATCGGAATAATCGTAAATGAAATCGGCCGACACAGGCAAATTTTTTGCCAGATTTCTCGAATTATCGCGCTCGGCTGAAAAAAGTACGCTCGTCTGCCCCTAGCTTAATATATTACATACATTATGTATAGATAGACCATCGAGCAAATCCGGATCAGACCGTGATCCTGATTTAGCGAGGTCGACTCTATTACGATTAAACATTCACGTACATAGCAGAGGCGCTCAAATGAAGTTGGGAATTCATATCGACGAATAATTCATCTTATTCTTAAATCGGTATTTTGCCGCGCGCTAGAATCTTTTACGATCTACCGATAAATTTGGCTAGCGCGTTTTTTTTTTGTCTTCGTACGTATCTAATAATCACGAGAAATACTAAAATCAAATGCATTCATTTAACAATACTTCTAGACGCGAGTGAATCTTAACAAGAAATTGTTACAGATATCGGAATGTATGATATGGGAATAATGTATATGTTGGCGTGATATCTTCAAATATGGCGTACTGATGATTTTTAGAATAATTCAGTAGACGCGCAAAAGAAGTCGATTAACCCTTTCAGTGCTGACTAAGTCTTATTAAATTCCCATAAGTGCTGGAGATAATTTGAAAATTCTTAAAAATTCCACCCCAGCGTGTTGAATAACGGGCGTCATACTGCTTTAGTGTGTCTACACCACAGCGCCGCGTATCATTTGTTACTAATAAGTGCAGTGTATCATTTGTTTCTAATATTTCACTGACAGGTGCTGCCATCTTTCATTAGAGATAAAATCCTAAAATCGATAATAACAATACACCATGATGCGGTGTACTAGCAAATTTCATCAATCAATACGCCGCACTGAAAGGGGTTAATACGTTTTTGTAGCGCTATTACTCGATTTAATCAGTGGATAGCTGATACGATGACAATTAAAACTGCATCGTTACCAAAGACTGGGCGCACACTGGTCGCGTTTTAAAATTATCTAGTATTAATCGCTATTTGGTAAGACAACTTAAAATTTTCGTCATCAACGACGCGTTAAAACGGAGAGAAAAAAAACAAACTCAACCAATTTTTCGATATGACACCCGAAAAAGCTCGAATCATTTTACGGAAAAAATAACAAATGCTTATTCTTATTTTAAGAGGAGATATCGGCCGACTAGTGAATATAACAGTTGTAAGCCCGAGCTCGGCTGAATTCCGTCTCGAAACTGAAAACAATAATGAATCCGCGATTATATCATCAACGATAACAATTCGCGAGATCTAATTTTTTAACATAATTTACAACAATAACAACAAATAAACAAATATTAATTAATTATCATCAGCTGTACAGATTCATGCAAGTTCTACGTGCGTCAGTCACTCATTCGTACCGGATCCGGTTCGACGGTTGTGACTTCGAGAGTTGATTCAGTTCATTTTCAATGAGTTAACGCGATCAATCAAATCTAAACTCACAACCGCCGAACCGGGTCCAGAAAATAACTCATTCGACGAACTCTTCTCGAGTCCGCGTCTTAACAGAAGCGTATTATAATAATCAATAATATTTTATTAGTTAATAATATAAAAAAGATGTGAATTAATGGTAAAACGATAATTACCATTGCAAGATTAGTAAATCTTGATCCCGACTGGGCTGCGCGTGTTATTCTATACCGGTGCTAGCATTTCGGAAATGTCACGCAATACGCAAAGCGACTCTCTGAATGAACTTTTCTTAGAGTAGACTCCGCTCAAGTCAGATTTGATCGAGTCGGATGTTCGTTGAAATATTTCTTGTGACACCACTTACGAAAAAAATGTAATATCCAACTCGGATAACGCTCGAATCGGACACCTTCCAGGCTCCGAACGGTCCGACTTGAGCGGAGTCTACCGCATTCGGAGAGCGAACACCGGTACGAAAAACGAACGCCGCGGTTATTAGGTCGTCAAATAAACATCAACAAAATCAGTGTCTCTTCGAGACCCGTTCGAAATAAATTAAATACATTATCTTCATTCAACTGTTTAGATCCGTACCCGCGTAAGTCGGGTTTAAACCTAAAAACCTATGAATGCTACCGGGAGGTGCTCCCTGATGGTGCATACGGATAGATAAATCAACTCGCACGTCGGCGCCCGGTCGCATTTAAATCCGATTTACGAAGTAGCAAGGCGAGGTTTTTTCTAAATAGTTAGATCTAGCGCGATTGCGTAGTCATAAAGACTTACGGCTGTATATGAAATTGATATCGCCGAATTCATAGGAGACTATGAATCAACTTGGAAAGCTGCTCATTTTGACGACTTAAGCTTAAGAGACATTCAATCGCCCTGTTTAATAGGTTTTGTATACATATAACAGAAGAACAGCCAAATGATGGCTTAGTAATTGGCAATTTGGACTCAAAACAACTAAATTAGACAACTTATTAAGTGATGTGAAGCGCCATGTGAAACTTACGCCCGCTAGACGGAAACTACCGGAACAAATTTTTGCCTGCTGCGCGCGCCCGCGAAACTGAAATATTCTCTACACAATATCTATTCGAACCGATATAAACCTACGTACGGCATAGTCCGATATACTATAAAAAACCCACATTTATACTTACTACGCACTACGAATTCCCTTTACTATCATTATTATTGTCGGTTATAATATTAGTGTTTCTCTATACGCGGTGTCTGTAGGCACTCTAATGGCATTATTCAAACTGATACGTACTTTATCATTTCATCCGTTAAATATATATATATATGTATTCATATGTTAGCTTATAGTAACGGAAACAAAATCCCACCGAACCGGCGAGATGTGAGCGCCGGAAAAAAACAACAATACCTCAACGACGGGATAAGCGGCGAAACGTGGAGTACTTCCATGTACAGGTACCTACATAACCAAAATATGTATCATTCACCGTAATCTACCATTTGAGTCGATATTTGGCTTTCGTGTGAAATATCAAAAAGAATGTCTTGAAGTATTTCAAACTGCGCTTAGGGCTCGTTTTACGAATCAGTTTTAACCTTGAAATAACATGATTGAACCTCATCATCGAAACAAACTTCAGGAAATCGATACAATTACAACTAAAAGTTCATCTATCAATAAGAAGCTCTTTAAAGGCATTGTGACTGAAGTATCCAATACTATAGCTTTTTTCCCTATTGAATTAATCAGACCGCTAAAGACTTAATTTCATGCGGCAAACGACAGTATTTTGATCAGTTTTTGACTAGATACGGGAAGAAAAATTGTTTTTCGAATACTGACGAGGGTCGAGATGTTGAGAGAGAAAAGCATTTTCATACATCATCGGTAAAGACGTTTGTTTAAACAACAGAATACCGATCGGCTACATGAGTCGAAGCCTGGAATGGATGTATCACATGTATCACACCTATATAACAGTTTTAAGCCTAACGCCTGCGACATGAAATGATAACTTTTTTCGCTCATCGGTTTCGTGAAACAAGAAACGTAATTGTATAACGCTGTACATGCGCGTGATGTCACGGAAACTGAACAGGAAACGCCGAACCCTGCCATCCAACTGAGGTTGCCCTTTTCGTCGTCAAGACAGAGCTAAAACCTGCAAATTTGACAATCTTGACATCTTTTATGATGTATTTCATCAAAAATATATCAACACTGAGGGTTGGACCCATTAGTGGCCTTTCACATGGCTGCTATACCCCAAAAATGCCTATTCTTTCCTCCTGGTCCCCGGCCTTCTAATTTTCCTAAATCCAACCCTGCTATAAGTGACGACGAATGGATCAAAACAACCGCGCCATTTTCATATCGTGCGATACATTTACATGTTTTCTCATCGGCGGCATTGTTTGTTTCCGTATGTTTACCCATACGTTTCTTGTTTCGGTGCGCTAATAAGCGGGAAAACTATAAAACATCATCACATGAACGCAAAATCTATTTCTCATCGTTTTTACATCGCGTTTAGTAGCTAAAAACTAATAAGACCACTAATCGAAAATCTAACTATTTCGTCGAACATTTAGGCTATACAATGCGTGCGATCCCGCCGCGTTATATTATATGTACAATACATTTTCTCTCATCGAACTGTTGTATATGTTGTTGCGTGTACGTTCGCGGCGCCCTCTGGCGTGGAGCTGAACGGTCACGTGAACGCAGCGGCGCGCGCTCCGACATCGTCGAAGCGAGTAAATAATCGTCAATTCGGAAACGAACAAATCGAAGAATTTACAACCGGCACTTTTCAAACTGCGCGCTGCCTTAATAAAACGTCTCTAGATGATCTTGAATAAACCATTCATGCGTTTCATTGATAAATTCGACACTAGATGTGAAATCTATATATTTTTCTTCGATTGATGAAGGTTCATCGAATGAATTCTAGCGATGTTCGGTCGTATAAATTCAGCACGGGGAACTCAATA
The DNA here is from genome assembly GCF_964204645.1 of Tubulanus polymorphus. NCBI lineage: Eukaryota > Metazoa > Nemertea > Palaeonemertea > Tubulaniformes > Tubulanidae > Tubulanus > Tubulanus polymorphus. The sequence continues at coordinate 3,497,824 of NC_134035.1, read as the reverse complement.
ACCTACAGAACCAGGTTTTAGACTGGTATCATCTTCAACCCGGGGGTTAGCTAAATTGAAAATGAATTCAGTTAGCCTCCGGGTTAAAGTTAATACCAGGCCCAGGATCCAGTTCCAGTTCAGAGCTAAGATTTGACTCATCAAAATGAACTAACTTTAATTCAGAGTTTACTCGAACTCACTAATGTGGAACTGGGTCCAGATATAACTGTTTGAGTGACAAATGGCTCCTTCAACCCGCTATGCTTTCATGGCAGAATATAAGAACAAGTTGTAAACTAGCCGTGTGACTAGATTGACCGAAGGAATACTGGGTATACCGACCGAGCTGAAGTTATATTCGAACAACTGTGAAAGCTCTATTCAAGGCAGAAGGAGCGCCATTCAGTATTTCATACAAACTTTAACTGATACCTGAGAGAAATCCCTAACGAAGCCAAAATTGAAAAATTCTATATCGGAATGATTGTATTCGAGGAGCGACGTATCGGCTAACAACTGTTAGCCATCATCAGGCGTACTGTAAATCGCAGATCTCTCAAAACAGCCTTACGCAAAATCTATATTAGTGTTAATGCCTATGATTTATCTTATGTAGATTGTTACAGACGTGATACACGAATGTGTACGCCTGATGATGGCTAACAATTGTTAGCCGATACGTCGCTCCTCAAATACAAAATCATTCCGATATAGAATTTTTCAATTTTGGCTTTGTTATCGTGGGATTTCTCTCGTCATCATCATACACGGATATTGTGTATCTTCTCGTCTAATCTTTAACTGATACCTGGTGATTCCAGAGTGCCCATACACCGATAGCCCTGGCTTCAAATCATCTTAAATCGATGAGAAAAGATTTATCAGTATCGTACAACAGAGTGGCGATTAAATCATATATACAACTCGATATTTGTAACTTACAGTTTTTTTTTTCAGTTATCACAACCTACGTATGTGAAAAAATATAATGTATGGCTCAATCGTCAATATACGACGTTTATATCGTGGCAGGTATGTCGGTAAATCGTTTTTTCGTCGCGGGCGGATCTCGAGATGGGGGGGGGGGAAGCGCGATCGAAAATGGGCGATTCGATCGAGTGCTTTATTTCTAATACAGAAAACCGGATTTCAAAATCGAATTTCTCACACATACGAATTAATACGTCGTAGAATAGCCACACTCTCAAACGTGGAGAATAGAAAATAGGATAAAAACCAACCATGTACAGAGAGCTAACAATGTAATTCAGACACAAAATTTTCATTTTAAGAAAATTGATAACAGAGTGCACAACGTTTTGAACTCTTACAAAAGATCATGGTCCGTTTCTAATAACTCCCACTAGAGATCATAGTCTGTTTCTAAATTTCTTGATTTTTTGAATAATCATTTTGTTTTCAAATTTGTACACGGTGCATTTTTATCATAGTACGAATTAAGCACGTTTCCGAAAGAACAGTTTGACGACGGTAGAATACTAACGCCCCCGGCCACCACCCCGATCTCGGGATCCGCCGCGCGTTTATAGAAGTTATTGTTAATATTAATACACGGCTAATCTACACAGGCTCCTAGGCGCTACTAATGCTAAGACGTGTTTCGATTGACGATATCTTGCGCTTTGCGTTGTTGATCGAGTCCGGCTGCCGCGTAGGAGAACACGCACAGTACCGCGTAACATATCTGATCAGACTGTAAAAATAAACAAAAATACGCCGTCGTCATTTATCGTAATTTTTCGGTTAACCACAAAAATCAACATCGAAATACAGAATAACCTCCCTTCAGCCCAACGCGTGACACAGGGAAACGCAGAATCACTGAAACATAGAAACACTAAAAAAACATGTTTCGTTTAAAAAAGATTGCTTCCCGAAACCATGTTTCTCGTAAACGCACATAATGGGAAACGCTTGGAAACATGTTTCGGTCTCATGTTTCCATGTTTACCAGCGTCGTGTACGTTGGGCTTTATATCGAACATTTCCCTATAGAGCATAAACCTCCCATAATGAACACGTCTTTTTCCTAGTTCCTCCACAGTAACCACAGTGAATGCTTGGAAATATTCTGTTCGAGCCACGTGATAGTTAGTGGCAAGCGTAGTCTATATACAGTGTTAACTGCGCAGATTTTACATATACATCGAGGAGACATTAGTTTCTTTTCATGCATGAAGGTTATTCAGTCGGTCATGTAGATTTTTTTAAATACAATGACCGCAGAGAAATACAATGACGATGAATTACTCTTTTCAAAGCAGTTCATTCAGAGATGACATACCGGAATCTTGAATACAAGTCTAAACTATATTAGCCGCGATCACATGGAGATAGACGATTTGACCACAGTCAAATTTGCCTGAATAAGAGCGCAAGTCAAATTTGGCAATAATTTGACCGGTGCTAAATTTGGCATGAGTCTGGTCCGACGTTTGTGGTCGGGCTAAATTTGGCACCAGTGTACACAGTCAGCCCAGACGTAGGTAAAAGACGGGGCTATGCAGGCAGAGAAAACCAATTGTAGGCGGTTTTTATTTTGAAGATTACTGAAGCTGCTTTGAAAAGCGTAACGCGACCGAAAAGCTGAAACGAAAAGGTTATTTCGATTGTTTTTATCAACCACCATCTGATTAGAGAAGGAGAGCAAGAGGGAGAGGCATTATCATTTTAAAAGCAGCGTAGCCAGCACCAGCAACGTGCGCGCGAGCGGTCGGGGGCGCGCATGGAAATCAGGTTAAAATAGAGAGCATTCAGCATTACCCAAACATTAAGGTATTCATTCAGTAGATTGTTCGTTCACATCTTATATATTCCTGAAAACATGTACAAAGAAATCGCGCAGCAGGAAAGATATATACAAAGTTAGCAACCGACACCCATTCAACCTTTCAGCGCCTGAGTCCATCTTTTCCACACGGACGCTTCGAAGACAATGGTTAGCTAACAGCGTTTTACTGCGCCTATTTATGCCTAACCACAGTTAACTAACCACAGTTAGCACGCCACTAACAGAGTTTTCCTGCACCTGCCCCTGACCGATAAAGCCCATTCTTGCTTAAAGATAAGGATATCGTTAGAGAATAAAACCACAGTTACTTCTGTAAAAACAGTTTATTGCCTTATAGTTTCAAGGTTCAAACTAAACCTCATCATCAGAGGAACAAGAGATACAATTGTATTTCTTGTTCCTCTGATGATGAGGTTTAGTTTGAACCTCGAAACCGCAAGGCAATAAACTGTTTTTACAGAAGTAACTGTGGGTTTTATTCGTTAACTCTACACTGAGATTTACATCAGTTCACTGCAGTCATAAGGATATCGTGTTTATCGAGGTGGGAGATGGCTTGGCACCGAAAGGTTTCAAAAACGTTTTAGAAACTCACACCTTATGGATTACCACCGGCAGTAACAATCAGTTTTTAGGAAATAAGCAGCGTTTCCAATTGAGAGTTATATAATCGACCACCAAAACGAAGTACAGTAACGCCCGCTTAATCCGGATGAATTCGGGACCAAATTCGTCGCGGGCAAGTTTTACGGACCGGTATTACCTTTAACCCAAAGGCTAACTCAATTGAAAATGAATTGAGTAAACCCGCTGGTTAAAGGTAATACCGGTCTGTAAAACCAGGCCCTGGTTTACCAGAAATTCGGATCAAACAGTCATATTTTACACACGTCTGGATTGGATTCAGGATTAAGCCGAGTCTTCTGTATTGCATTACATGAACTTAGACCCGCTTTAGAAATGAGGTAACTTCGACCATCAGAGGCATACTTAACTTAGCAACCCCACTAGATCAGAGTAAGCTGAAGCACGGGCACAAAATATACATATTTTACCGATTCTTGTATCTCTCTTGACACATAAGTACATGCATTGTCATGAATTAAAACATGTCTTAATTCATCTTAAAATTATTTTCATTGGATGGTAAGTCACCTTTTCAGGTCTCGACTTAAGCATATAGTGAACTATTGGTTATTATATCTATTAGGTTAATGAACATGGTGCATACGGCTACATGCCTCAAGTTTCATCTGAAAACGTGATTTAATCTCATTTCAATGAGAAATTTAACTAAAACAAAAATTTAACTAAAACAAAACTATAAAGATACCAATGGTATGGAACCGGTCGAGATTTCCCAATCATATATTGGTACATATCTCGGTTTTCGTCAAAGCCTGAAGGGACGTCAGTAGCCCAGAACGTGAAGCTTAGACTGGTCTTAAGTTGTTAGTTTGGCCATAGAACTTAGATGGTCTCAGCCTTGACTACGGAACAGTGTCCGAGCAGGACACGAAATGAGTTTACGGTATTCTAATTTTCATGCTTCGAAATATCTATGACTACAAAATCAGTGTACTTTTTATTTCAGCTCGCAACAGTCCTGTATACCTATGCTATATTGAATTAAGAGCATATTATAGATGCATGCGTTCACTATAGAATTTGAAACTGCTGTTTAGTTTAAGTGCGCGGGTTGCAAGGGGTGGAGCAAAGTGACCTCATTTCTACAGCCGTTGAAAAATCTGTCGTGAAAGGTTAATTCATAAGCGGCACGCTAAAATCAATCTAGAAAAAAAAAAAACACCCGAGTATAACAACCTATGTCGTCGGAACGGCCAATAGATTATGATCGACGCCGTTTTGGTTTTGTTGTTGAAGCTGTTGTTGTAGTTTCAAATGTTTTACTTGCGGCCCTCTGGTGGCAAGTACGGATACTACGCGATGGAACGCTAATACTATTTGATTCGCCTAGAAAATAAATGGAAAAACGAAACGAAATCAAAAGCGAAACGTGAACACGATGGTGAGCCCGGGTGTCTCCCCAGTTGTACAATTCCCAGTTGAAGAAATGAAAGAAGAATACCGATCAAAAGGATCATGCCTGATCAAAGCTGAAATTACAGTAGAACCCCGTTATGATGACCTCAGATTTAAAGATTTATGGGCTTTTACAAACCTAAAATGTCGTCCCTAATAGAAATATTTTGATAATTCATGCTGGATATAATCAACAATCAGTTAAAACGAACAGATTTTCCTGTCTTCTGAAGTTCGTTGTAACGAGGTTCCGCTGTATCAGTTATAACGAACAGATTTTCTGGTCTCCTGAAGTTCGTTATAATGAGGCTCCGCTGTATCAGTTATAATGAACAGGTTTTCAGGTCTCCTGCAGTTCGTTGTAATGAGGTTTCACTGTATCAGTTATAACAAACAGATTTTCTGTCTCCTGAAGTTCGTTGTAACGAGGTTCCGCTGTATCAGTTATAACGAACAGATTTTCTGGTCCAATGAAGTTCATCGTAACAAGGTGAATTGGACAACTGGGAAAGATACTTGCATAAACGGAAACTGGACAATAGGGAATTGTACAACCGGTACTGAATCATCACGTGAATGATGAATCTTTGCGTTCACATAAAAAACGAAACAATTAGTTTACATCGAGTGAGCACACGTCAATTTTTAGATTTAAATCTAAATATTCCGACGACTTGAAAGTGGATCATCGAGTATATCTTCAAACATATGTTTTAAACCCAAAAGTTCTACGATAGATACGAATATGTGCTCGCGGCTTAGCTAAAAAAAAAAAAGAAATACTGATCAGTATTTCACATGGTCAAGTCCAATAACGACCTAAGCTTTAAGTGGTGTAGGGTTCTATAGCAAGCCGAGTAGACATAACGCCAGACAATTATGATCCAGCAGAAAATTGAGTTAACGGAATAGCACTTCTAGTGGCAACCATACGTTAAAAATCAAAGTTACTAGTAAACAATTAATCAGTTCAGAATCAAAGTGACTAGAGATCGGACCAGGCCATCATAACGAGTAATGGATTTGGTGCACCACAGATGAATACATAGCACATAGACATAACTACTATAAAGTTATATATAGGATTTCGACATGCTAGATAAAAACCTCTCGATATAAATATATATATATATATCTATATATAAATATTATATATACACGAATAAAATATCATAATATGATGATCTGGATTTTTTTTGATGGAGCTATTTCTACGAGGGAAACGCGTTTTCAAACAGAGAATCCGACGAACACATCTAAAACACGGCTACCGAGACTTACGTACCATATTTGAATTGTATCTTCTTTGTATCACTTTCCGAGTTTTGGGATCTGAAAATATACGAAGACGAAAGTAAAGCGCCGGGGTAAAATCGGAATGAGCTTTCGCGCGTCGGACGGGCGATACACGCGTGTGTATAGATTAGACGCGTTCGAACTTGAGATTTGCGAGGAGTGCCGTACGACGATGATGGGGACCCCGAGGAATGAACTCACTCACGAGATATCGGAAAACGGTTAGTTGATCTAGATTTCAAGCCTGTCTCCGACATCCAAAATCGTATCTCCAGGAAAACTTTGAAGGTTTGAATTTGAAACGATTACGGTTAGATTTCAATCGAGAATCAAAGAAATCACAGGCGACACCCGGTGGTTTCTGGTGGAGTTTCGCTTGCCGCAGTAGGGTAGCCGGGACACCGTCGAACATTGAGTAAGCACAATTCTCATTTCTGACTGATCAAAATCTATACACCGCGAACCATGTCAAAACGCATTCGGGTCATTAAGAAAAACAAGAGTTCAATGCACTGTAAATAAGTGACATCATGCGCCATGCTTTACGTTTCCTGAAACCGAAATGAATAACGAACCCGCAACCCTGGGTTGGCTGGAATAAGATGATTATAACGCATTCCATAACCGCGTTGATCTAGAGGAAGGGGTGGGGCTAGGTTCGCGTCGATATTTCCGCAGTTTGCACGAAATTAGTTCAGAATCTAAAGTCTATTATATGGCCCAGGGTCAGTTGTGCATAAGTTGGTTTAGAATCCTTTCAGCGCTGACGCCGACTTTCGCTGAATTTGAAAAAAAAAACAATTATTGGATAAATACCATAGTTAACTGATTTGACTAATACTTCAACCAACTTTTGAGCAACTGACCCCTGAAATTTCGGTGCCTTCAAAATTTCATGGGTACTGAATAAAACTGCCAAATACCGACGACGCCCGGCGCGCCCGCGAGTAATTTATCAAACGGGGCGTAGTTCGAATCGAAATGAAGCTCGACGGCCAAAAAAGTGAAAAAATATTTACGAACAACATCGTTACAATGTATCGAGTTAAACTTGAGACGAAAAAAAAAAACGGAATTCCCAAAAACGAAATATTACAGTCTCGACGCTAAGATTCGAATTCATCACGAAATACGAGTTTAAAATTTTGGCATTTTTCACCTTTCCAAAGTAAAGGTACAACCCTTTCCAGTTCGAGCCTAAATGACCGTACGTAATTCAGGGTGGCCACAAAACCTCCCAATTTACAAATTCCCAGACTTTTCCAAATGATTGCACAAAATTCCATTAGAGTTAATCATTGAACTTTGTGGTTTAAAATGTTATCATTCATTATATTTTGGTGAAACATTATCCAAATTTCCGCAGTTTTCCAGGTTTTTTGTAAAATTTGTGAAATTGAGTTTTCCCTGATCTTTCCAAGATTCATCTGATTCCCTGAGTTTGCCAGGTTTCCCAGGTCGGTGGCTTCAGCGTAACACCGATTCATACAGTGCTGCCACCGGAGCGAAGATGGCTGCACGAAATCGCTGACCGACCAAAAATCATAGCGACGCAACGGGAAAGGGTTAACGTCGAAATTAACGTAATTCGTAATCAATCATCGTCGTCGTCGTAACTGTAACATTTCGAAGTGTTTTTCGACTAGCGTGAAAAAATCGAGCAACAGCAGCAGCAGCAGCAGCAGCGGTGGGCTCGCGATAACGAACGACGCCAGAATTACCACAACAGCGGATGCAGATTTCACAGAAGACTTTGAGGGAATAATCAGGGGTGGGGGGGGGTTGAACTTACTTACCGCCTAGTAGTGGTAGTACCACTAGCACACGCACGCTCGCGCACCGTTTCAAAAAGCGTCACCCGCCATCATACATACCCACACGCACTCATCCTTTATATATACTTATCATTAGCGATTAGAATATCCGTAATAATAACAATAATAATAATAATAATAATAGTAATGATTATGATTTCAACGAAAATCGCATTCATATATCAAGTGTTACTCGGCACCACGTTACTTTCGAAGGAGAAGAGAATAAGAAAAAGAGAGAGAGAGAGATAAAGTCACCACAACACCGTAAGCGAAGGTTAGTAGAAAAAACATTTTTCAATATTATCGAACCGTCGGTTTTATCATCATTACTATTATTGTTTTATTTTTTCATTTTTTTCGTCTCTTATTCATTTTTCAGTCGACGATCGAAAAAAAGTAAATCGACGATCGTAGATTTATTTACGTAATTTACGAAAAAGCGAAAGAAACTGAAATCGTTCTCGAAAAAAGGAGCAAAAAACGAAATCGTCATATAATATGTACATAAATACATATACGCACGCGTACCTCAGAATATTGAGAGTAAATCAGAGTGAATATTTGAAACCTGGTGTTCACTGCCGGCTACAAGTATTACTCGTACTTCCAGTTCTGCCATCATTGCTCAACGCTCATTTTGAACAATGGCTGACTACGTAGTAATAGCTCCAATGCCAGCTACGAGTATTCTTGTAGTGGCAATTGGGGGCAGGGGCAGCACTGTATTTCCACGGTGGCAATGAACCAGACTAAACTGCAATGCCAAAAAGTCCGAGATACGTTATAGGGGTTCAGCATGCACGTCACACCTTTTGTTCGCATCTGACAGACAATCGACCATCATTATGACATGCTGTTGGAAGTCGCGTGTGTAGCCCCTGTACAAAACATGTACATTATCACATGATGTAACGTACATTAATGTGCGCGTATACATTTTACTATTTGTGTACATTACATATGATATTACGATAACAATATATGTATATTCATATATCATCTATATACATATACATATATCTATATATAAAATTGGAGTAAAATCAAATAAATAAAACAATAATAATAATAATAATAATGATAATAATAATAATAAGAATAGCGACGACCGAGCGAGCGAGGTGCACAGTGGACAGTGGACGAACTTCTTACCAAATTCTTCTAGAACAAAGATACCGCCTTTCTGTGTGAAACATTTCTTGATACGACTTAGCTCAACAAAGAACTGAAAATAAAACCATAACGGGACACTCAGCTGCGAGTAGTCGAAAAACCAAGCAGCACATAAACAAACGAAGTGTTATTTTGCCGTGGAATCCACTTGTGTGTGTGTGCTCGCTACCTAAACAGGCAGTAAACGCATTCATTTTCGAGGCACGTGCGCGTACGAAAAAGGAAAAAAATATCGAGATATCGTTTTAAGCGCGATATATTATCAGGATGCACCGTTTTCTGACGCTATACGCTCGAAAATGAATACCGTCTACGTTTTTCTAATATAGATTCTAACCATGAAATCGAAACCTAGGTACATTTAAAATGTGAGCAGTTAATGATAATAATCAATAATAATAATGATAATAATAATAATTACAATGATGATAATGAGTAAACTAGCTCTATATCAATGCATAATAATAACAGTTATAAATATATAAATATGTATATATATATAGAAATATAGCTCTAGACATAAATTACTGATGTTTCGATTCTCAAATTTGTTTAAAAGAAAAAAATGTCAGCTCAGCAGCAGCAGCAGCAGCAGCAGCAGCAGCAGCCATTATTAGCAGGTCGACCCTAACAGTGCACGGGTATCACAACGACTGATAATGATTTCTCATCATCGGAATTTACACATCCGTGACTCAACAAGACTTAATAAGACTCAATAAGACTCAATAGGACTTAATGAGACTGGGTTGTAAATGAATTCAAGTGTAAAGAAACGCCATGATATAAACGTTTGCATAAATCCCAGCAGCGCAATTGCTATCCATACATGGATTTGCTTCAGTTGTCCAATTGCCAGTTGTACAAGACCGCGAACATGCCTGATGATGAAATGGTCGGTCCTTAGATGGAACGGGTCTTTTGGATGAGACTTGTGCAAATATGCTTGGTCCATTCTAAATAGGAACGGCCTAAACATAGAACTTTCCGAATAATGTAGAGCGAACATGGCTATCCTGTATAATATCAACAGATCTACTCCAACTTATCATTAGGGTTGTTCATGGTTTTGTACAACTGGCGATTGGACAACTCGAACATATCCTCGCACAACACGACATTGTCTGGGACAAATCCCGCACAAATGTGAATTGTAAAACTGGGATTTGTACAACTGGGAAGATACCAAAAATGTGATCTTCAATGAATTCATGAAAGCAACTGGTGCACTCTAACTGGTAATGTGAGTGAGATGTGTAGGTAAACTATCCAAGGATTGGTGACAGGATGACAGACGTGATGAACTAAAGAATCGACAAGAAAAAAAACGATAAAGAACAGGGTCAACGAGATAAACAAACAACAATGAAGCAAAGCAATTGGCGAAGAAAGGTACCACGTGTATTCAGTGGCAAAGAAATGCCACCAAAGATAGCAAACGAAAGGAATTATTTTGTAGAAAATGCTTGGATCTTTAAATGAAAACTTTGCACGTTGTGCCAACGGTGGGGGGCGTAAAAATGACATGACTACGCTTTGCCACGATAGAAAGGAAAAGCACGCAATAAAACGCAAAGAACGAATCAGGGGAATGAAGAGGAAAAAATGAAAAATTGAAAATGCGCATAAAGCAAACTTATGTGGAAAAAAAACGAATGAAAGAGAAAACGTAGTAGCCAGATCCCGAGAACGTGCGCTGGACGCCCTGTTACAGTTCAATAAGTAACCGGTGCACTGGAACCCCTATTCCAGTACTGGTAACTAATGCTCTGCCAACCAGAACAGGAGACTAGGCATACAACAACATAAGATAATCAAGGTATTTACAAACTTTGAGGGTTGTTATGTAAATCTATTATTATGTTTGACCACCGATGGGCAAACATGTTGCTTAACATACTTTGGTGGCAAAATAACGAGGTTTCGCTACTCATTTAAAGGCATCAATGCCATGTTAATATCATCATCTAAATCAGTGGGTTTCTAAAAACTAACAGACATTTAAATGCAATTACTTTGAATGTCGAATCGGTTTCGCATTATTCAAAGTCACACCGTGCTACTTCGAAAATTACAATTTTGAACAAAGAATTCCTGGATCTGGCTGTCGACAAAATATGAATTTGAACTATTAAGTAATGAATGCAATGAAATAATGATCGGCAAAGGATTTCTTTTATAGCCTTTACATTTTTCAAGTGAAAACCTATTCCTACCATAATAACAAGAGCACGATATAGCAGGTGTTCAAAGTGCCCATTTAGCATAGTTTAGACACAAAGTCTTATTCTTCCAGAGCGTGATTGAGGATCTGGACATATCACTTCCACGCTCGTACCAGCAATGTCCCAAGGGTAGGTTGATAAGTGGACCTTTTACGAAGGTACAAAGCTTTCGAGACAATACACATCAGGAGATGAATTGTGAGGATGTGCGTGGCCTTCTGACTTCATCAATTGGGGAAGTTGTTTCGACCACCTAAACGCCCTCAGACACGCAGGAGGCCCCACTTACCAGTAACACGCAGAAGTTCAACTCCTAGTTTCAGGTATGAAAACCATGAAGTTTTTACTAGATAAGATATGGGTTCTTTCCAAGCTTTACCATGTATTAAGCAGGTTCATCAACCATATTTTGCAGATTAACTCTTTGACAATCAGCTAAATTTGTCATTGTTTGACATTACACAACATAACCAGGCGCTCTCACAAGACCCTGATTGCTTTAAATTTTGAATATCCCTTTAAGGACACTTCATAAAGTCCTTTATTTTGAAAGAATGATCTTATCAATTTGCCATAATTCAGGTTTCGCCCTTGCTTCAAACCTGTAAACATAAGAATGCGCAAGAAATTCAATTAAGATGCCACTTCTGAAATATTCACGTCACAGATATTATTTTTGTCAGACAGTAAAATCGTGTCTGCCGGGAGAAATTTATACCGCGCATAAAGAGAACCAAATAGTTACGATTGTCAAAGAGTTAATCATCGTTCTTCTTCTTGAGTAAAATCATCGTTTCTTGCGCGACGCACGATCAAGGAGGAAAGAGACGACGACGACAACACGACAGCACGCACGCACCACATACACGACGACATACACGACCACATACGTTTGACTAAATAACACACGCAATCGTCGATGAGGTTGAAAGAAGACTTACGTATGTTAAGTGCGCCGAAGTCATATCATCGGTGACGACGAACAATGACAAAGTAATAAAACACGGATGACAAACGGAAGAACGGGAAGAAAAGTTTTTCGATCATAACAGATGTAGATTTACGAAATGATCGAAAGACGAACGGACGAACGAATGAAGTACAATGTCTGCTAGTGTTTATATACCTTATACCACTCTATACGGGAGGAACAGATATTCATACTAGTAGAAGTCTCCTAATTAATGCCACTATCACCCTGTATATGTATGTGTATATATAAACCTGGAGCCGATCCCCCAGTTTTTAGTTGATACGACTCTCAGAGCCCCAATGCACGATACATAGGGAAACACTGAAACAGGACACAGAAACATATTTCCGAGCGTTTTTCTGTGCCGTGTGCATTTGTACGAGAAATGAGAAACGTGGTTTCAGAAGAATAGGGGTTATAGGGGTTCTATAACATGTTTGATTCCGTATTTCTGTGTTTCCCTGGGTTCATTTCAAATGTTTCGAATCAAGTTCAACCACAAACTGTGAAACCGGCTTTGTATCTGTAAATACAATTTTCGAACTTAAAAAAAAACATTGTCCCCAGTCACCGGTCAAACCCACTGTCCTCTTCAATAATCTTAATATCCTTAATACCATGACTCAGCTTCGACTTCGGTTTTTTCCCATAAATATAGCTTTCAAAAATTTCCAAGCAGCGACATCATACACAAGTGGTCGATCATCGGCGCCGCCTAGCGGCCCGACGAACAACTAATCCACGGCAATAGTACTAAGTGCGTGATCATAATAATCATAAGAAAACGAAAAACATCAAAAGCGGCAAAAAGAAATCAACGACTGAATGATAGTGAACGCATAAATATATATACAATATATATATATATATATATATATATATATATATATATATATATATATATATATATATATATATATATATATATATATATATATATAGGTCGATATTAATGTAATAATGTTTTTGTAAAAAAAGGAAAGACAAATCTAGAAAAAAAAACAAATGACATTTATTGGAAAAATTGCGACTCCAAAAAAAATCTCAACCAAATACGATCAATATTTATATAATAATAGTAATAATAATAATTGTTATAATAATAATGATAATAATAGATAGATAGACACAAGATATAGCTTATATTAGTAGATAATAATAGGTGAGGCCGCCGAGAGGATGTACACTTATTGTGCTCAGATATGATAATAAAAAAATTCATTTGAAACAAAAAACAAAAAAGGTGTCGAGAAGATATCGTTGCTGTATAAATAATATTCATACATATAATAATCATATATATATATATATATATATATATATATATATATATGCAACTCTTCATCTACGTTTCGATATATACATATATACATATCATATATAAATATACACACATATATATATATATACATATATATATATATGCCCCATAAGTATTCCTACCTCGAAATCCTGTACACCAATCATGATAAAATAATTGATGGTACGACAGGCAGGAAAAAGAGAAAAAACAAAATATTTACCACATAATGAATAACCAAACATTATTGTACGTTTATACATATAATACCTAGTATGATTCAAAGAGCCCGCCCATCCGCCTGTGGACAGAAGGATGGATATCGTGAATAATGGTGTCGAAATTTGTAGAAATGGTAATAACTTGTTCCAAGCAAGCACTGAAAAGGGTAAAGTGAGAGAGGAGAAAGAGAGAGGAAAGAGAGGAGTGAGAGGAGAGAGAGAGGAGAGAGACCATTGCTTCACCAAAAACTTGAATTAATATTAACGCAGTTAGGCTACAAATTTTAGAGATCTTCTCCCTGATCATCGAAGAAAGGTAGAAGGTAGAATTATAGAAGTTGAAGTAAAAGAGAATAAGGGAAAGATAGAAAATAGATCAATATGAAAAAAGTTACTCTAATAAAAAGTTACTAGATAATGAAAATATGAAGCTTAAATTGCATAGCTGCATTTGCAAGAGATAGCAAGATTTGATAAAGATGTGAATGATAGTAAAGTCAAGTTATAACAACAATAAGAAAAACAAATCAGATTCCAAATAAAATGTTACGACTACTACTACTAATACGTGTGAAAATATAACTAGCATCGTAAAAAAGATACATTCGTGAAGTTTGAAATTTTAAAAAGAGTCATCAGCTAATCATCTAGAATGCATCAAAAATATATGAATTGCGTCATGCTGGTGGTACCCCAATTCCCAGGTGTGATACCGCATAGTACATTATTACTTGCAATTTGCATTTAACAGTGTTGACTATCAAGGTCACGTCAAAACAGACAATTCGATTGGCTAAAGCTGATAAAACTCGTAATTCGATTGGCTAAATTCTCCTACATGCTGGTAGCTTTTCAATTCTGTGTATACTTCCCTAAGGTAGCTTATCAATGATGGTGCTACGCAGAAGACTGTTCTCTGTTCTTGTTACCTTGCAGCTACTTTCACCAGCTTTGTAGCCTTTAGGCATTGCTGGGCTAGCGAAGTATCATAACTGATTATGTAAATGTTCACAATATTTTATGCATAAGAAGATATTGTATTATATTATATCGTATTGTAGTAGGAGTTATTACAGATTTGCCTGATCATGATCGATAGAAGTCTTGATTATGGATTCAAAGTTTGTTTCTTAACCAATGCTGGAGACTTGTCATAGAACAACAAAGAGAATCAGGGTCCAGTTCCACAGTTCTGAGTTCAGACTTAACTCAGAGTTAACTCATTGAAAATGAACTAACTTTAACTCAGAGTTAACTCTAATTCATGACTGTGGAACTAGGTCCAGAGGATTCGCCAACTCCTATATTACTAAATCAATATTACAAAGAACAACTTAGGCTCTGTACTATCAGGATTGAGTCCTCCTCCCGATATGAGCAGGGCATGGCAGACAGCAACCAGTGATTTCGGATAGACGACGTTCGTTCCGAGTGTGAGAGGAATATAAAAAAGAAGAACATTTTGCCAATGCATGCAGAGCAGCGGCGATAAAGCGGCGTTATCAAAGCTGCAACTGAAGATCAACTCAAAAATGAGAACGAAGCAGTTTTCAGAAAAAAAGAAATACGCGATTATTCTCTCTCAAGAGTTTGCGGAGAGATCTTCTCAATTTCGTTTCTTTCCGGTCATCCGCGTGGATGGTGACATTAGACTAAGGAAGCCTTCATTATATACAAATTTAAGATTAGAAAAAAGATACCTGACAAGGTTGGTTTCCTAGTGATAGACCAAAACATTGTCTTCTAAATCTTTAAGCCTACGATATCCTCTAATTTCAAATTTGTATATAGCGGGCTTCTAAATATATCATCATTTATGCTTGATTGTGGCTATTCTACTATTAGACTAGGAAGTTTAAAGACGTTATCTTCGATCAGGAAGATGAAGATTTACTGGTCCGCTGTTTTCGAAGATTAAACAACTGTTTTTCGAAGTTTTTAGAATGTGGTTTTTGTTATCTACACTAGCACACACTACCTCTAGAATATCTAAACCATCGTGATAGTAGTATACAGAACAGACTCTCTCTAAGAGAGAGAGAGAGAGAAAGAGAGGGTTTGAACGAAGAAAGGTTCGAAGGGTCCATAGAAATGCAAGATATAATGCGATAGAAATGTAGTTTTCCGCATTAAGACCTAGAAAATATAGGTCCATGGTTTGATTTGGCAATCAAATCTAAATAGGTATATATCATCTTGTGGAATCAAATTGATAGTAACTTGCAAGAGGCAGGTAGAACTTAACAAGATTGTTGATACAATTTGGCTCGAAACTGATCGTTTTTTACTTAAAAATTGATTCTTATTCGAACTTGCAACTTTTGAACTGTACCAGATGGGGTGGGGCATTCCAAAACAAATGCCATATCAAATAAGCCCCGAGTATTTTAGTCGGCCGAAAGGGTAAATACCGAATCTAGTTCCTCAAGTGAACATACCGGCGAGGATCCAACCACGACTAAAACATATTTGATGTTGTCGTCGTGGCCGGTTCAACTACATTTCTATCAAATTCAAACAAGAGACACAATGGGAGAAAGATGAGGGGTCTAGAGGAGGGGTTTTGAGAGATGAAAACAAACTTCAGGGTAAATCTAACGGAGAAGGACTGGATAGAGATTGGGAGGGAGTGGAAGGATGGGAATGGGCAAACCGACATTATTTCATATAGCAACATGCAGGGTCCAGTCGCATAGTTCCGAATTGAACTTCACCCGAAGCTCAAAGTAACCGTGAAACCAAATGAATTCAACTCTTTCATCAATTCAGCGCGTAGTTTCACGAAAAAGGTTAACAACTCCTTAAACATTAACTGAATTAATGAAGAGTTTTCGGGGAAATTAACCCAGGTTAAGCCACAAAGCCAATTCGGATGGTCAGTATGGTCGCGTACGTATACCGGTAAGTTTTAGCGAAGAGCGCAGACGATCAAAATGGACGACCCCTGCTGCACGCGAATATGACCAAGAATTCTTAATAATTTTCTAAGGAGTAGCTGAGCTGTAGAGGAATACAGGTAGGCAAAACTAATTTCTACACAATTCTACATTGATTCAAAACACAACTTCTACCTTGGGAGATATATTTGGAGAAATGAAAAACATTCACCAAGAGGTAATGTAGGGGGAGTTTTCCACGTCCAGAAGGATGATCGAAGGCGAGTAAAAAAAAACTTAAACCAAGTAGAACCGAATATACCACTGACCGTGGACATGTAAACGGAAGCCTAGAGGCGCACAGCGCGAAATAAACAAGAAACGAAAACATCTTCTTGCTTGTTTCGTGACTGTGCGCATAGCTCCGGAACAAGAAACATGGTTTAGCGAAATATCAAGTAGCGTACTATGTGTCTTCTTGTAGCTACTCTGATATGTCTGACAAGGACCGACATCGCACATAGCAGGTTGAAACTACTTTCCTTATTTCAAAAAACAAATTTCGCAAAACTATTTTCCTGTTTCAAACACCGGGCTCAGTCACACTAGGCTTTAGTTTGTACATCCACAGCGCTCACTTATCTAACTATATATGCTGATAATATTCATACTAATAATAATAATAGTAATTATAATGCTAATAATAATATCAATAGTAATTATAATGTCTATGTCAAACAGATATGATAAATCATGAAATGTAAATGACTTTTATACTTAATATATACATGTACATACTTACTGATAAAAACAACTCAACCAGGACCCAGTTGCGAGTTTGGCGTCGACTTAAGATTTGTTAACTCTTCGAAAATGAACTAATTTCAACTCTTCGAGTTAATTCGAACTCGCTGCAACTGGATCTGTTGTAATACGCGTTCAAGTTTCAGATGTTTCACGATTGCAATCAGTCGCTGATGAGAACCTTTTAATTTTCTCCTCAACCAACCAATCAAAAGTGTCAATAACGTCTGTAACTCGTTGTAAGTTCGGTATTTTTGGTTTTATCGTTGATCGAATCGTTTTTGTAACTCAGTTAGTCGTCGTTCATGTATGGCTAGTAGGACATTCATTATATATATATATAGACGATGATAACATTGACGATTCGTCTCTTACCTTACTGTTCGCGAATAACAGTCCGATGCCTTCCATGCAAACTTGCAGTAACCCGCCTTGTCCCGTTTTGATATCCTGCACGGGGAATTCGCCACCTAATTCTTGGCCTTTGAATGATAAAGAGAGAGCGCGCGCTCGCTTAGAATCGTCGAGAGCAAGATACCGTGGTCACATTCAGATTTAGGGGGGGGGGGGGTACGGGGCGAGCTTCATGAGTCAGTGTTCAGTAATCTTATGAAATGCCATTTGATGGTAAACCACCATAATAGTTGGAGTCACCCGACATAAAAGTTGAAGCAAACCATAAGGATAGCTGGAGTCACCCGCAATAATAGCTGGTGTGGACCACCATAGTAGTCGGTAGCTAGAGTCACCAACCATAATAGTTGAAAGTGGAAGTGACAATTGAAGTAATTAGCTTGAAAATAGAGCAAAATGAAGAAGTAACTCACCGGTGACTTTCCCGTTGTTTCTTGCAGCTGCTTTTTCCATCGCGTCTTTTACGCAATAATATAATTCTTTGCACTGGAAATCGTGAAAAACAGATCAATGATTTCAACAACATAGAAGAAATTTCACCGCATGAATATTCAGAATTAGCATTAAAAACGTGCTATGTATTTGATGAAAATGTATACATAAACATGTTAAATTTTCAGTCTACAGTCTAGATTTTTAGCACATCGTCGATCATCGCGAAGTGTTTGTTCACACGAAAACACGAACCTTTTTCGTATAGAACTTATTCAGTTGCGTTTGTCCGCTGTGTTTGCGCCAAAGACAAAGCACCTTCGTTTTCGGGCAATACGTCATGTTGACTAATTTTTCGTACCACCAACGGTCGCAGATCGACCCGGTGACGCTCCGTAGTATTATACAATCATCGCAAACCTGCAAACGACGAAGAAAAACTTAATTCATCGCCGCACTTCAGAATAATGTCAGTTAGTCCGTTCTAGTGTGGCCTGTAACTAGAACGGGTCAATTTAGAATGGACAATATCACACAAATCTGCTGTAACAGTTATCAACGGTCCCCACTAATGCAATACTATGACTCATAGGTAATTTAGAGCAAAGACTTTCTTATTCTTGCACACAGAGATGGTCCATCCTTAAATTCAGAACAGATCTGGATCGGTCCTTTTGGTCGGCCGATTTTAGTATGATCTTTTGAAATGGAACAAATCAGGTTAGCAAGAACTTTTTACCAGTGGTAATGCTTGGTCCATTCTAAATTGGAACGACCAAAGCTTAGACCGTTCTAAATACATGAGTGTGAATGCTGCTTAATAGGTTCATACACCAACGCAAGCCCCCAGTTTCACTAAGCTAAATAACATTCGATTTTAATGGTTCATCAAACACAAGAAAGCTGTCATAAGCGGCTTATCAGAATTTTGTTTTGTCGGAAACCAAATCAATAACTTTGATTTCGTGGACATATCCTTCGAACATAGTCGATTTCAATTCGTATGATAACGTACGCACCTCCATGAATAACATATCACCGGTATTGTCTTGTCCCCAGTGGACCGTAAACGATTGTTTTTGCATCATGCGACTTCCTAACGGTCTCAGATCTATATCGTTACCATGCTAGAAACAAAATGAGGAAAAAAAAAACATGATAAACTGAATACAATATTGTGCAGTTTCTGCCCAGTGCCACAGTTAGGAAAGAAGTACTACTCATGTTCCTTTGACTTCCAGTATTAACAAGAACTACAGATCTGGTTCCTGATGGATATACTCGAAACCCTAGTGATGTTTATGGTCAAATCACAATATGAGGCTATGATCTACCGAGCAGCTAAGCCTAAAAACTCATAATGCACAAAAGGGAACACATAATTCATGAAAATCAACAACCTTAACCTACAAAGAGGATCATTTTTCTGTATACATTTTAAATAAATATGTTAGCTATACTTAAGATGTTATTAAGCTCATCTAGTACAATATAGAGAAAGATATATAAGTACACCTCTCGTACTTACAAAGTTATTAAACTGGTCTAATACAATATAGGAGAGAACATGAAAGTACCTCTGCCGTACTTACAAGGTTATTGAGCTGGATCCAGTTCCACAGTTGTGGTGAGTGAGAGTTAACTCTTAGTTAAAATCAGTTCATTTTCAATGAGTTAACTCTCAGATATCTTAACACCGGACTGTGGAACTGAGCCCAGGTCTAATACAATATAGAGGAGTATATACAAGGTTATTATTGTAACTACAAGGTTATTAAGCTAGTCTAATATACCGGGTAATAGATGGGGAGGATAAATAAGTACATCTGTTGTACTTACCAGGTTATTAAGCTGGTCTATTACAATATAGGGGGAGGATACATCTGCTGTACTTACCAGGTTATTAAGCTGGTCTAATACGTTGTTCACATCTTGACTGTACAGTAAACCGATGTGTGATTTACCGAGCAGACGACGAACTTTCTTGCGCAGTTCGCCTTTTTCCACCCGCACCATCGTCATAAACGACACCATGTTGTACAGCGTGATCGACAGCAGACGGTCCTCGTCGTGTTCGAGGCGTTTCTTCTCGCCGGAGCCCAGCGAAACGTAACGGTCGATCATCTCGCCGGGTCCCTGGTCCATGCCGATGATGTCTCGTTCCTGCGCGACGGCGTCGAGGAATACGTCCTCCCAGAACTGCATCTGATCCCACAATGGACTGCGGTCTTTACCTGTGCGCAAAATCAACATTTAACGTTAGAATCACTATAAAACAACAGCTTCAAAACCAAGAAATCAGTTTAAAAAGACATCAATTTCAGGGTTCCAGACCCAGGGCCAGTTGCATAGACATGGCTTAGATTATTCTATGGCCAATCTAACAACTTAAGACCAGTCCTGAGATTTAAGTTCATGAATGCGCAACTTGGCCCAGACTACCTGATGTATCTAATTGCAGTAGTCTCCATAAACATGAGAATAATTTAACATCAAAAATAGAAATTTCATTGAAAATGAACTGGTAATTATTCTCACTTTGAGAGTATTTCGATACACATTTTTTGAAGTAGTTGAGCTCTTAAAAAGAGTAGAAACTACTCGTAAATAGTAGTGGAAGGGAAGTAGGGTTTATTATGGCCAGCCCACTTAAAATACGTGGAAATAAATGGACATTTTCATGATGAAATCTTACCGACGAGATGTTCGAACAGATATGTACGATGAGATTCGGGACTCGGTAACGTGACCGTGTTGATGAGCTTTCCGTCGTGATAGCGGAAACCGGTGCTCTGCGAACTCTTACTGCTCCACACGCTCGGAGAACGACGGCGCTTTTGAGCGAACAGCTGCAAATACAAAAACGCGTAAATACGACCGATCGTTATTAGACGTTGAATTTCAGAATACGCGAATTTCATCCAGGAACGCGGAACAATTCATATGGGAGTTGGAGGAATTTGGAGGGCACAAAATTAATGAATTCATTCATTCAGATTTTTTCACATTCAGTAAACAACGCCTTAATTACATCATGGACGTATAAACTAGATCTAGTTTATACGTCCATGATTTCATCTAGTCAGAGTTGACATGTAGCTAGTAAGGTGAAGTTTACTGTACATACTACAAAAACTTATGAGTTACATTACATCAGGGGAAACTGGGCGTCATGGCCTAGTCGGTTCCGAATTTTGTAATCATTTTGCATTCATGATCTATTGATTCAGGAACCTATCTTTTAAGTCTAGATACAAAGCAATAATTAAATCAGTTAATTCAGTTCACTTAAATCGGTTCACGTATTTACTTAACATCATATCGATAAATTCATTTGACAAAATCTTCTTTTCATAACCATGACTTACGTTAACCCTTTCAGTGCTTACCCCGCAGTGCGGTGTATTAATTAGCGATGGATTTTGCTAGTACACCGCATCACAATGTATTGATGTTGTGAGTAATAAGTTTTGATGTCTAATGAAAGTTGGCAGCACCTGCAAACTAACAATAAACCGCGCCACGGTGTAGACCCACAATACATCGATGTAGTGGTATGCCTGGCCGGGGTGAAATTTTTCAAAAATTTTTCAAATTATCTCCAGCACTATAGCGTATTAATTATATAACACTGAAAGGGTTAAAGAAAAAAACTATAATCAACAAGAGAAGTATTTGCAGAGACGTGTACACCAAGAGATTGAACTTACGAAAATAAAGACATTTTCGTAGAGATTTAAGAAAAATCGCCATGCAAAATTTCAAGAAGATATAAACGAAGCGCCAACACCAGAGTAGAAGCATAACATGGTCCATCGAGCGTATCAACGAATTGCATGCATTTTTCTCGAGACCCTCACCGACGGAACGAGGGTTACGCAAAAGAGATTACGGAAATACTAATCGAAATTCGAAGATTTAATGAAAAAGAGATCGCGCGTCGAAGATTGCGCGAGAACGTCGGAAATGTTGTCGTCGTCGCGTGCAGACGAATTCATAAAATGAAACATCGCGTACTTGCGAAGAGAGCGTAAACGGCGGGGAGGAATAGGGAGTAATCTCGATGAAACACTGCGTCCGTGTCGAAACGATCGCAATACAGAAAAAATAAATGAGTCCGAAAAAGTTTCTTTGAGCTTTAGTTTATTTTCAACGTTTCGACTATATTGAATTATATACTTCGATCTAATACCAAACCGAATCGACCAATCAAATAAATAACAAGGACAATCCCCATTTTTAGATAAAACGACTACCGGGTATTAGGATATAGTCAAAACGTTGAAAATCAACTACTAGCGCGAGAAAAACTTTTCGGGCTAGTTGTCATTTCCTGTATTGCAGGTTTTTACGGAGATATAAGGAATGCGAATCGCTCTCTTGCCGCGGTGAACAACAGAGATAGAGAATGGTGGATTCCAGACAACAAATCAGAAACGAAAACTGCGAGAGATAGAGATAGAGAGAGAGAGGCGTTCGGAGACATCCTTCCCCTGGCAGGGATTCGAACCTGATGGCATCGCTAGACTCACCATAGTACGTAACCCTGCCACACTAGACCGAGTGCACAGCTGCATGAAAGGTTAGATGCTGCCGTCATTAGCCATTCCGAAATCCTGGTTGTCCCATTTATAGTTACCGGTAGTTCATCTGCGAAATTTGCCCCAGCGATTACGCAACGGGCAATCTGTTTTTTTTTTTTTTTTTAAGCCGGTCTAGCGAGGCAGGTTTCCACGCCGTGGCTGGTTCGAGCGATGCCGTCGGGTTCGAATCCGCGCCGGGGGAGGATGCCGTTCGGAGAGGGATACGGTATTTAAAAAAAAAAAACGTGACCGAATAAAACGGACGAAAGATTTATCGGCAACGACTACGGTTATTATGATGACGACGACGACGACGACGATGATGTCGGTCGATATCGACGGGAACGACGGCTTACCCCTTTGTGGGTTTCGATTTCGCTATCGGACAAGTTACCGCGAATACTGTGGTGATTTATGCGCGCTCGTTTACGCGACTCCTTGTCTACGATATCGGATACGTTACTAACCAGAGTGCTCGAGTCGGACATCTCGCTGTCGACGCTGCCGTACCGTTGCATCACGTCCGCGCGACGATTCTTCATCAGCTCTTTGTTTTTGACGAGTTCGCGCAGCATGTCGCCGCTGTCGGTGCCGCCGTTTCCGCTGCCGCTGCCGCCGTTTTCGCCCGATTTGATCGTCAGTCCTTCGAGATTGCGACACGTTTCGGCGACGTCCTTGCCGCTGTCGCGACGCCGATCCGGCGGTAAATCGATGTCCGGCGTCGCCGCTTTCTTCAACTCGATATTTTCGAATTCGTCGCCGTTGAACACGACCGGAGAACCTGAAAGTACGATCAGATAAATGAATATCAGAAATAGAACAACAAGTGTGGAAGCGAACAAAAACCAGTGGGATCCAGCAAAAACCTGTTGGAGCCATCACACAAACCAGTTGGAGCCAACATTTACAGGTTACAGCCAACACAAACCGGTCAGAGCTATGGCAAACCAGTTCCAGATAACACACATCAGCTGGATCCAACAAAAACCTGTTGGAGCCAATACAAACCAGTCAGAGCGACCATAAACCAGCGGGAAAATATTACTGATAAAAGTTTGAATTGGACCTTTTATGAACTGGATTTTACTACGGCAGGCATTTAAACCGTAGCAATCTCGACACCATAAGGTTTGATTCCTCAAAGGAGCGTGCACCCACTCTATATTCAGATACATAGAAAACCTTCTCAAATTTATAATGTTGGGAACTTATCCCACCAGTTACATGATATCCCGCCACATGTTAGTGCACATGCCTCAAGTAAATGGCTAAGGGAGCTCTTGGGAAATCGACTATTAGTTTTTGCATGCAGAGCATATTGGCTATAGTGTACATATCATTACTACAGTAACACTTCCTTTAGTGAACACCTCTCTATAGTGATCACCATTTGTCCGGTCCGAAAATTCAAAATAATCTTAAATACATAGATCAGTACCTCCCTAAATAGTAAACACCTCTCTATAATGAACAGTGAATGCTTTGACCGATAAAGAATGTTCAATATACAGTAGTGGAAACTTTTTGCTAAGTCCCAGAGGCATTCGCTATACATGTATAGAGGTTTTACTGTATATACATTGTATTCAAATTCCATTTTATGTCTTGATGAGGATATAATTCCCGACCGGACATAAAAGAGTTATATGCATAGAAAGAAACAGGCACATGTCACACATACAAGAAAGAGAAGTGCGGAAAACCTATAAAGAAACACGTGAATAAGAAGACAAATGTTTGCGAAAGAAAGGTGTAAAAGAAATCTAGAAGACGGATAAAAATGAAAAACTTGAAAATGAAAATATGTACAGCCAGAAACGTAGCATTTCATCACAGTCACTTAGTAAAGTTGTTGTAACAATGGACTTTAACAGGATGGCGACTTCTATCTGACTTGTTTGTCCCCCTGACTATTCCCTGACATGTAAGCTGTTTTCCCTGACTTGATCCGCTAAGAATCCAATCAATTTACGCAGTCAAATACATAAGACACTGACTTATGATTTGATTTTACAATTCCCTGACTTTTCCCTGGTTTCTAGGTATGTGGCTTCCCAGCTGTATTTGTCACTACGTCAACTAACTAGCCACTCATTAACTTTAACCAACTTTTGAGCCACTAAGTCCTGTGTGTGAAACAAAATTTTTTTTAAACGTTTACAAATTCGTAATAATTGTAATCAATGACGAGGACATTGTTTTAAAATCTGAAAGAATGTTCAAATATAAGAAATAACAGATCGGTCAAAAAAACAAAACTCACATTCATCAAAACAAACGCGGAAATGAATACAAGTAGAAAGTAGAAAAACAGGGACAAACACGGTGAATATGTGCGCGTATTAAATATGTTGTAACTATCTGTGATGTATCTGAAATACACAGTTGTAGAATAACCACACTCAAACGTGGAGAATAGATTTGATGTAATAGAAACCTGTTATATACAGATTTTACTATGTACAAGTTTCAAAACCGAGAATCTATTTAATCAAAAATTCAAAACTGCACGATGTTTTGAACTCTCACTAGAGATCATCAACGTTAGATGTTAGGGATTAAACTAAAAACGAGGGGTATATACAGGGCTGCCAACCTCTGAAAAATGAAAATCAGTAGCAGATTTTTTTCAGCAACATATCATTGAAATATGAAAGAAAATGTCCTAATTAATCAGTAATCAACAGTTAGAGAAGACCCTTAGAGTAAACAAATCAAATCAGTATTTCTCATTATAAAGTAGTAACAAATACTGAAAATCAGGAACAGTTGGCAGCTCTGCGTATATACAAGGGGAACAAGTAAATCGAGAAATTTCTGAGTGAGAAGGTATTTGGCAAGCGATTGACAAACGCGTCATTTTAATTTTTGACAAAATAAATTCTCGGTTTCAAACTCTTAAATCTGTATAAAGCGGATTTCTACCATATCGCTAATACACTGTATATAAATAGTGCGATGTTGTAGGAAAGTAAAGAGTAAGTAAAACACTAATGAATACGCACACCCACGCACACGCACAAACTTGCCTGGATCGTTACTCGTACGAGGAGACGAAGAAGACGCAATACGGGCAGACGTCAGAAACGAAGGTTTTGACGATGACGACCGCC
Source organism: Tubulanus polymorphus (assembly GCF_964204645.1). Classification (NCBI taxonomy): domain Eukaryota; kingdom Metazoa; phylum Nemertea; class Palaeonemertea; order Tubulaniformes; family Tubulanidae; genus Tubulanus; species Tubulanus polymorphus. The sequence continues at coordinate 3,471,760 of NC_134035.1, read as the reverse complement.
ACCCCGGTATTAGATTCCCTGACAAACCACAAAGACGACCATTATAATGTTTATATATATATATATGATATTTAGAGAAAATGTCTATATAATACATGTATACCTGTTGATGGCACGATATGAAAGTAAATAACACGACGACCAAAGACCCAAAGACCAAGAAGTGGTTGGTATATGGTAGTTAGTGGCATAGCGCATTCGACTGCTATTAGATTGCAACATAATAGACGAACTTGAGCTCTACAAGTTCGGAAGCAGTGAGCTTTTGTAGCAGCCCAGTCAATGAAGATTGGTCTTAAATTGTTAGACTGATTTTGGTAGCAAAATGAGCTTAGACTGGTCTTTAATTGTTAAGACATATCTTTAGACGATTTTAAATAATATATGGAAACAAGGAAATTCTCTTCATTTCGTTTTAAGTAAGGTTATTTACATATATAGATCAGTACATATATAGATCAGAAAAACAACACTCCATCTATTCAAAGATTGCCACCGCAATTTGAATGTATAGATATATAAATATATATATATAATTATATGTGCATATTCACACATATTAGTTAGGAATGATTGAGGCGATGAGACAGGAAAAAACATTCATTCATTCACATCGAAAATATATTCGAATTCGAAAGAAAAAAGTTCAAATCAACTCGAGAAAAGACACCTATATCTCGTCGAAAATTTCAAACGATCTAATTATTTTGTGTGATAAAACAATCGAAGAGGTTTAGAGTGTACGTTATATAATTCGGTAAATCGATATTATTGGCGAAGAATTCAAAAATACCTGGCAATACAGTCCCCATATATTCGGTAATTGTACCTACGATTGATCAACATATGGAAAACAGTTAAATTCCGTTTCGAATGCGGCGGTTTCTCAAAAGGTGGCGCTTGATACACGTTAACTACCGCAACCAGATATTGAGGAAGAAGCGTCGCGTACATTTCACCATAAATTAAGCCGTTTGGAAGGTAAGCGGTTGATTAAAACATACCTAACGTCACCAGCGCGTCGTCTGGTAAGGAAAATCCGTCTGGTTTCACTTTCGACGCCAAACTTTCTTGACTTCCGAACGGCGAACTTCCCTGTAATATAAAATCATCATTAGCTGAAATTCTTCGCCGCAATGACCCTTTCCCATTGACCCTTAACTGCTGGGGGAGTAGATTAAAAGATTTCTGAAAATTCATGGTTTAGATGTCAGAATTCATTCATTTTTCAGCGCATATCGATTAACAAAGGAGTGGTCAATAGCATTTGACCGAATGCCCTGAGTTTCCCAGGTTTTGTTCATGTTATTACACAAAATTCATGAGTTTTTCATTTTATTACACGAAATTCATGCAATGTTGCTGATGAATGGAGAAATTTTTGGCCTAAAATGTTACAATTGATCGAAACCTGTATTGATAAAGAAACACGAGTGGTCAAGAGCAGCAAATTACCCGAGTTTTCGAGGGTTTTTGGTAAAATTCTTAAGATATCCCCGATCCATATTGCCCGGACACATCAGAAGCGATCATTTCATACGATGAAATAACGCGTATTCGGCCTACCTGAGACATGCTGCTATCACTTTTATTGCTTCCCGACAGGTCCTTCAGCCAGTAGTGCGTGTGAGCGATTTCGAGCACCATCAACGTGCTGGCCATGCCGCCGATACCGTGATTACGATACGTGTGCTCCAATCCGACGACTATCGCGCGTAAAACCGTCAACATTCCTTTGAAAATCGGCCTCGAAATCATCTAAAACAAACGCATACAATACAATATATTCATTTTGCAAAAAGTAATATTGACCCTTTCAGTATTTCTACACTGCAGTGTGGTGTATAAATCCCTTGTGGACTTTGCTAGTACACTGCATCGCGGTGTATTGATTTTATTAGTATTTCTTTTTCATCTCTATTGAAAGATGGCAACTCCTGTCAAACATAGTGAAATATTAGCAATTAACAATACGCCGCACTATGGTGTAGATGCACAACAATGGTGTGCCTGCTATTCAACATACTGGGGTCAAATTTGTATATATTTAATAATAATGCTAGTAAACCGCATCGCGATGTATTGATGTTAATGCTTTGATACACTAACATCTATCAGTCGTCTATCCTTGGGAGAAGTAACACAGAGCAGCTAACAAGCGCTCAAGAGGCGTCTATCAGACGAGAGAAAATTGAGACAGATCAGGGAGACAATTGAGGATAAGTGTCTTGCCCCAGGACACAGCAGTAATATACAGGGTTCAAACACATAACTTGGATAATTTTCAAATCATTAAGTTGAGTTCACCAACATACCACATCTTCAATATGTAGGTCGTCTTCTGTTAGCTTCTTATCGAGCGACGTGTTCAAACGACTGACGACGAAATTTCGATAATTCTCGTCTTCCATCAGTTTCTTCAGTTTGCTCAGTTTCAGCCAGCCGACGCCTTTCCCGTCGAGCACGTTCATGACGACGTCTTTCAGGAACTGCTGGTTCTCGCTAATCGAAACGAAAAAGAAAGAATATAGAGACATGATCACACAGATGCCAACTCTTCAATCGGCTATAGAACTAAGTTGGTCTCAGACTGGTCTTTAATCTAAACCATGACTCTGCAACCTACTGCCAGAATCGAAACGAAAAAGAAAGAGTATAGAAAAGTGATCATACACCTGCCAACTCTTAGAACTAAGTTGGTCTTAGACTGGTCTTCAATCTAAACCATGACTGTGTTACTTACCACTGGGGCCAGTTCCATATAGTGAAGACTTAAGTCCAGTGGTCTCAAATCTTAAGACTGGTCTTAAGATGTTAGATCGACTATAGATTTATGTTAGTCTTAGACTGGTCTTAAGTCCAAGCCATGACTATGGAACCAGCCTGCAGTCTTGGCGATGTATCAATAAACTAGGAAAATCATTAAGTTCTCAACCTACAGTCGCTGGTAGCCAAGTCTTGAAAACCACTAAAACTACTACAATCTACAGATACAGATTCTACGCACCTGTGTGTATTGGCGTTCTTCGCATCTTGCGACACCTGGCGTTGAATTTCTTTCGTTTTCTTCGCAGTCGCGTGTTTGACGAGACCGGATTTTTCGACTAACGCCTTGCGATTTCCTGAAAACAAACACGCAGAAATCGTTTCAGCTCAATTCGGAACGGCAGTTCGAGAGATTAGACAGAAATCAGCTCATCTCATACGGTACCTAGCGGAGCGAACGGTTTCAACTGTTTCTGCGATAGTTGCGGCTGTTGGGGTTGACTGACTTGTTGTTGTTGTTGTTCCTGTTGAGGCGGTAACACTGGCTGTTGCGGAGGTTTCGCTGGTGTTGAGCCTATCATAGAAAACAACGCACATCAGATGTAATCGTCACCACAGTGAAACAACGAAGCAAAAAACTTCAGGAGCTGGTTTTATAGACTGGTATTACCTTTAACCCTGGGGTTTACTCAATTGATAATGAATTGAGTTAGCCCGTCGGTTGAAGGTAATGCCAGCCTATGAAACCAGTATGTCCAGTATGAAATCATTAAAATTGTCGTATTCGGAACAAATTTCAAGGCTTGTAGTACGAGCTAAATTCTGCTCTGTATACCAACGCTATGAACTCTGACCTTGGAGTAATCACTTGAATGATTACTCGGAAGATGATTACTCCAATAGTAATTAAAAACACTCGGAGAACAAATATCAAGTTCAAATTTGCAGGTGACTAAGATTGATTGCAGTTATAAATTTTCCTAAAATAGTAAGTTTTTGAATTCTTCTTTAAACATCGATGTGATGGACTTCGCCGAATACTCGTATTCCGGCAATCGCCTACAATATGCAAATACTAACCGAATATTTCTGAGAGCGTAGACGACGCCTGTTGCGCAATACCGTTCATCTCATTACTAATCGACGATATAATAGATGACGGTGTCGTCGGTCGATCGGAGTCACTACCGGAAAATACCTGAAACGCGGAGAACAAAACGTAGCTTATACACGATACGGAAGATTATGATATACAGCTCATTGTCACAGCTCCATAAACTATGAGCAATCTAAGGATATACCGTAAATATAAATCAACGATGTCGATTAGCACTTCAAGGCTCATTAACTTGTCTGAAATCGGATCAAATACGCAAACCAAATACAGTTTTGAATATAAGATTCTGGGGCCGGTTTTATAGACCGGTACTACCTTTAACCCAAAGGCTAACTCAATTCATTATCAATTAAGTTAACCCCCGGGTTAAAGGTAATACCAGTCTATAAAACCGTTTAGCAAATTGTGCAAATGATAGACATTGTAACTGCTCATCACGATTTTTGAAACCCATAACAATAACCTAGGGACAAATCGCTTATGGTCATTCATTTCATGCACTAGGACATGAAGGGCTGCCAACCTCTGAAACGTACTATCAGTCACAAATATAATTTTTTTTCAGTAACGTTTCATTGTTATATGAAAGAAAATGTTCAAATTAATCAGTAATCAACAGTAAGACCTTCAGTAACATCTTTCATATTTCTGATCAAATTAATCAGTAATCAACAGTAAGACCCTCAGTAACATCTTTCATATTTCTGTACAAATTAATCAGTAATCAACAGTAAGACCTTCAGTAACATCTTTCATATTTCTGTTCAAATTAATCAGTAATCAACAGTAAGACCTTCAGTAACATCTTTCATATTTCTGTTCAAATTAATCAGTAATCAACAGTAAGACCTTCAGTAACATCTTTCATATTTCTGTTCAAATTAATCAGTTATCAACAGTAAGACCTTCAGTAACATCTTTCATATTTCTGTTCAAATTAATCAGTAATCAACAGTAAGACCCTCAGTAACATCTTTCATATTTCTGTACAAATTAATCAGTAATCAACAGTAAGACCCTCAATAACATCTTTCATATTTCTGTTCAAATTAATCAGTAATCAACAGTAAGACCTTCAGTAACATCTTTCATATTTCTGTACGCATCAAACGCATCAAATCAGTATTTCTCATCATAAAGGAGTAACAAATACTGAAATTCAGGAAGGCAGTCGGCAGCTCTGGTCATGAAGTGACTCAGCGAATCGATGTTATTGTTGTGATTTTGTTGTGGCCTTTATCCATCATTCAACTCCCTACCGTGTAAAGTAGACTCGCTACACACTATGACTCGTTTACGAGATACTTTACCTTGAAATTAGCCGCTTTTCTCGTAGGCGTGCTCGGCTGAGACGACGATTTCAAATTCGCTGTCGGCGCTTTCAGCAACGTGGGACTCGGCGCCACCTCGCTGTCGCTGCGGTTACGTTTGTCGATGATCGGCGTGCTCGGCGCGCTGCTGTCATGGCTGTCGGACAGATCGGTACGGATCGGCGGTGGGATGTTCGCGCGTCTCAACGCCGGCGAATTCTGATCGGCGCCGCTGTAAATATTAGAATACGGGAACAAATTCCGATTAGCGATGACTTCGTTGTACGAGACGAAAAGTCAGGTCGGGCGCAGGTTCCGCGGCTATGAATTAAACTTGACTCCATCGAGTTAATATTGTAAACTCAATTGACTTATAGCTAACTCACAACTGTGGAGCTCGAGCTCCGTTCATTAACTTGGTAGAAATTCTTTTGACTGATACAAATCGGTCTTTACGACGCGAGTATCATTCCTGGGCTTTCGAAGAACTCAACCCTTCACGTCTGAGTTGGGCATCCTTCATAAGTTACACGAATCGTAGAAAATAACAATTAGAAGCCGCAAAAAGTGTGCGTTGAACTTAATATACGAAAAGTGAACGTGAAATGGTGCAACGCGATACAAAATATGCCCAGTTGCGAAATAACCATCAAAAAGCGTATACCGGTCGGTACATCTCCATGTACATCGAATTTTTTTGTCAGCTTCACCGTAACCTTTTGATATTCAGCATGTCGAACCGAAGCAGTGTCATGAAAACATCGAAATTCATAGACTTAGGCGAAGCACGAGATCGAAAATAGTCATGAGATACTTGATCAGTATCTCATATAGAGATACTTGATCAGTATCTCATATAATCAGAATTGAAAAGAACAGAAAATGAAAACAACCCTTTCCAGTCGTGGCGTTAAATGAAAGTCGATTTCAGTTCGTTTGCTTGGATATCGGATACAATTACTCCGTGAAATGTATGTATACGGACTGGAGAGGGTTAATAAGAGTAAAAGTGCCGGGTTTAACCATGATATATATATATATATATATATATATATATATATATATATATATATAACGTTGTATGGTGCGAGTATATAACTGACTAACCCTACGTTAATCTTCACTTTCTTACGCAACGATTTCTTCTTCCTGCGACAAACACAACAAATTTTACTACGTTGAAATAGATCGCGATAGATAGTGCATAATGCAGACGTTGAGTGGTCTCTCGGCTGCAGAACCGCGCAGGTAGGAACTGAATACTTAAACATTATAGCCACGATCACACGAGCATTAACCAAACACGAATTAAGCCTGGAACAACCATTCAAACGGGTGCCAAATGCCTGTTCGACCCGACCAAAAATGTCAGACCTAACAGAGCCAAATTTTAGCACGGGTCAAATTATTGCACGTGAATTTCAACAGGTTTTTGAATTGACTCATTTTGCTTTGTATAAGTATTGTTTAGTATCGAGTGAGTGGTTTCTGGTGAACGCACTCTCTAATCAGGCCAGATCTGGGCCATTTTGACCCAGGCCAAATCGTCTCATGTGATTGTGTCTAATGGGAACAGCCATGCTCCATGCAATTCGCCGTCGTTCAATATAAGGTTGGGATTAGCAGGTGGAAGGTCAATGAGCTGATGATACTCTACTATAAACTACGGGGTGTGAATACGCCCGATTTCATAGACGGGCATCAAAGCTACCCCTAGGGAAAAATCTCCTCCATCGCAGTAATAATGACAATCCACGGAAATAAGTGACAAATTACGAAATGTTGCGAGGGATTTTTTGCCTGAGCACATCTATGAAACCAGGTCCAGGCGAGAAGGATATATCCATGTATATCATGAATGGTTATAAGGTAATTATCATTAAAACAACGAAAGTCTATCCAAGCAATACCAGTGTGGCCATTTTTCCGCTGAGTTTTCCCTGATTTTTCCACGTGATTATACAACAATTCCCAGATTGAGAAGTTTCTCGGTTTAAAATGTTACAATTCATTCACTCTTCATTGACTCATGCTTGTTTGAAGCATTAGCCGAATTCCCTGAGTCTTTTTCTAGATTTTCCTGATTCCCCGGAGATTTCCAGGTTTTCCAGGTCAACTGCCGCCACCCTTAATGCTTAAGCAGGTATGGTGATAATAAGGTCAAGTATAAACACTAACCAGATTAGATTGTTATTGTACGCAATAAGGTTCCCTTATCGTATCAATATAGTATTACTTCTAGATTCGGAGTCAATTGCTCATGATCTTCCTTTATGACACTCAAGACACTTTGATATTGCGAGGATAGACTTATCATAAACACTCGGGTATTTTGAAGTGGTCTAATTAACCTATTCACTGAGATAAGAGCGAGCAGTTGATAATGCTTACCTATCTGACTGATGGACGGGAGGTTCATTGCCGGAATCGTATACATAGTGTACGGGTCCAGACTGAAAGAAGAGCAAATTAAAACATATAATTGTAACTCATTCCCAAGGTTTGCAGTAGCAGTAGCAGCAGCAGCAGCAGCGGCAACAGCAGCGGCATTACCAGGGGAGATTATGTTTACACATGTATTTGGCCATTATACCCTGAGGTTTACAAATATTGTATCATATCACACTGCTATATATCAACTTTTTACTGTCCACTGAAATGCTTACCAGCACAGCACTACAAGATATCCTACAATTGTGCCAAAATATTTCATTCTTTTTTAATTCTATTGATTTATGATAGTGACGTGTGCATAAACGATGCGTGGCAATTACCATAACTTGCACCCAGGCCAAAGGTAGACCTACAAGTCACCCTATACACAAAACCGAAATTAGTTGGCTAAGGATTGTCAATGGCAGTTCATCTTATAAGAAATAATCTATGAATCTCTTGCCTATGAGCAGTTACAGTCCCATGTCATATACCGTAATCAGGGATAATACGGTCTAGATTTACAGGTACCCTTCAAATAAAACCGAGTATTTGAATTCCACGAGAATTTTCAAGTTTCAAATTAACGAAGCTTAAAAAAACCCCGACCAAAGCGATCACTTACTGCGAGTTTGTCATCGTCCTGGTCGAACGACTCGGATGATTCCGATGAACTGAGGTCGCTCTCCGGTAACGAGAACGCGCTGTCGCTGTTCGTTATAGGAGTGTCCGGTACTTGCAGTTTCTTCGGCGGAGCGAACACTTGACTATGATCGACGGCCAATACTTGTTCTTCCGGGTAAACATCTAGAAATAATTGATCATCAAAGAAAGTTGTAAGTTGCAGAATGCTACAGTGACATTTGCCAATTTCTAAGATTATTGAATTTGACTCTTTGAGCTGAATTATCTACTTCCTGGCTATTTACATTGGTGATATTGGTATCATTACCCCTAGCCTATATCTGTTACGGTGTATCAGTCATCTCTCTCTGGAGAGAAGTGATATTGATATTATCACCCCTAGACTATATCTGTAACTGTGTATCAGTCATCTCTCCCTGGAGAGAAGTGATATTGGTATCATTACCCCTAGCCTATATCTGTAACTGTGTATCAGTCATCTCTCCCTGGAGAGAAGTGATATTGGTATTATTACCCCTAGCCTATATCTGTAACTGTTTATCAGTCATCTCTACCTGGAGAGAAGTGATATTGGTATTATTACCCCTAGCCTATATCTGTAACTGTGTATCAGTCATCTCATCCTGGAGAGAAGTGATATTGGTATTATTACCCCTAGCCTATATCTGTAACTGTGTATCAGTCATCTCTCCCTGGAGAGAAGTGATATTGGTATCATTACCCCTAGCCTATATATGTAACTGTGTATCAGTCATCTCTCCCTGGAGAGAAGTGATATTGGTATTATTACCCCTAGCCTATATCTGTCACTGTGTATCAGTCATCTCTCCCTGGAGAGAAGTGATATTGGTATTATTACCCCTAGCCTATATATGTAACTGTGTATCAGTCATCTCTCCCTGGAGAGAAGTGATATTGGTATTATTACCCCTAGCCTATATCTGTAACTGTGTATCAGTCATCTCTCCCTGGAGAGAAGTGAGATTGGTATTATTACCCCTAGCCTATATCTGTAACTGTATATCAGTCACCTCTACCTGTAGACAAGTGACAGCAGAGCTACTTCTAACGCAAAGGAATCATCTACATGTAGCCTATTTGGCCGGGTATCCATTTGCTTCAGAGAGGAAAGAGGCAATAATGAGAACAAGTGCTTTGCCCAGGAGTCCTACAGAAGAGTTGAAGGTGTTCTACTCATTCCAAGTTAGTTTGAGCATTTTATAGAAATGATTTAGAGGACTGAATAGATAAACATACCTGGCGTATCTCCGTTTATATCACTGTTCATGATATCAGTTACAAAATCTGAGAGACTCGAATACGACGAACTCGTGCTGTCCGCACCGTCGCTGTCGCTGCCACTTTCATCTGTTCAAAACAAACAAATCAAATGAGCAAATCTTTAATCATATCCTAAATCCATATGAAATCTCTTACTACTTTTGACAGCTCTTAACTCGCATAAATTGTTTAACCCTTTTAGAGCTGACTGGTTAACACCCTAAAGTGCTGAGATAATTGAGATAATTTGAAAATTCTAAAAAATTCTACCCCAGTGCGTTGAATAATGGGCACAGCTCTTTAGTGCGTCAACACCACGGCGCGGTGTATGGTTAGTTGATAATATTTCACTATGTTTGACAGGTGTTGCCATCTTTCAATAGATGTAAACTAATTACTAATAAAATCAATACATCGCAATGTTGTGTACTAGACTATAAGAATTATTGCAAGCGCTATAGGGTATTTATGAGACAGAACTGAAAGGGTTAAATTTGTGGACGAACACATTTTCAGAAAAAGAAAATAGACATTTCGTGAAGCGGAATCAACGTCACGTACCTGTCGGGTATTCGTCGCTATTCGTACTGTTCATAGAGGCGGTCAGCGCGGCGCCCAACGACGAACCCTCGTGATCGTAAGCGTGGAAGTCGATCTTCTGCAGCGTGTGCGAGTACCAGCGACCTTTGTCGCCGATCAACGACGGATCGAACACGCCGGTTTGAACGCGCAGAAATACGACGTTCAACGGGCACAACGAGAACTCGGCGAAGAATTCAACCGCCTACAAACAGCGAAAATAGATATATACTAGCAGGATAGCACGACAGACAACGGGTTGGTTAATGGGGAGACATTAACATAACAGCTTTACATCATCTTCAGGAATACTGTATTCCTTGAGCTACGAAGTGTAGTTTATTCAAGGATTCGACTATATCATAATAGTGATCTTCAGGAATTCAGTATTTTTAAAGTGACTATCGGGAGATACTGAAGACGTTGAATGAAAGTGTTTTGGGTTGCCTCCAAACCTGTTCAGCTGACGACATACACGTAGGTAAAAGAGGTATCACAGGAAACATGTACTCGCGTGGGTAAAGCATAGACACGAACGCCATCACACTGGGCGTAAAGAAAAATAAGTGATTAACTTCCTCGCTAAATTGCCAATGATATAGATCTAACGCCTCCTTGTAACTATTCACATTTAAAAACTACGCAGAAACCCACGGTTATTTAGGACCAAAAAATCATCACATCAACATTAAACACCCCCATCAAATAAGCGTGATGTATCCTCTAAAAACACTTCAACCAATTTACACGGTTATCTAGATAATCATTTTCTTATAATGATTTTAATAGCTCCTTGTAATCGTTCACATTCTAAACTTTCCCAAGGTTATTTTGCACCAAAGAATTGACAAATCAACTCGAAACACCCCACCCAATTACCGTCGTACCAAAAAACCTCCAACCAATTCATATATCTATCTAGATACATATTCGTAGAGTAGCCGTGTTAACCAGGTTTAAAATAAGTAACCGGACGAGTAGTACTATATTCAGGTTAACTATTTATTTGACGCACGAGCTTTCGCTTCTAATGAATAGAAGCTTCATCAGGTGAATGAGTATAGTCAATAGAAAAACAACAGTATTTATAGGTAGACTGACACTAATTACAGAGAACTGAGTGAGAAGAGTAATTCAGTAATTCACCTGATGAAGCTTTTTTTAATAAACTAAATAGCTCCTTGTAATCATTCGCAATCTAAACTTTCCCAAGGTTATTATGGACCAAAGAATTGACAAATCAACTCGAAACACCCCACCCAATTACCGTCGTACCAAAAAATCTCCAACCTATTTATATTTCTATCTAGATACATGTACAGTTTGTAAATAGTTGAGACTATTTACTACGTTACAAGGACTACGACAAGTCAAAAATTATTCTATCAATATGACATTCCCCCCCCTTTTCTTCACAAAATATCGAAAGGTCACGACGATAATACGAACCTGCGTGCGAGCGAGTCTGGCCGTGAAATGCGTTTTCGTCGGTCGCGACTTCATGAAACTGTAGAACTGGAACGCGACGACCGGCCGCGGGTACAAACGCAACGTACGCGTGTGTTCGCAGAAATTACCGAGTATGTTCGCGGAATTGAAGAACCGCACCTGGAGAAACGAATAAGACGCGATAACAATTCACAATTCAGAAATTTTCATTCACACACTGAAAGATGAATTATAAATTTGTTAGATATGATAGATTACTCTATGAAGCTAATTGCTCCAATCTCGGTACCAGTGAACTCAGTGGAAACCCCTCTCAATAACCATTGATAAAACACTATCGCCATTCATTCGACATTTCGACTATATTCTAATAATCATCTTCACGAATACTGAAATAATTTTTTCGTTATCACCTTATGATCTTTATGAGTTACGGGAATTTTGCTCAGATTAAAGGAGTTTCAAGCAGCTTTCAAAGCATTTCTTGTTTAGAGTAGAGTTTTTAAGGAATCATGGAGTCATAGAGGCCCTGTATTGAAACCACTACCCCGAGCTAACTATAGCTCGCAAATGTGGGACCGGATCCGGGACTGAGCGCCCCGGAGGGTAAGCAGAAGGGTTACATGTACTTACCATCGCTACACGCGTCGCCACGTCGACCGAATCGACGTCGTTACCGTAAATCAACGGATTGAAGCCGGTCGTCGCCGACGAGAAACTATCGCGACGTTTCCACGTGTCGGGGTTGTGCGCGACCGCGTCCAGGTTTTTAATCGGCTGCGGGCTCATGCTCATGCTCGCCAGGGCTTGCTTCAGGTGATTCTTGAGAATGGTGCCCTCGGGTTCGGGCAGCTGAGGCAGATCTTCGGTTCCAGAAGGCACTGATATCTACAACACAAACAAACCGATGATGGATGAGTTGAGTAATATACACTCAGTATATATCTGGCTTTGTAGATAGATACTTTTGTAGTAGTTTTCATCAGGTTTTGACATCGTAGATAGTAATTTAATCGAAAATAAAATAGAAATCATTTCTGACTTTAATGATAATTCATTTACTGACGCAGAAAAGCAGAAACTTCATGAATAATAATATCACATACAAACATGATGTACATTTCTAAGGCCCTACTTATTAGACATTATTAGCATTTAGATTAATGTCACAAGTATCATTATGTACAGCTCCTTGAAATAGCAAAATGATAAAATGATGATAATCGTAATAATAATGTTGATAATAATAGTGATGATGATAATAGTAGTGTCTACATCACTTTTACATCCGCATTACTGTAGACTCCTCCTAAATCGGTACTGTTTATCTCGGTAAACCATTAATTCAGTGGTTTTGTAAACAAATTTTTATCCTTTACACTACCTCAACTCAGTTTCTGATTCAGTAACCACCTAATTAAAATTAGGTAAAAGAATTCTGGTCCCAACTGTACCGATTTAGGCGTAGTCTACTGTACAACTACGAATATTTCAAATTGCCTATTTCTCAAAATGAAAGAGTTTGAAAGGAGTTTCAGGCATTTTGTTCAAACTAAAGGAGTTTCGAGCACCTTCAAAGGCATTCAAGGAGTCGCTGGGGGACCCTGAACGATCTTCTTCTTCGTTTACCTTATTAGAGTCTAGATCGACTAACCAGACGTCATCTGGTATTCGGAAGCCATTTTTATACATGAAGAACGACGCCGGTACACCGATAATGAAGGGAGTCGGCGCCAACAGCAACTACAAATACACAATCACATAAAAATAACCCAAGATGAAACACAGAAGGCGCTGCAGGTGCTGGAAAGTTGGTTAAAGATAACCGTAGGATAGATACGATAGTAACAATGCAATTTCAATTGTCACTATGTCAACTATCCACTGGTTAACTCTAACCAACTTTTGAGCAACTTTTTTGTATCCATAATATGGAATTGCACGATGAGAAATATAGTATAATATTAATCAAGGTTTCAATTATATTCTAATAGTCATCTCCTCAGGAATACTGTATTCCTTGAGCTAGTGTAGTTTATTCAACATTTCGACTATATTCTAATAGTCATCTTCAGGAATACTGAATTTGTTGAGCTAGTAGTTTATTCAACGTTTTGACTATATTCTAATAGTCATCTTCAGGAATACTGAATTTGTTGAGCTAGTAGTTTATTCAACGTTTTGACTATATTCTAATAGTCATGTTCAGGAATACTGAATTTGTTGAGCTAGTAGTTTATTCAACGTTTTGACTATATTCTAATAGTCATCTTCAGGAATTCTGTATTCTTTGAGCTAGTAGTTTATTCAACGTTTCGCCTTTATTCTGATATTCATCTTCGGGATTACTGTTTTACTTGAGCTAGTAGTCTATTTAATGTTTTGACTATATTCTAATAGTCATCTTCAGGAATTCAGTATTTTTAAAGTGACTGATCAGGAGATACTGAAGACGTTGAATGAAAGTGTTTTGGGCTGCATACGTACCTGTTCAGCCGACGACATACACGTAGGTAAAAGAGGTATCACAGGAAACATGTACTCGAGTGGGTAAAGCATCGACACGAACGCCATCACGCTCATCGTCAACGCGTTGTAATCGCGCGATTGTAGCACCACCTGGTGTCAGAAAGAGAAAAAACAAGTTAGCGTCGTTCGTTTATATCATTTCGCAAAAAAATGGATCCCTGGCTCGAACTACGGAGTCAACAGGTGGATCTGGATCATGGGGTCAGTTGCAGTCCAAAAGTAGTCTTAAATCTTAAGACTGGTCTTATGTGGAAAGATTGACTACAGAATTAAGTTGGATACTGTCGAAACCTCTTCAGTCAACATAATTACTTCAGCTGTTAGATCAGTGAGTTGGGGGTGGGGTGGGGAAGGGGGTTTATTGGACATTGCCATATATGTCCTGACAGAATAACATGGGACTTGAACCCACCGAGTCAAACACCTTTTCTATTTTCTAAACCGCACCGGCATGGCACAGCAGGGCAGGGCAGGGCACGGCAGGGCAATCATCCCTCCGCTCTGCACCCGTTATATGTACAAAACTCGCATTTCTAGGCATGCCACTTATAAGACTTGCTTTCTCTCTGACTATTTCCCTGACTATTGCCTGATATATAAGTTGTTTTTCCTGATTCGATCTGCTAAGAATCCAATCGATTAACACAGTCAAATACGTAAGACATAGACGGACATGCGCAATCTATCAGACTTTTAGATCATTTAGAAAATTCCCCGACTATTCTCATGACTTTTTTAACGAAAAGAAAAATTCCCCGACATTTCCCCGAATATCCAGGCAGGCTAAGCCGCCAGCCTGTCTAACATATTTCGCCGACATATCGACGATACCCCGCCGATATATCCCGAAATTTTCCGACGAATTCAGTTCATTTCACGCGGTAAAAAAAACCCTCGTCGAAAAAGTGGCCGACTTTATCGAAAAAAAAAAAAACGTGATACATTTTTGATGGATGGATATTTCGTCACACCTACATGTACACACTATAAATAATTGTTTCCGATGCGTCGGAGTTAATTACGATAATTAATAATTAAGCGCTAACGATCGCGAGCTGGTGTCGTGCGAGAACGGCAACACGGTGATCTATAATACAGTCAACACCACCGCTGACGATGATGATGATGCAAATCAATAAAAGCGTCAGATACCGGCGCGCGCACAGCCTATACTCGCGCTGCTGTAGTTTCAGCTACGGAGCGCCGCGGAAGAAGTTCGTTTCAGCCGAGAGAGAGATCGATATAAAAGACGACAATACCGCGGGATGAACCGTGTCACCATGACAACCAGTACCGACACACTACCATACACACGGCGTACAGCCGAGGAGGGGAATCAACACGGTCGTTTAATTACCGGATTCAGGGAATCGCGGCAACTCCTCGGCCGAGGCCTGCGCGTTAAACTAACGTCGGTATAAGACTTGTAGCTTAACTGGAATCGTTCGGACATGAATCTTCGCCGTCGTAATTGGGCGGCGATTAGATTTCCATCATCTAACTCGAGACCTCGAAAAACCACCTGGTACCAAATGATTCGCGTTAGCCGCAGTCCGTAAGACTCGATTTAGTAGATTCTAGAAACAGAGAGAATCTTCTCGGAATACGAAATCGTCTAGTCAGTATCAATGTTCCATATCCCCACGATTTGCCTTCGATTTGAGTTTCTAATGAAGCAAACATAGGAAACAATCCATCTAATCGAGATATCAGAGAAAGCCTATAGTAGCCTCCTACCGGGATACTTAAAATTTCACTGCGCCGATCAAGTATCCTACCACAATGAACTCGGTCTGAAGAATAAACGTGTTACATCGGTATAAACTGTGACCGAGTGACGACTTTCTAACACTCTAATAATTCGCTAAAAACATGGCTTCATGCAGTGACTGTAATGACTTTGAAGTCAAATGTGGAATCAGAATCAGAATGAAATCAATCGAATCGGAAATGCTTAAGATGAAAAATGATTCGCCGCATTAAAATAATCACATCATTGAGTGTGGCGGATTTATCAATCAATTCACAATAGAACAATTGATTTCATTATAGTCTTACATCGATCAATAGTGACAACAGTCGATGCCCCCCTGTTCTAATCGATTTTATACTGAGAGGGGGGAGAGGGGAGAGAAAGGGAGGAGAGAGGGATAGGGAAGGAAGAAGAGGGAAGGGGAGAGGGCAGAGAAAGGGAAGAGAGGGAGAGGGAGAGAAGGGGAGAGGATCAATAGTGACAACAGTCGATGCCGCCCTGTTCTTATTGATTTTTTATTGAGAGGGGGGAGAGGGGAGAGAAAGGGAGGAGAGAGGGATAGGGAAGGAGGAAGAGGGAAGGGGAGAGAAGACAGGGAGAGGGAGAGAAGGGGAGAGGGGAGACATCGCATCCTAGGAGTTCATTTCTACGAGTGACGAGCATGTACATACAGTTAAGTATACAGCTGCTGCACGTTCAAACATTACAAAACACAGACGCTTGATAACATAGAAAAAATAATGATTAAAACATTGAAAACACTAATAGTACGAGAGACGCCGATTAAATAAGTAAAGCGAAAAACGATCGCAGCTGATTGTCGCTCCGGGTCGTAAAGCAATACGAACAATGAACTACTGCGCATTAACATCATAGAAAACTACTGGTTTCTGACTGCGTCAGGAAATTGATAGTCATGGCTCAGATTTAAGACCCGTCTACGACCACCTAAGTTTTATAAATGATCTAACAACTGTAGATGAGTCTAAGCTTTGAGTTCTGTTCTATAGCCAACCTTACTACTTTATTCAAACCATTCAAATTCATTTCGGTTCTGTAACCAATCCCACAACTTCATTTTGGTTCTATAGCAAATCCAACAACTTCATTTAAACCAGTCTAAGCTCATTTTGGTGCTGTAACCAATCTAACAACAATATCAAGACCACTTTTGCGCTTAAGACACGAGCGTGCAAATAGGTCCTGCATTTTTTCGAAGGGTTCTAGCATATCTAGACCGTAATCTTCAAAAAAATCTACAACGCTTCATTAGAATCTCCGGTGGCTAAAAGCTTAGCTAAATTAATCGTCGGCACGACAAGGCCGGATACGCCATTACATCCTTCCATAAAATACTTCACGATTAACATCGTAGTCCTCACAGAATAGAGATGAATGTATAAAAATCCGTACATGTTCGATGACGGGGCGCACGCTCGAAAAATGCACGAAATGTCAAAATCAAGTAGCCACCCTCGTTAACCTTTACGGGGTATTAAGTATATTGCGTAGTTCGGTAGCCGTCGCAAAAATACTCGTAACTGCCAATTTCAAGTGTACTCGGCATTATCAGGCGTTTAGATTGCGCTCGAAAATTCAATTACATCGATTAGATCGGCAAGACCAGGAGGGGAGTGTAGATCCGACTACGTCTAATCGGGGACTCTAAAAAACCTAATGCCTAAAACAGCTTGCATAAGAGGAAGGAATCAGCAACCAGTCGCCGATTGTTCAGGCGGGACGTATGAGTGTACTTAAGATCGTCGAGATCTGAATGGATCTTATATAACCCGAGTGTATTTACAACATAAGCGTTCTGTTCTAAATTGATCGTGGCTCTCAGGTGACCCAAGTGTCACTTAGATCTTAGCCAAATCTGCGACACGACCTCGAGATGTGACGTCAGTGTTTTTAAGACCGAACCGTAGGCAATTGGATCGGATCTTAGTGCGACCTGAGGCTTTACTAGACCCCCCATCGATCTTACACCGCCCGAGATATTTTGGGCGGACAGGTTGCCGCTCATCGGCCACCAGTCTACGTATCAAGCCAATCAGATGCGTTGTTTTTCACCGGCTGATTCACTACGCTAACATGTACATGTACACGTGGCTGCCAACCTCTGAAAACTGCTATCGGTAACAAACTGAATTTCTTACAGTAATATTTCCTACGGAAGAAAATGTTGAAATTATCAGTAATCAAAGTTATGTCCTCCAGTAACATCTTGCACATTTCTGTATACACATCAAACAAATCACATCAGTATTATTCAGAATGCAATCGTAACAAAACACAGATAATCAGGAATGGTTGACAATTCCGTGTACATCATGACCATAAAAAATGCACATGTATACTGTGTACTATATACACATGTATACTGTGTACAAAAATGCACATGTATACTGTATACTATATACTGTGTGCATTTCAGTATTAATTGAACATCGGATTAATTCTGATTTACGATCAAATCACGCAATGCTGCAACTGAAACAACCCTAATAACATCGTTACATAGCCGCCTCCACAAATTAAAACTCAGCCGAAAAAAAGAACGAAACTAATCTCGCGACTCGCGACGTCGCCGGAGAAATCGAATCAAACGAATCAAACACGACGATTCTTCAGAAGACAGAAAACGAACCGTCGACGATCGTCGAACGACACAACGTCATTAAACGTCGTTTTATCATCGGGACGCGGTTTGACGTCACTGGTGACGACAACAAGACGAAACGGTTAAAACCCGACGAACTCTTCCTCAATCGCTTGACGTCACGACCAGTCGTTACAGGAATAGACAAACAAACCGCCTAATCAAACTACCATACCAAAACGCACATCGCCATGGAAGGATCAAACGTGCTATCGAAGAAAAACTGTAAGATGATTTCGACGTTTCAACTCACGCGCTATTAGCCCGGTTCTTACGGATTTTCCATACTCTAAAGCCAAATTTGGCCCGGAACAACTGTTCACACGGGTGCCAAATGGGCCCGAGCCTGTTTGGCCCCGACCAAAAGCGTCGGCCCAGGCCCGAGCCTAATTTTAGCACCAGACAAATGATTGCGTTTGAATAGCAACTGGCACCAGAAATGATCCACTTCGCTTTGTTTGAGCATTGTTGAGTATCAAGTGAATGGTGTGAACACGCTCTCTAATCAGGCACGGGCCACATTTGGCCCGAGCCTGATCGGTGCCAATTTGGCCCGGGTTCCGTGTGATCACAGCATAAGTTACACGTCGCAAACCTAGAACAGACAATGTAGGCCCATTCAAAGTGAATTAGGGCCAATTAACAATGACATCAATCAAGTATTTTCATAAAGTTTCTTATCAAATTGTAGCGGCTATGAAAAATGCGTTATCTAGAAAGTGAAAATATTTTGGGAACATTTCCTGATTTCCGATACCTTTTGCATAGATGTAGGGAAAATCAATTCTTAATAGTTTTCAACAGGCTGAGGTAATAATTCCAGTTTTCCAAAAAAAAAGTTTCCAAAGATTTTCCAAAACTGTTAAGAATACTGGTATAACCACGACGAAGAAAAGATGAGCATCTCGGCAAACAGCGTATTTTCATTAGACGCTGCGATCTGACGCAACAGGGACGACCGGCGGTATCGAAATATATGGTTACCATAGCAACCGATCCGCTGCGCACACGTCGTCGTCGAATACCGCGGGAGAACGAAGAGAGGAAGAGATTACAGCAGACGAGAAAGAGACAGAGACGCAATCCATACACCAGAACAACTATATATGTATAATATATCAATATACGCGCTTAATCCTTTCAGCTCGTCGTGAGATATATTATATTCAATAAAACCCCCGACAGATCAGTCATTCCTTGGTATAAGGAGTTCTCGTGGAGTTTTAAAGGAGAAAATCTCAAATTTTAGAGGAAGGGCCTGCATCACTCTCAATCCAACTACTGTACAGACTACTTCTGGTACTGTTCATCTTGGTAAAGCATTAATTTGGTGGTTTTTTAAGCACATTTTTGAACTCAATTATTGAACTGAAATCAGTTTCTAATTAGTTAACCGCCTAATTGGGCAAAAAAAGCTGGTCTCAACTGTTTCGATTTAGTTGTAGTCTACCGTACAACCTACGAAATCTCTAATTGCCTATTTCTCAAAATTGAAGGGGTTTTAAAGGAGTTTTTGACATTTTGCTCAAATCAAAGGAGTTTAAAGCGCCTTTTAAAGCATTTTCTGTTTGTAAGAGGTTTTCAAGGAATCAAGAAGCAGGCGTAGGGACTCTCACTGTCATCCAGTCCTGTTTGCTCGAATTGAAGGAGATGCTTGCACAAAAGCATCTTCTATTTAGGATTTCTTTCAAGGATTGGGGTTTTTAAGGAACCAAGGAGTCGTAGGGACGCTGGCGCTTTTCGGTTCGTTAAACTTTACGAGCGATAATAAACCGTATCATCTCCGATGAATTCATACATTATCGCTTTCATAACTCGCCTATTTCAGAATCATATCCAACTAACCCCCCCCCCCCCCCCCCCCCGATCGATCGCGAGAAATTTAACGACCGCGACGTAGACGCATTGTGTCGTAGCGTAGCAGCTAAAGCTAATTCGTTCGATTTTATCAATTATCCGTTTATGACGGAACGGCGCGGACCGACCGATAAACTACAGAAAGTATATCGCGATTTATAGCGACAGGGTTCGTAGTGGTAAGACTGGTAAGACCGTGCGGTAAGCGTCGAAGTAAACACTTTTTCTCGAGACAAATCCCGATGGCTCTTCAAATCAAACATCAAGACAGCAAGGCTGTATGGATGAGAAACACGGGGAACCGCAGCAATGGACAAGCTGCAAGTCTTTATCGACACCACCTGCCTACGCAGAATTCTAGTAAGACTCCGAGATGGACTGACAGTGTCACAAACGAGGATCTTTGGGAGAGAACTGGACAAAGTCCAGTTGAAATGGAAGCGACCAGCGGAGGCTGGAACTGAAATTAGCTACACCCTCAGAAAACCAAGCATCAGCATCGGTCGTCACAGGTCGTCACCTGGAATCAACCTCCTGGAGGACAACTGAAGAACAGCTGGCGAGGACATCTACTGAAAGGTCTGAGAGACATGGCCTCACTTGGACTACAACGAGAAAACAAAACCAGAGACAGAAGAGGCTGGAGATAACTTGTATGGCCTATACTCTACTATGATGAGCCAAGGGCATAATCAAGTCTCAATGGCAGATCCCAAATAGGATTTAGGTCGTCTTCTCATCATTCAATTGAACATCCAATCGAAAACAAAGCGTTTTGCTTGAAAACAATGCAATAATTTTCAGGTTTGATAAACTCTCTAAAAACCGTGCAATAACGTGGAAAACAATTCACACATTCTCACAATGAATACATGTATTGAAAACAAAGCTACTGAGCGTTATGAGTTCAAATTAATCGGTCTAATTCACATGACCATATGAACCATTTCTGACAACAAAATACTCGACGACTGCTTTATATGTCGGTCCAGTATTCACCTCTATACGGTATAGCACAATGTAGTTATACTACTACATGTAAACGTATAACGCAGAAAATCAATTCAATGTCAGAATCATAAAATTCTCCGTGAAGCTTCTGGGCGCAGAAAACGGAGAAGACAAGTCTACCGTATGCAGCAGACAGACCTACGTAGTGAACTGGCCAGATCTGGGTAAGCAGTCCCGGGCTCTGTGTACAGAAAAGCACGTTGTTATCACTGTTATTGAAAGTGAGCTAAGCGGCTTCAAAGAATTGTAATCACTTTCACGAAAAGAGTACTTCTACTTTTTGCGGCAATTAGCATCTGGCGCTCAACTATTTTCAATATCTACGATAGGCAGTCCTCGACCTTCAGTCCCTTAACAACCGTCAACATCGCCAGCCAGACCTCCGACCTTATCTGATTAAACGAGGCACGCTCTATCTACATCTCTGCCCTAGCAAGCATTCCTTCAAACCTACAGACGAAAGTTCCGCCCGGTGCAACTACGATATGTACGAGGACTTTACTGTTTCTAGCGATCTATTGAAAATCGTGATCTTGACAATTAATTCCATGTAAGACATCAAAGCAGGGTCCGATCTAAGCGCTTGTCCAATCGCCCGGGACAAGTATATTCTCATCAGGGCAAGTAGGTTGTCATTATCACTTGGCCTCCGGGTGAGTGCAATTTTATGTAACAAAGTTTTTTTCCCACTCGATACAACGGATGATAGTGCCACCAATCGGACTGCCTGTGTTGGGCAAGTAGCTTTTGGAGGGGGCAAGCGAAATTTCAGATATGCTTGCCCACCGGGCATGTGGCTTTCAATCCTTAGGTCGGACCCGTATAGGCACATCGTAGAAAGTATAAGAAGCATTTTCGCTATGATCGTTTCATGCAATGGTTTGAAGACGTTG
Source organism: Tubulanus polymorphus (assembly GCF_964204645.1). Lineage (NCBI taxonomy): Eukaryota > Metazoa > Nemertea > Palaeonemertea > Tubulaniformes > Tubulanidae > Tubulanus > Tubulanus polymorphus. The sequence goes on along the minus strand of NC_134035.1, from coordinate 3,449,475 downwards.
TATTAGCGATCCAGTATCGACTTTCATTTCTACGTTCAATATTATTGACGTATATAATACATGTAATCTATTGAAACAGATGTTACCGTTAGCAATGAGCGAGCGACGCAAAGATATTTTTTCCGACCAGGACTAAAAGCCGATTTCGCTATTATATTCCACCAAAGCTGTATACAAGTACGGCGGCGCTCGTTCGAGATCGTAGAATGCCAAGTCATGGGTTCCAACGCGCTATTGGGCTCCTGGCCTGAGCGCTGGCTCCTTGGATGTCACTATTTCCAGGGAGAGATGACTGATACACAGTTACAGATATAGACTAGGGGTAATAATACCAATATCACTTCTCTCCAGGTAGAGATGACTGATACACAGTAACAGATATAGGCTAGGGGTAATAATACCAATATCACTTCTCTCCAGGGAGGGATGACTGATATACAGTTACAGATATAGACTAGGGGTAATAATATCAATATCACTTCTCTCCAAGGAGAGATGACTGATACACAGTTACAGATATAGGCTAGGGGTAATAATACCAATATCACTTCTCTCCAGGTAGAGATGACTGATACACAGTTACAGATATAGAATAGGGGTAATAATACCAATATCACTTCTCTCCAGGTAGAGATGACTGATACACAGTTACAGATATAGGCTAGGGGTAATAATATCAATATCACTTCTCTCCAAGGAGAGATGACTGATACACAGTTACAGATATAGGCTAGGGGTAATAATACCAATATCACTTCTCTCCAGGTAGAGATGACTGATACACAGTTACAGATATAGACTAGGGGTAATAATATCAATATCACTTCTCTCCAAGGAGAGATGACTGATACACAGTTACAGATATAGGCTAGGGGTAATAATACCAATATCACTTCTCTCCAGGTAGAGATGACTGATACACAGTTACAGATATAGACTAGGGGTGATAATACCAATATCACTTCTCTCCAGGTAGAGATGACTGATATTGAGTTACAGATATAGGCTAGGGGTAATAATATCAATATCACTTCTCTCCAAGGAGAGATGACTGATACACAGTTACAGATATAGGCTAGGGGTAATAATACCAATATCACTTCTCTCCAGGTAGAGATGACTGATACACAGTTACAGATATAGACTAGGGGTAATAATACCAATATCACTTCTCTCCAGGTAGAGATGACTGATATTGAGTTACAGATATAGGCTAGGGGTAATAATATCAATATCACTTCTCTCCAAGGAGAGATGACTGATACACAGTTACAGATATAGTCTAGGGGTGATAATTACAATATCACTTCTCTCCAGGTAGAGATGACTGATATACAGTTACAGATATAGGCTAGGGGTAATAATATCAATATCACTTCTCTCCAAGGAGAGATGACTGATATACAGTTACAGATATAGGCTAGGGCTTATAATACCAATATCACTTCTCTCCAGGTAGAGATGACTGATACACAGTAACAGATATAGGCTAGGGGTAATAATACCAATATCACTTCTCTACAGGGAGAGATGACTGATACACAGTTACAGATATAGGCTAGGGGTTATAATACCAATATCACTTCTCTCCAGGTAGAGATGACTGATACACAGTAACAGATATAGGCTAGGGGTAATAATACCAATATCACTTCTCTCCAGGTAGAGATGACTGATACACAGTTACAGATATAGGCTAGGGGTAATAATACCAATATCACTTCTCTCCAGGGAGAGATGACTGATACACAGTAACAGATGTAGGCTAGGGGTTATAATACCAATATCACTTCTCAGCAGGGAGAGATGAGTGATACACAGTTAAATAAATTCTGGAAAAGGGTCTTCTTCCAGTCAAACATGAACCACAGCCCTGAATGCCCTAGACTCAATGGTTAAGACTATAAGACCTGGCCCCCATTTTAACCTGTTGACTCGCGAGTTTTGAAAATGGCTCACTGGTCGTATTCGAGCGAAAATCGGTTTCTTTTTTTCATCTTCGTCAATACCTTGTGTTCTAGAATGATCATCTCCAGCACGCTGATACACGTCTCGACGCCCAACAGTTCTAATGGAAGATGTAAAGGAAAGTCGACGAGGCTGAGTCTGGTGTGGTCGGGTAACGCGAATACCATCGGCGGCTGTAGTTCTCGTGGTAATATATCCAACTGAAATCACAAAACGACAACGACATCGTGAAAACCTCTCGATAGAATAGCCACTTTACCCCCCCCCCCCGTTAGTTATTCCGTAACTTAAAAACCCGCTTTATACAAAATTGAAAAGGTTGAACGAAATGATCATTTAGGACGAATTGAAATTCATAAAGACGATGGTCCCCACAGAACTAAATCTAAAAGAACAAAAGCGAAATGGTCCCTAGAGAGAGATCAAACTTTGTGTCTTCTCTTTTCAATTCTTGACGAGCGAATTTCGTTTTTGATCTTTAAAATTTTGTATATACACATATAGTGGGTTTTAAACTAATCGTCTATCCTATTGCCTTATTATATGTACTGGAAATGACAACTTCTGGCCGGTAATGGATAGTCGTAATTAATGTACACACACAACATCAACCGCAACATCATATCCCGACGAAGCGGCGATCTAAAAACTACGTGACATTGGATGTAAATTATTAGTTAAATAGTTCTCCCGAATAAATCCCCCAGGCCGCTCGATGCAGTAGCGATTATAGAAAATAAACTACGCATCAAATATTAGCGCGATGACAATTGATGTACGTAAACAGCAACGGGTAAAAAGAGCAGTTTCATCATAGCTGCTGCTACTGCTGCTGCTGTGTCTGCTGCTGCTGCTTCTGCCGCTGCGTCAGCGGATTTGGGAATACATAAAATTTATGATCAATTGATAATTAAAAAACGGATAATCATCCAGCGAAAATGCCACCCGAGCACGCACGCGCGCAGATCTATTACAGCAATATTTGTCATATCTTATCGAGTTAAAATAGAGACGTTCTAGACGTCTGAGTGATGCATCGCTTCTCGCAAATTAATGCCTATTTTTGGAGAATATTTTCGCTATTTTTGCAAATTTTTGGTAGATTTTATCCACTAATACAAGCATAGACATTCTCAACATCCGCACGATTGCATATAATGTATCTCGAATTTTCTATTTTTTTTATTACCTCCACTCTAGTTTTGCCGGGTACGGGAACCGGCGCGCTCAACAGGCGTAAAATCCACGTTTCGATTTCGCGTACTTCGTGCATCACCAAACTGGGCGTGTTGTCGACGCCCTGACCGGTCAATACGCCCCACACTGTATCCCTGAAACAACACAAACAATACGCATATCAAAAATGACAGGCAATAACTTACGGGTTTAAATTGACTGGCAATAATCGGAGAGGGTGGCCACTTTACGCCCATTTACAAAGCTGTTGAGTTTTCCCTGATTTTTTCATGAGATTTTACAAAATTCCCTGAGATTGAATCGGGGATATCTCGAGGTTTAAAATGTCTGAAAGCTACTTAAAACCCTTTCAGCGCTAATTGTTACCCGAAAGTGCTGGAGATGATTTGAAAAATCAACCTCAGTGTGTTGAATCACAGGCATACCGCTTTAGTGCATCTACACCACAGTGCGGTGTATCACTAGTAACTTATATTCAGATACGACAATTTTGGTGTCTCCCTATTGCAGAGTTTTAGGTTTAAAATGTAACAATTTATTCATTTTTCATTGAATCGCGTATTGATAAAGAAACACGCGGTCAATACCATTATCCGAACTCGCTGAGTTTTCTGGGTTATTTTCTTTTTAGTAAAATATGTTCCCCCCAGTTTTCCCTGATTTTTTTTCCAGGATTTTCTGATTCCCAAAATCGATTTTCCAGGTCAGTGGCTAACTAATGCAGGTCGAGACATTCGACTGACCGCTATCTGTGAAAATGGGTCGCGAACTTTTAATCCGTTAAATAGAGACGCGTTTTCAGCGAGACTACGACGGTGTGTCAAGCGCGGTGCATTAGGACAGATTAATAAATAACAAGTTCGTCTCGATGATTAACGTAACTAACATTACATATTTTCTCGAACAACATTCGACGCACTTCACTCGATTGGTATAAACGCTGCCATAAAAATAACCCTACATTAACAGGTCGTAATGCTGTACTTCCTAACGCGGGTCATTGCTGTTTAGTTAGCCCGAAATTGTTTCGACAGGGAAAACTAATTTGATCTAGAAATGAAATAATGTTTGATTACTATCAACAACGTTTATATAACGACCTGTGTTTCATAAGCGCAAACGTAAAATCACACGCGAGATCTCTTTTGATTGTCTTTCGATTTCAGTTAGGCCTAGGATTTATCCACCAGCCTTGCTCCCTGCTCTGCTCAGGGTTAGTTGGAATAAAAAAAGAAACCTTTATTTCCGATGAATTTGTGTTAAAGATTGAAAAGATTGATGGTATGCGCGTCAAAATGTGTAGGAGGCCTATATACGGTTAAAACATCAGCGCTTCATCCCTTATATTGAAAACGAAATACAATCATCCGCACTTCATATCAGTGCTTCACCCGAGACATAACTGAAAATGAAATACGAACACCAGACCTTAGGTTTTTTATCAGCACACTTGGACAAACTGATCGTCCACACTTCACATACAGATGCGTTCAGGACTTCACTGTACAGAAATATTTTCAATCGAAAATCCTGAACACATGTTCGACACTTCACCGAAGACATGTTTTCAACTGAAAATAAACTACAAACACCAGACATCTTATCAGCGCACGAATGGACGATTCGAGATGCCGCAGAGATTGGATATAGCCAACCCCTGAAACCGGTCATCATATCTCACAGCACGATATGTTTTACAGGGCACAGGATAGGCTATAAAGACACTGAATAAATAATATATGCCTTATGAGATGTGATACGCGCGCACGGTGTCTGTATGCGCAAGTATGTCGTTAAATAAACATTGAGCATAATTCATAAGCAACATAGAGAGAAATTGAACATCTGTCGTCAATATGTTTTGATATTACCAGAGGCAATCTATGCGTCCATTACAAGACAACTGTACGTTTATACCACGTACACATTAGGCCTACTGCAATACCAGCTATCACCTATCTTGGCTGGTAGCTCAGCGCCAGCCACACCGACCACCCAGTATTGGCTACCCAGAGGAGGATGATACGCCAACTATCCTTGGTCCCTCCAGGACTTATCACAGGGCTCCTACGAGATTACAGTGGAAGCTTGTCGGGATGAATTCTCGTGAAACGCATTGAAAAACCAAGCATTTGGTCCCAAATCAAGAGAAATAAACTGATTTCACGCCATAACTTTGATCTCGAAATAAGGAATCAGTCCCTTTGATTTATTCAATTGGTAGGTTTGATTCGATTCGCCTTGATTTGGTGTCCCTTACTAACCAACCACACCTGCCGGGAACAAAACACGGGGTTCGATTTTGAAATCGGAAACCGAAGTACGCGACTATAGCTGTGTTGGTCGGTGGATAGTATTACATAACGAGGTTCTCCTACCGCGGAGACCGCGACTATTACCAGGATCGCAACGAATAGATCATATCACGTGCCAGTAAGTACGCCTGGATATGATTTATAGTAGAATCTAAATACAACCATCCCCGGACCCGTCGATCGTCGTTATGGTATCGTGATATATAAAACAGTGAATTTGTATAAGCGCATTAAGGGTGGATTAACCGAGTTTGAATGAAAAACTGTAGCAGTGTCGTCTGAATCGTGAATTACTCAGACGAATCCAAGATCTTTAAACATACAACCATTCAAACGTCAAAGCTTGCGACCTACCAGGCGAACTTAGCAATTGGCGACCAAATCGCCTTACATCTCTGCGGGCAACATTTGTCTCAGGGTCCCACAGATCGGTCATTCCTGGATACACAGGGTCCCTTTATCGACACATTTAACTGGGTTGCTACCGATCAGTTATTCCTGATATAAGCTGTAAACTCCTCCTAAAACAGTGCTGTTTATCCCAGAAAACCATTAATTCATTTTAAGCAGATTTTACACGAACTAAACCCGGTTTCTAATTTAGTAACCGCCTTATTGGGTAAGAACAAATCCCAACTGCAACCTGTACTGATTCATGCCTAGTTTACTATATGACTACAAACATTTCTAATTGCATATTTCTCAATATTGAAGGATTTTTAAAGGAGCTTTGGACATTTCGCTCGAATCAAAGGAGTTTCAAACACCATTTCATATCGACATTTTCAGTTTAGAAGAAATCAAGGGGTCGTCTAGAGACGCCGAGAAATACTCACCGACTGCTGGCGCGCGACGCCCCGATACGTTTACTGCACGAGCGTTCGTTACACGCGTCGATCAGACGTCGCAGCACGAACAAACATTCGCGAAACGTCGAAAAAAACGGATGATGACTGACGATGCATAGCGACGTCAGCGTATTGTTGCGTAATCGTCCCGTGTTTTTACTTTTCCGACGCGTCCGCGGCGACGACGACGACGACTTCTGCGACGTTTTCTGATTATCGGCCGTCGGATGCGAATCGTCGTTTCGATCTCCGCCGGCGCCGACTCCGCCGCTGCGCGAGTGCGACTTTTTCTCGAACGGCCGGTAGAAATTCACGCATATTCCGTAGCGAACGCGCGCCGAATCTTTCTCGGTCAACGAGAACACGAACGACGTCGACTCGCGAAGACTCATCCGTTTCGGGCCGACGTTGATGCAGCCCTCCGGCTGACAGAAGAACACGACGTCCGCCGGCAACACGAAGTCTTTGTGATCGTCGACCGGGTAACGACGCAACAATTCGGGCGTCTGCGCGACCGAGTTGTTACGGTTCGGGTGTCGACTGCCGACGATGACCATGTAGTCCAACAATCGCGGACTGAAGAACTTCTTGCGGCCGTCCCCGCCGAGACCCGACGCCATCTTGGGTTTTTTTTTTGTAGTTTAAGCTCCGCCCGCTTGCGAAGATAGTTTAGTTACGGGACGCACGTGAAAACCTGATTAAAACCTTTGACTGCATAGTTTTATAAGTGGTCGAAATTTCTGAAATAAAATTAACATAAATTTAGTAGTTAATGCATAAACAAATAGGCCTACATTAACAAAGTTCAATCTCCCGCATTATCGGTCATTCCTGGATACAAGGAGTTTAGAGGAGAAAATTCCAAGTTATGAGAAGCGTCTGCATCACTTTTATATCCCAATAACCGTAGATTCTTCCTAAATCAGTTCTGTTTATCTCAGTAAACTGTTAATTCAATTATCATCTATTTCTTGGATTTTGTAGTCAAAGTAAAAGTGTCTAGTTGCCGATTTCTGTGAAGGAGTTTTAAAGGAGTACGATTCTTCTATTGCCTAAAATCTAAATTTGCTTTGGTAAATAGCTACTGACTGGAGGAATGAGCTTATGAATTCCATATTCATGCTAAATTTGATTCAATGTAGGGCACAAAAATACTACAGTTTTCACCTCAAATTAAGGCACAATTTCGAGAAACAATGATACTATAGACTGCCTGAATGAACCGTGCATTGACTGTACTGTACTATTATACAAGCCCGGCAGTACTGTATACTGTTGTACTGTAATTGAATGCTTATGTCAACAAACACTGACAAAATGTCATTTTTGTAGTCAGCAGTCAGTATTTCAGCGGTCTATTCAGTGAAATATCGTATTGAATTAACGGTGTTCCTTACCTCGCGTTATTCCATATCGTCCAGTTACATTTTACAGCGCTTCAACGAGTAGTTTAATAACCTAAAAACCCGTAAATATTTACAATATGCGCTGCCCGACTATCAGTACATCAACATTTTTCAGCATTTCGCAGCTAGCTAATGGTATTCCCAGAACGCAGGTGCGCGTGACGTCAATCGACAGGGGTCACCGGTAGTAGTTAGTTCCGCCGATTGCCGCGTAGATCTGGTGGCAGCACCTGCTGGTGGTCGTGGCGAATTGATTTTGTCACATTGTAATGACAGTTTTTAGGGCCGCTGCTTACATCGTTCTGTTTACCGCTGTGCTTATCCCCGGTTATCTAATCTACATGGAGAGTATTCCGCTTGCAGGAGAGGAGGAATGTTTCAAGTACGTGCAGTTTTAATCAGCGACCGGACTGCAGTTTAGTCAGTGACCGGTCTCTCTGTGTGGTTTATTAGTCACAGTGATTATTGCCATTGGACGGGTCATCCTATGGTATGACTGCAGTTTAGGTGTCCCTAATGGTTATGTACCTAACCTTACCATAACACTATTCTTTAATAACACTTACGCCACCCAGTGGATAGGTGACCCAAACTGCAGTTAGACCGTGGCCTACAGGCCGGGCTACTGTTTAGTCGTAACTGGACGACTCTGCGCGCCAGTGCTTTGGTCATTTGTGTGTACACGGTTGTAGCGGCCTAGTAACAACCAGACTGGCATCGACTAACTGTTTTATTATATTAAACCAGCAACTGCCGAGTCACTGAGGGAGCGGAACAGAATACAGAGAATTTGTACCGCGGTGTATAGCTATATCGTGTCGATTGTTTTCAGGGTCGCTGAGGGGGCGGAACAGAATACAGCGATGTTCAAAGAGAAAGGTTTGACCGCGTTCGTGGTCGGCTACACCGGCGCTACGGGACGAGTCCTCGTACGTCAACTACTCGAGAAACAGATATTCAAACGTCTTGTTCTGATCGGCCGGCGTAAAGTCGAATTCGAAGATGATTTATACAAAGATGTGGTGAGCGACGGGGTCAACCCGCGGGTGCTGCCTGGGTTACAGACCCCTACCTTCAAATAATTAGGTTGCCCTTTTATTAAATGTCATGACAAAGTTCAGACATTCACTGAAAATTGATATGCTAAGGCTAAAAAATAATACCTCATTTCTCCTAATCAGCCGGGTCATTTTGTAAACTGCAATAGAATTTGACTGATGGGTTAGTTATTGTTAGCTTGATCATGATTTTCAGAAAAGTAATGTACAGGGTAGATAGGCGGTCGGCCAATTTTTGAGCTCAGTAGACATGAGAAACAAGGTATTAATGTTTTAGGCAAAGTTGAAAAATTGATTCAATTTTGATAGAAATATAGGCCTACTGGTAGAAGAAATTCAAGCATGACCTATACAGAACCTGGGGCTGGTTTCATTGACTGGTATTACCTTTAACCCCGGGGCTAACTCAATTCATGATCAATTGAGTTAGCGCCGGATTAAAGGTGATACCAGTCTACAAAACCGGGCCGTGGTGTTTGCTCACCCCTGTAGGAACCTCACTCGCCTGTCCGTTATCGAATTGAATCTTTTGCAGGAACAAAAAATAGTCGATTTTGACAATTTGTCCGAGCACGCCGACGCGTTTGCGGACACCGATGTCGGTTATTGTTGCCTGGGAACGACGCGAGGCAAATCAGGTGTAGTAGGTATCGATAGTTAGCTCTGAACTGTGAACCGACTTAACCGACCCAATTTTACCAGTAGTCGGTGTAATTTCTCTTTCAGGAGGGGTTCAAAAAGGTCGACTACGAATACGTAATGAAAACGGCTGAAGTTTCAAAATCCGCCGGTACGAAACATTTCCACCTGATGTCTTCGTTGGGCGCCAACAAGAACAGTAGATTTTTATACCCGCAGACCAAGGTAAGGATTGGCGCTACTCGTACAGTACCAGGAACGAGGGGGTCGTCATTTCAAAACTAGTACGCGTGACGCATGCTTTCGAAAGATGCCTTTTCAAAAATGTTGATTTAACCGTATTAATAGGGGGCTTATAAGATAAAATCCCACTATTTACAGATTAAAAGAATTTAAAAACCAGAATTTATTAATTCAATCTAAAATATATAAAAGACACGACGTTTCGATCTCACCTGACGATGATCTCTAGGGTGAGATCGAAACGTCGTGTCTTTTATATATTTTAGATTGAATAAATAAATTCTGGTTTTTAAATTCTTTTAATCTGTAGATAGTGGGATTTTATCTTATTATCCGTTCACCACGTTTGAGTGTGGTTATCGTTCTAATAGGGGGCTTGTTCTTTATTTCCAGGGTAAGATTGAAGCAGATGTGGCCGCTCTTGGTTTCGAACACATGTCCATCTATCGGCCGGGGTAGGCATAATCTCCTTGAAATTACATAATTATGATGATAATAATAATGCGATTTATATAGCGATTAATCCAGCTAGGTCGGGGGCGAATCTAGCTTTTCGAAAAAGGCGGTGCACAACTTCTTACTTGGGTCTACTTACATATGGGGCGGGGTCTCGGTATGCCCCTCCAGATAATTTTGAAAGATTAGACGCATTCTGAGCACTTTCCTGGTTGAAATTAGTAATTAAATACATTCACAATTTCATCATTTTCTAAACAAAAAGCCCTGGGTAGAAAATTCCAAGGTCACTGCCAAAAAAATGGGGTATGCGCGCCTCCCCCCTGGATCCGTCACTGCAGACTGCTCAGAGCGCTTTACATGTCAGAAAATGTTTCCTTAACCCTTTCCGTGCTGACTTTATACCCTTAGTTATACCCTTATACCCTTAATACCCTAAGTGCTGGAGAAAATGTGAAAATTTGGGAAAATTCCACCCTAGTGTGTTGAATAACGGGAATAGCACTATAGTGCGTCTACACCGCGGCGCAGTGTATCGTTAGTTACTAATATGTCACTATGTTTGACAGGTGCTGCCTTCTTTGTATAGAGATAAAAACTAAAAACTAATTACATCAATACACCGCAGCGCTACAGTACTAGCAAAATCCATCACAGATTCATACACCGTACTGCAGCGTAGATGCACTGAAAGGGTTAAAATGAAAGCATTTCGGTGTTTAGCATTTTACCTGCTTCCTAAAATCATCGTGCGTACAATAAACAACCAGACAACACATGACAATGCAACATTACAAAAAAACTGATTTCCATACTATTTTTTCTCGCAGTGTACTGCTTACGAAACGCGACGAACTGCGACCGGCTGAATGGATATTTCAAGGATTGTTGAAACCGCTGACGAAGATCTCGTCGAATATCGGAGCGTCGACGGAAACGGTCGCCGAGGGCATCATCGTGAACACGGTGTCCGCGGAGACGCGAAAACCGACGGAAATCCTCGAGAACAAACACATTTTGATATTAACCGGAGATATCAAGAAGAAATGAAGAGAACGTCGTAAAGAGTGGTGAAATGATCGCGATTCATCCGTTCCCGATCCGATATTTAATCCGGATTTCGATCCACTCTCTTCGTATAACTTATGGTCCGTCTATACGTGAATAGATTTTGATTAAATTGATGTTAAATCGGGATTCTTGTAAAATTGATTTCATAGGTTCCAGAAATCAACTGGAATAAGTGGTGTAACTCTCTATCCTACTGGCAGGGTTTGTGGAAAAATCCATGATGATAGGCACTGATTTGTGCTTATATTTCAGGTAAAATCCTAAAAAGTGCCAAAAAGGACTTAGTTCTCGAACTCAGAAATTTCAGTGCACAAACTAGTCTCTGGATTCAAGAAAAAGGACTTATGACTATTAAAAGTGCCTTAGTCTGACTGCTACAAACCCTGACCAGAAAACGGGGCCTAGCTCCACACTGAAAAGGCGAGTTTAAAACAAACATTGAATATTAACTAACTTAAACCATATACCGGTAGGCTATAGCCAAACGTAACTGTGGAATTGGGCCCTGAACGTAAAAAACATATAGGCTAACTCTGTTTAATTGTTATGGCATCTATTAATGAATTTATTTTTAACAGTTTTATGTACATGTTGTTCAAGAACCAATAAAGCCTGATCATGACAGAAGTACCGGTATTAAGTTCAGTTTATAATTCTTGAAAGCGCTCAGGAGTTTCATCAATGAATCATTTGACAAATGCCTACTCCGGAAGGTTTCATGGACACATTTGTTTGACTGTATGGGCTCTAGGTGCTTTGATTTGAGGACTTATCGAGAAATATTTAAGGAGATAATGGAATTTCGAATTCAAGCAGTTTTACGATCAAGATACAAGAAAATACATGCGCAAAAAAGGATTGGTCTGACCGGTGATGGAGAATTGTCATTGTCTGATGTTGACTTATCGGCACATTCTAATACTTTCAGAAAATTTAAGGCCTTACAAACTTTTAACTATTTCTTGTACCAAATGGTTAAGAATGTACCAAATGATTAAGAAGTATCAGATATGAAATTCATCGATACTTTCGATGCAATTTTGGAGCGCTCCGATCGCGGCACGCGAACACTGACAACTTACTGTGGCGAGCGTATTGCACGGTAGCCACTAGTCTATTTCATCAGCCGGGAGAGTGCCGCACAAAAGAATCACCGGGCTGAAGAAAATTACCACGGACGCTTACGGAAATTACCGAACGTCGCGCCGGAGATCGCCGATTGGTGAGAGATTGGAGTAGCCGAACACATCGACTGTGTTTTCCATGGATGGTTCGTTAAAAAACCTCTTTTTTCTAGTCGGTTCTCGGGGATGCGGGGGTTTAGATATTTTCTGATATCGATATTCGATCCAGTGCTCGCATTGAACTGAGATATTCGCGTTTAAAACAGCGAGAAAACCGTTTAAAAACGGTTCAAACGACGATGATGGATCAAAATCTAGTCTTTCCAGAATTTCCATTTCTTTCATACTGCCATTTCAGACACAATTAAACTAAGCGAATTTCTTAACCAATAAATTAATCCCAATTGTTAATAATTATCTAATGCTTAATTAACTCTATTTTGCCGATTAAAACGTATTCCAAAAGGCTTAAACTACTGTCGGTAATTTATTCACGAGAATCTTGATTTCATTCTCGTTCTATTTTTCAGAAATACGTTCTCTATGGGAAGTACCGTGCGTCGCTCATTTCTGTTCGCTGTTCCAGGCCGTGTTCGAACTGCCCGAATTCGACATCGATGAACTCGAGGAGGGTCTACTGGCGGCGGGTGGCTCCGTCGACGGCGGAGGCAGTCCGCTCGTGAATTCCGTAATTTGCCGATTGTTGAACGGTTGCTACGCCCGCAATGACATCTCGTGAGTAACCGCGTCGCGCTCGGGTCTTTAGGATTCTAAAATGTTTGTTTACATTCTTAGTTTGACAGCTCTGTGAAGCACATGGTTTGATATTTTTTGCTCCAGGACGTGCTGCCACCTGGCTTCCCTTACACGAAGCATAAGTGTAGCATGTACTAAACATTGATACATTGCTGTTAATTGATATGAAAATAATTCCCTTCTTCGTCGAAAGCTCATTTAGAAAATTTTGATTTTCGCCCGGAATTTCTTTCGAATTTTTTTCGAAATTTTTTATTCGTAAACTTTCGTATCTATACTCAAACGACATCAGTATTAGAACCATTAAATGTCTGTCCGCGTTTTATTTAAAGATAATATAAAATCCAGCATTAAAAATGAAATGAGTCAGAGAAGTTTCCTTGAGCTAGCAGACCTACTTCATTCAGATCCTAAGCCTATCCTAAAAGTCATCTTCAGGAGTTCTAGGGTTGTAACAAAATTATAACATACAGTCCTGTGAAAGGAGACAGATTGAGCTGATAAGGATGTGATACCATAATCAAAAGATTCAATATAATTTGGGGGTTAAAAAATAACACGAAACAGTTAAAAAACCGTAGCAATTCAAATTTGGTTATCAAACTGACGTCGATATTGTTCGACCCTATGCACGTAATGCCTAAAACTAAAAACATTTACTTTTTAAAGATTGTTTGTTTTCAGGGTTCGTACAGTCCTTTAAACCCTCTGATTCCAAGTTTCCATTTAGTGGGTTTGAAAGCCCTGATTCTGAATACTATCCTTTGGCCCCTGAATTCAGGCTGGCCGGTAATCAGGGAATTTGCTTTTCTTTATATAAAAGTCAGGGATTTTTTTTTAAAGCTATTTATGAGGGAAAAGTCAGGGAAATGCGTTCAGTTTCTGTCTATATCTTACGTAGGCCTATTTGAATGTGTTGATTGTTTGGATTCTTGGCAAATCAAGTCAAGGAAAACAACACGCTCGGGAAAATTCATGCTCAAAGCAAGTCGAATAAAAGTGGCCACCCTGATATTGTGCCTTGTTTAACCATCACATTTTTAAAGAAAAAATCCTGAAAGGTTTTTCTACATGATGAATTGTAAGAAATTGTATCTTCGTAATTTTTTTCAGGGAGGAGAATTTCGCGCCGTTTTTACGCGAAGTTCTCAACGAGTATTGGGAATTCGAGATGAAATACCCGAGTCCGCTGAACGACGAAACGCCTGAGTTTTATCAGCTACCGGTGAACGTTAAAATTCAGGTTTTACACCTCCTGTGTAATGTGCGACTCTATGGCGAAGACGTGTCTGATTTGACGAAGGTGTGTTTAAGTCTTTTTTTCAAGTCGACTCCAATCTCCTTAACCCTTTCAGTGCTGACTAGTTAATACCCTATAGTGCTAGAGATAATTTGAAAATTTTTTAAAATTCCACCCTAGTGTGTTAAATAACGGGAATACCACTATAGTCTACACCCTGGCTTGGTATATCGTTAGTTACTAATATTTCACTATGTTTGACCGGTGCTGCCATTTTTAAGAGAGATTATTACTAAAGAAAAATTGCACAGTTATGAAGAAGTTAGCTTTTCTTCATAATTGTGGAATTCAGACTATTCTTGAAAATCAGGGAATTTTAGAATTTTGGGGTCTTGTTGTTCTAGCTGTTAACGGATAACTAACACGAGGAACCTCTTGATAAGAAACGGATGATATCTTATGATTGGATCAGAAAATTTTTGGACAAAAGTCAGGGAAAAGCAAGGGAAATAGTAGGGAATTTTGGATTCCCTGATCTGTAAGAACCCTGTCAACCTACTAAGATGAAAAATCCCCCACTGAGGATATTTTCAATTCTGTTTTATTGAGCAAATTTCAGAAAATTTGATTCTATTCCGCATTCAAACCAATAAGACAAAGGGAAAAGATTTATCTGATGTATTTGTTCCTGCCAGCTCCCTGTCTGTGCTACTTAACTTATGAAAACACAATTGTACTGTGTATTATTGACTCTGAGCTGGGAGTGTATTTTGACAACTATAACCCACAGAATGCATCATTTGCCATTTTATGAATAGCTGAAAGGTTGGCCATAGAAATAGGAGTCGTCTAGGCCATGCCATTAACTTAAATGTAAGATACAGTGAGTGTTAAATGTTTATTTTGCGTTCATTCTAAAGGATTTAGATGCGGATAGTTTACGAGTCGAGCCGCTTGGCATCGACAGAAACGGCTCCACCTATTGGTATTTCTACGGCACGCGATTATACCGCGACAATCCCAGCGTGAAAACTTTGAAAAAACGGTGAGCGCTTCGGTTTCTTTCGCCGACGATGAATTGTGCCGCATTTCTATCTCGAAAAGCGATTCGCGATTTATCTCGACGATGAATTTCAATGAATTGTCATTTTCTTCAGCGAAAAGAAGCAGGAACGTCTTCGCAAACAGAAGGAAAAAGAACGAATTCGTAAGGAGAAGGAACAACGGCGCAAACAGAGACGGGCAGAACGAAGAGCGGAGAAGAAGGCGCGGGAAGAGCGAAAAAAACTCGAACGAGAAAAGAAACGAAAAAATAAGAAACGGTTCGTCGAGATATTTTCGCTCGCTTCGTTCTGGCGCGATTATTGATTTGGCAAAAATGCCTAGAACTCGTCTTTAGATTCGAGATAAAAGAAGTGCCGGATTTTGATTTTAAAAAGTGCCGACTTTTTCCTGGAACCCCGAAAACATTTTTATGACCGATTCGTAACTTGTTTTTCACAGTCAATCGTTGGCAGAAACTGCAGAGACACCGACGACGAAGAAAAGGCGCGGTCGTCCACCGAAATCGGCGAAAAAACCCGACGAGACTCAACAGCAGACCGTCGCGGACGCGAAGTCGACGGCGAAGAAACGAGGACGACCGAGGAAACGAAAACTGATCGAGACTCCTCCCGATTCGGAACCGGAAAGCGACAACGCTTCTGCCGACGAGAACGGTGAGGAGAATATGGAGGATGATGATGATGTTGATGATGAATCCGTTCAAACTGATAAATCTGAATCGGACGAGGAAAGGTCAGTTGAATATTCAATTCTTTTATGATTATGTAAAACTTAACCAACTGTGAGGAACTGGGTCCAAAAGGCTCCTCTATTGATTGATGGTATCCAGTCGACTCAGTAAACGAAATGCCATAATGAGTCTTACTAATAATATCCTTTGTCCCAGATTCTCTGTGAAATATATAAAGCAAACTACCAAATTTCCCGACTCTGAACTCTGAAATATTTAAAGCAGTCACAGTTCACTGATTCTCGAACCAGGTAAAATATTTACAGCAGTCCCAACGCTACTGAGATCCCTGATGCTGAACTCGGTGAAATATTTACAGCAGTCCCAACGCTACTGAGATCCCTGATGCTGAACTCTGTGAAATATTTACAGCAGTCCCAACGCTACTGAGATCCCTGATGCTGAACTCGGTAAAATATTTACAGCAGTCCCAACGCTACTGAGATCCCTGATGCTGAACTCTGTGAAATATTTACAGCAGTCCCAACGCTACTGAGATCCCTGATGCTGAACTCTGTGAAATATTTACAGCAGTCCCAACGCTACTGAGATCCCTGATGCTGAACTCGGTAAAATATTTACAGCAGTCCCAACGCTACTAAGATCCCTGATGCTGAACTCGGTGAAATATTTACAACAGTCCCAACACTACTGAGTTCCCTGATGCTGAACTCGGTGAAATATTTACAGCAGTCCCAACGCTACTGAGTTCCCTGATGCTGAACTGGGTGAAATATTTACAGCAGTCCCAACGCTACTAAGATCCCTGATGCTGAACTCAGTGAAATATTTACAGTAGTCCCAACGCTACTGAGTTCCCTGATGCTGAACTCGGTGAAATATTTACAGTAGTCCCAACACTACTGAGTTCCCTGATGCTGAACTCGGTGAAATATTTACAGCAGTCCCAACGCTACTGAGATCCCTGATGCTGAACTCGGTGAAATATTTACAGCAGTCCCAACGCTACTGAGATCCCTGATGCTGAACTGGGTGAAATATTTACAGCAGTCCCAACGCTACTGAGTTCCCTGATGCTGAACTCGGTGAAATATTTACAGCAGTCCCAACGCTACTGAGATCCCTGATGCTGAACTCGGTGAAATATTTACAGCAGTCCCAACGCTACTGAGATCCCTGATGCTGAACTGGGTGAAATATTTACAGCAGTCCCAACGCTACTGAGTTCCTTGATGCTGAACTCGGTGAAATATTTACAGCAGTCCCAACGCTACTGAGTTCCCTGATGCTGAACTCGGTGAAATATTTACAGCAGTCCCAACGCTACTGAGTTCCCTGATGCTGAACTCGGTGAAATATTTACAACTGTCCTCCCAACAACGCTACCGAGATCCCTGAATTCTAAACTCTGCGTTTAATCTGTTGTGTGAAATTGTTTGCAGTAGCGACGAGAATCTGCCGCTATCTCAACTAACGAAACACGAATCCGACGAAGATAACGACAATGATGATGATGATGATAACGGCGACGATGAAGACGAAGAGATGATGATGACGCCGGTGTCGGTTTCTCGTCGTAGAATGGGAAAGATGAAGCCGCGATTGACGGCGTCGCGAGTCAAATCGATCGAGGAACTCGAAGACGCTAAAGCGGCCGGTATCGATTTAAACGAGCAGGTAACGATTGCTCTATGTTTTACAATACAGGGTCGGATGTAAGAAATAAAAGGCACTTGTTCGAGGCCGGTAATAAGCATATCTGAAATTTCACTTGCCTCCTTAAAAATCTACCTGCCCAACACAGGCAGTCCGCTCAATCATCTATTAATTGAAAAAGCTTAAGACATCGAATTGTACTAGCCCGGCGTACAAGTCATAATGATAACCTATTTGCCCCAATGAATAGACACTTGTCCTGGGCAAGTGCTAGAACGAACCCTGCTTTATATTTTAACCTGTTCACTGCTTACTACCATCATAGGTAAACAAGGTTTTTCTAGTGAGTCTGACCAGTCTTAAAAGTGCTTTTGCCGATGAAAAAACGGGTTAAGGTTTGATTACTCGGATGTTGAATTGAAGGGGACCTACCTCTAGAATTTTCGGAAAGACCGAATTCAAGAGGTGGTTTGAAATCGATGTAGCCTTTGAATTTTCAGAAGACTGAATATATAAAAGCTCAACTTCTCCCATAAATATGAAAATCTCAAAATCAGAATTATTTCTAGTTAATTTTCAACTATTTCTACTTAATTTTCAACTAAACTACGATTTCTGATTTCAAATTACGTTCACCTCTGAAAACTCCTAAAATTAGAAACATCCGTCTGGAATGGACTATTATCATTTTAATCATTTGAAACGATGCCACATTGTCGCTTGATGATATTTTGATAGAAAACTTTTCATTTCACTTTATAAAGACCGAAGACAATGGCACGAATACCGTGGATACAGTAGAGAGTAGCGACAGAACGTTGCGAACGAGGGCGCAGAAAAAATATACGGAAGAAGAGGTCGACGTCGATGACGTAGACGGCGTCGGTGATGAAATAAAAACAGAAGATAAAAATACCGCGGAAGAAGAAGATAGCGCTGTTACGAAAGTTGAAGATGAAATCGGCGTCAAAAAAGAGGAGTCAGTTTCAGTTGAAAATAGCTTTAAACCTAAAGAAGAAGATGCGAAAATAGAAAAAGATGTAAAAAGCGAAGAAAAAATCGGCGACGAGCTGAAATCGGAAAAAGACGAGGAGGTAGAATCGAACGTTGGTAAAAGCGACGATGCGAAGAAGGATAAGGACGGCGACGATGACGTACCGATCTTACAGAAACTGATGAGCGAATTTAAAAGCGATGATGCGAACGCTGCGGAATGTAAAAAAGATGCGAAGGATGGCGTTGGAGATGTCGCAGGCGACGGGGATAACGTTATTGAACGCGAAAATGATTCACAAAATGCTGTTGACGATGTTGAAGGCAATCGTGAGAATGTTGATCAATGCAAAAACGAATCGAAAGATGTTGCTGAAGATGTTGAGAATATGGAGGTGGATGCGACGCCCGAAGAGGAAATGGATAACGAAGCCGTCGTCGCCGCTGTGAAAGACGAAGATCCGATGGAAACTACCGTAACGGAATCGTTGTGCGACGAATCGCTCGACGGCGTCTCGTCGCAGGTATCTCGCGAATCGGCGACGCGCAGGTCGCGACGCGCGCGTACGTACGTTCTCGGAACGCCCGTTAAAGATGATGATGACGGCGACGACGATGATGGTGATGATAACGACGCGGGGTCGTATCCGTTGCGGTCGAAGAGAGTGCGACGCACGCCGCGCAAATTCGGATTCAGCACGCCGTAAGTATCTGATTGATTAAAACCCATTCAGTGCTGACTTATTAATACCCTATAGTGCTGGAGATAATTTTAAAATTTTTTAGAAATTCCACCCTAGTGTGTTGAATAACGAGAATACATCTATAGTGCGGTGTATCATTAGTTACTAATATTTGTCTATGTTTGACAGGTGCTGACATCTTTCAATAGAGATAATTACTAATTACTAATTATATCAATACACTGCAGTGCGGTGTACTAGCAAAATCCATCACCAAGTTATACACTGCACCGTGGTGTAGACGTACTGAAAGGGTTAAACGATAAAAGTTACATTGACATTTCGGGTAAAATGCTTCGAACCGTCTTCAGACTAGAGATGCATTTGAAGGGAATAGAAAAATGAATTTGAAGTTAGAGCGGTCTATTGTTTGAGGGAGTTCAAATTCGGGTGGTTGCAGAGTTTCTTGGTCGAAGCTCTGACCTTTCTCTTTTGAAAACGAACCCCAAACCTGCAGAGATGCTAATATATTTTTCTTGTTCGTTCAGTGATAAAGAACTCGTGGCGAGGGCCACAAAACGCAGCAAACGAACGGAAAAACAGCCGGAGAGCGAAGTGGACGAAGACGACGCAAACGATCATGCAGTGAATGACGAGGAGGAAGACGTCGGCGCCCGATTGGCCGACGCGACGTTCGCGATCGATTTCGACTCGTTCAAGAAGTGGGAGATCGTCTGCGACCGGCTCGACGAATGGCAGACGTTCGCCGATAGTATCAAAGGCAGCCGCGTCCGCTGCGAGAAATCGCTGCACAAGATCATCGTCAACAATTTCTTGCCGGAAATTCCGCAACTCGAAGATCAAAAGGTGAGGATTGGAAAGTACTGCCGGTATTTTTTAGTAACCGCAGTTGCAGACCCCCGGGGTTCTTACAGGTCAGGTAAAATTCAGGCAGTTCTGACTCTTATCTCGTAAATCAGGAATTTTAGATTTTTGGTCTCTTACTGTTCTTGCCAGTGATAAGTGGCATGAGGAACCGCTTGAGAAGAAACAGCCCCCATTGAGGGTATCTTATAATTCAATCAGGGAATTTATGGTCAAAGTTCGGGGAAAATGATGGACATATTGGGGACTTTTGGAATCCTTGATCGATGAGAACAATGAGAACCACATGGAAACAAACAACCCACACTGATAATATCCTATGATTTAATCATGGGATTTTTTGTCAAGGGTCGGGGAAATATTAGGGAATTTTGAATTCTCCGATTTGTAAGAACCCTGGACTCCTAACTGGAATCAAAAATTCATAAAGAATCTGCCTTAAAACAATAGGAAATGTCTTGTATATGAAAGTGGACTACTCGCTAAATAGATTGTATATACCGTAGTATTGTTTGCTTGCTGTTACAGAGAAGAGCCCACGTTCGTCATCTAACCGAAGAGATCGGTTCACGTAAATCATCTCGCATCGAGAAGAAATCAAAGGAAAAGGAAGAACAGGTACGCGTTATGTTTTATATGCGCGGGATAGTAGAGAACTGACTCCGCGACGTTTCGGACGAGTCGGACGTTTTGGAGCTCATGTCCGACCTGAATGATATCCAAGTTTGATATTATGTATTTCATAAATAAGCGTCCCAAAATATATTTCAACTATGATCAGAGTTGATGTTTATAACTATTCGATTCATAGAAAATGATCGAATTGTAACATTTTAAAACAAGAAAATCGTTGGATTAAATCAGGGAATTTTGTGTTAGAACATGTTGAAACGAGGGAAAGCTGAATAATATAAATGAATAATTTCAGGAGAAGAAAATCGACGACGAGAAACGCCGCCGAGAAGAAGAGGAACGTTTGGAACAACAGAGATTCCTGAAGGAAGAGAAAGAACGAGAACGCGATCGTATGAGAGAAGGTAATAAACAACTACTACCTGACAATCATATCGTGATTTACGAGGTACTGATGATTGTCATGTTTAATGCATAACCGATTATAAATCTTTACATTCTGTACCTTGATAATCATCAAATAAATCAATTCAAACTACTCGCCTCGGTATATAGCAACCGTGCCACAACCTTTTGCTTTTTCAGTCCATGTACTTGTTGAACTTTCTCATAGCAGTGAAAAACGGCAGCACCCGGTATCAGGACTAATTTTAATTAGTTTTTCCATCTCCATTTGAGAACCCTCAAAAAATTATTTGTTAATTATTTGGTAGAAGTCGGTCTAGGAAGCTAAATTTGAATGAGATTGATTTTAAGATATTGCGCGAGGTCCCTACTGTTTAAGAGATTTTTTAGTATATCTCTGGTGCAAGCTGCGGATTTTGAAAATTGTTCGTTTACAATACAGCTACATTTGTCTTTTCTTTTCAGAACGGGAATTACGTTTGAAACTGCGCGAGGAACGCGCGGCGTTGATTCGCGAGGGTAAAGAGATTCCTCCCGAACTGATGAACGTCAGCACGGGGAAATACGCGACGACGCCGCGAAACCGTTTACCCAGCGACAGTCCCGAACTCGATGACATGATTCTCTGCATGTTCAAAAGTGCGTGTTTTACTTTTCGATTTTTTTTTTTTTCGAACTCAAAAACGTTAGAATTGCAGGCCTAAATGGTTAGAATATACTTTGTTGGGTACTTAAGTACATAATCTTGTAAGTTGGAACTAAGCATAGTCGCTTTAGTTCGGACTTAGTTCCAAGATGGCCGAGGCTGTGAAATGCGTAAGACTGGACTACGTATAGGGCGTTTGATTATAAGTTGACTAGTTGAATCACTTGTCGACTAACTACTGAAGTTCACCTCGTCACTGACCATTAGACAGGGTGGCCAACTGGAAATCAGGGAAATGTCGGAGAATTTTCTTTTCTTTTGAAAAATTAGGGAATTTGGGAAAAAGGAGGGGAGAGAAAATTTATACAGATAGTTAGATTGATTGTGTGTATAATCAAACAGTTTGTGTTAGTTGATTGAACTCTGAGCAGATCAAGTCAGAGAAAACAATATGCATATCAGGAATTAGTCAGGGATAAACAGTCAGAGTCAAATCAAAGTGGCAGCTACCCGTTAGATTTTGAATCAGCTTCTAACAATTGAGCAGTGTTTCGCAATTACTGGGATATAATAGAGAAATGATGAATGTTAAACATAACTGGATTGAGAATTTCAATTTGTGAGCCGCGACGTCCGATTGAACGGAATGAGATTCATTTTCATTGATTTGTCTTGTAGTATTCGATATCGTGCGTAAACACGAAGACGCCTGGCTATTCAGCGAACCGATTACTGAAGAATGGGCTCCGGGATATCACGATATAATCAAGGTAAGAATCAATTCCCGGGAACTGGTCAAATCAGCGTTTTATATGGCTTCAGATCTCAGTAGCTCCCAGGTTTTTTTTTTTATCGAAAGATATTTTAAGAGGAATTGGGGGAATTCTGATTATTTTCTTGAAAATTTGGGAAAAGTCAGGAAAGAGTCCCCATTGAGGGTATCTTATAATTCAATCAGGGAATTTGAATTTTGCGTGTCTAGTTGTTCTTGTTGATGAGAAATGACACGAGGAAACAGCCCCCACTGATGTTATCTTAAAATTTAAATCAGGGAATTTGAATTTTTGGTGTCTAGTTGTTCTTGTTGATGAGAAATGACACGAGGAAACAGCCCCCACTGATGTTATCTTAAAATTTAAATCAGGGAATTTGAATTTTTGGTGTCTTGTTCTTGCTGGTGACAAGTGGCACAAGGAAAATCTTGATGAGAAACAGCCTCCCCTGAGGATATCTTATAATTCAATCAGGGATTTTGAATTGTTTTACTTTTGAGTGTTGCATTGAACCTCTTAAGGCAAAACAGCCCCCACTGAGGGTATCTCAAAACTTGATCGGGGAATCTTTGTTTAAAGTCAACAATCCACTGGTTAATTCTGGTTAACAAACTTTAGAGCAACTGCAGCACTAGACCTTGTAGCTTCGATCAAACATTCACAGTTTTGACGTATATTGTTTATAGGATCCTATCGATATGATCGACATCGAAACGAAACTGAGCGCCAAGGATTACCGGTGTCGCGATGACTTCGTCGACGATTTCAAATTGATGTTCAGCAACTGTCGTAAATATAACGCCAACAACCAAGGTACGAACGTCTCGCCCTCAATTACATCAGTCACTTTGAATAATAATGGGCACATTTGTAGCTCAAGTTCACAAATAATGGTTTTAAATGTGTTCAGTTAGCTTAGCCTTAGATGTGTCTTAAATCATAGCCATAACTCTGAATAAGAAATAGGCAAATAGAAGGTTTTTCCAGATAAACTGTAATGTAGAGAGTTGGTAATCCGGAATTGATATTCTTAAACCAGAATACATCCAATACAAATTTCAATTTAACATTTTATAGCTGTCCTACATAATCGATATGATGTCCCCTAAACGCTGTACCTATATAGGGAGATGCCCTGTGCATGGACAGCATTATTGTGAAACTTTGTTGAACTAATTCGAAATGCTTCGATTACGTTTTCAGAGGCGTTGAAAATGTGCACAAAAGTCGCCAAACAGTTTTATCGCACGTTGAAACGCGAACTGCCAACGTCGGACACGAGCAACGACGACGAGGATTACTTCACGCGAGCGCCGGTGGTCGCGTCGTCGGCGAAACCGCGTCCGTCTCGCGTCGCCAGTAACCGCGCGAAGGAGACGTTGCATCAAGTAACGACCGCGCTGAGAAAGGTAGGTTCGAGCACGGCTGTTTCCAGCAGTCCTTCCAAGTCCTTCTTTTGGAAAAAGTGTGGACAAACATCATCTTTGTCCTTATTCTTTTTCACTCCAAGTCCTCACTTATGATGAAAAAGTTGTTCCAAATTTTATTTTAATGTATTTTTCACGCACAATTTTGTCGCGAATTCGACTGTTGCAGTATTTTATTACTCGGGCCTGGTGGTAATTCAATTGTCAGTAATATGGAATAGGCCTATACAGGAAAGTGTTACGGATTTATCCTGGAATATGACTAGTCCACATGAAGGCATCGCAAAAATGCTTCCTTATGGGTCCTCATTTTACTGGAAAGTACTTCTTTCCGTGTCAAAATATCCCTCATTTTGGGTCTAAAATTGCAGTAGTAATTTCGTAGTACTTCTTCTGTCCTGGCCTTACCACTGGAAACCTATGTTTAAAAAAATGGGGAAATGTCTCGGACCTATAATAGCTTATGTAATCATTTATCATTTCAGAGATCGATGAGTCCCGAGGAGCGTCGAGGCGGAGGCACTCCGAGCCAGTTTCTCAGTCCGTTAACTCAGCGTATGATGGCCGCCGCGAGGAAGAAAGCCGTTATACTGACGTCTGCGTCGAACTCATTGAAAACTGACGTGAAAACGAACGCGACCGTCGACGATAAAGAGGCTACCGCTCTCAAAATGGAGCATATGCATAAGTGGTTGTATACGCGTAGGCGGCTTCCTGGACACTGTTAGTTAATTATGAAACATTTCAATAGCTTATATCTTAAATGAATATATTCAGTGACACTCATTACACTGGTAATACCAGCGTATACCAATCAGTCGTCTCTTCTACCTGGAGAGAAGTGATATTGGTATTATAACCCCTAGCCTATATCTGAAACTGTGTATTAGTCATCTCTCCCTGGACAGAAGTGATATTGGTATTATAACCCCTAGCCTATATCTGAAACTGTGTATTAGTCATCTCTCCCTGGACAGAAGTGATATTGGTATTATTAACCCTAGCCTATATCTGTTACTGTGTATCAGTCATCTCTACCTGGAGAGAAGTGATATTGGTATTATAACCCCTAGCCTATATCTGTAACTGTGTATTAGTCATCTCTCCCTGGACAGAAGTGATATTGGTATTATTACCCCTAGCCTATATCTGTTACTGTGTATCAGTCATCTCTACCTGGAGAGAAGTGATATTGGTATTATAACCCCTAGCCTATATCTGTAACTGTGTATTAGTCATCTCTCCCTGGAGAGAAGTGATATTGGTATTATTACCCCTAGCCTATATCTGTTACTGTGTATCAGTCATCTCTACCTGGAGGGAAGTGATATTGGTATTATCACCCCTAGTCTATATCTGTAACTGTGTATCAGTCATCTCTACCTGGAGAGAAGTGATATTGGTATTATTACCCCTAGCCTATATCTGTAACTGTGTATCAGTCATCTCTCCCTGGAGAGAAGTGATATTGGTATCATTACCCTTAGCCTATATCTGTAACTGTGTATCAGTCATCTCTACCTGGAGAGAAGTGATATTGGTATCATTACCCCTAGCCTATATCTGTAACTGTGTATCAGTCATCTCTACCTAGAGAGAAGTGATATTGGTATTATTACCCCTAGCCTATATCTGTTACTGTGTATCAGTCATCTCTACCTGGAGAGAAGTGATATTGGTATCATTACCCCTAGCCTATATCTGTAACTGTGTATCAGTCATCTCTACCTAGAGAGAAGTGATATTGGTATTATTACCCCTAGTCTATATCTGTAACTGTGTATCAGTCATCTCTACCTAGAGAGAAGTGATATTGGTATTATTACCCCTAGTCTATATCTGTAACTGTGTATCAGTCATCTCTACCTGGAGAGAAGTGATATTGGTATTATTACCCCTAGCCTATATCTGTAACTGTTTATCAGTCATCTCTACCTGGAGAGAAGTGATATTGGTATCATTACCCCTAGCCTATATCTGTAACTGTGTATCAGTCATCTCTCCCTGGAGAGAAGTGATATTGGTTTTATTACCCCTAGTCTATATCTGTAACTGTGTACCAGTCATCTCTCCCTAGAGAGAAGTGATATTTTAGCTATGGTACTCTGGGGTTTTCACTCAAATATTTGCTTTGATTGCTATTGGTTGATTAATGTTTTCAATGAAGGCAACGATTCAAACTTTACCGTTTTGAACGTAAAATTTTGATTACTACCCGGTACATATGAATTGAAAATTTACATATTTGAGGAGGACTCCCCTCAGCCCTAAGAACTATATCTGAAGGGGGTGCCCTGTATAAAGAAAATTATTTACAATAATGATTATACAATATACCGGTAGGCCTAAATGATAATGATGAGGTCATATGTAATCAAAAGGTATAATCGAAATAAGCATTTTTAGATCGATATCACTCGGTTCTGAACTGGTTCTGTTGATTGCAGGTATGACGCCTACGAATAACGAAGAAGAAGACTTCGACAAACCGTCTGCCGCGACGTCAGACGCAGATCCGCAGACGACTACCGCGACAACGACGACGCCGAACGTGATAAAAGTGAAGCGTTTACCGCGATACAGCATCGTACGCGCGCCCGGTCAGCCGATATTCCACTCGCCGAGTCTTACTCGCAAACAGAACCTCGTCAAACAGTATCTCAAACAGGAGTTATACCGCGGAGCCGGACCGAAGGTATGCACTGGTGTTATTTGTTATAGACTTCGTTCATGTGATTTTGCAATCTGAATTTTAAGTCACTGTTCACTGCTATTTGATGGACAATATGACGAATATGAATGAATGTCCAAGGAGAGTGGTTCCGGGCAGTGGATTGATTGATTACCTGCATTAAATCTACTCCTGGCTGCTATATCCTGGCATGCAGGATGGCCACTGACATTGAAAACTCAGAAAACTCGAAGAGTCAGAAAACTCTAGAAAACTCGGGGAATTTAACAAATTTAACCAAAAACCTGGAAAACTCTGGGAATTTGGATAATGCTACCGACCACGTGTTTCCTTATGAATACTTGATTCAATGAAAATGAGTGAATTGACACATTTTGAATTCATTTACCTGCCGCAGATTCACCAAGAGATGGAAAACTTGTAAATGGGTTAAAATATGCCCTTACATAGAAATTGTCTACTTCAAGATTTTCTTTCAGTAAGAATTAACCCTTTCAGTGCTGACTAATTATTACCTTATAGTGCTGAAGATAATTTGAAAATTCTGAAAAATTCCACCCTAGTGTGTCGAATAACGGGAATAGCACTATAGTGCGTCTACACCGCGGCGCGGTATATCGTTAGTTACTAATATTTCACAATGTTTGACAGGTGCTGCCATCTTTCAAGGGAGATAATAATCAATTACTAATTAAATCAATTTTCCGCAGTGCGGTGTACTAGCAAAATCCATCACTGATTTATACACCGCACTGAAAGGGTTAAGAGAAGACCAGTTACACTCGATTAAAATCTCACTATTCGATGCGATTTTTTCAGCAACACAACTGGTCACCAGGTGGCTCCACCGCCGACGACAGTCAAAGCGACGACGAAAACGGCACGACGGTAAAACGCGGACAAGTTCCGTCGGCGGACGAGGTGTTGCCGCGGTTACCGAAACCGCCGGTGGTGAACGCGGCGAAACCGGCGGCGGCGAGTTCTACGGCAACGTCGAGCGCGGCGGCGAACGCCGAGCTCGTGCCGTACCAGCTACAAACGCCGCACGGTATTCTTACCGTGCACGCCAAACCGGGCATGGACCCCGATTCGTTGAAACGCACGCTCGTATTCAAAGACGAACAAATCAAAGACATCATCGCGCGCAACTTGAAAGTGATGATCAAAATATCGAACGCGAATTTGCCGAAGAAGCCGGCGGTCGCGCCCAGGAGTATCGCCACCGCGCCGAATCGAATTCCTGCGCCGAGTTCGAGCGTCGTTAATCCGATCGTCGCGAGTTCGAGACCAGTCAGTTCCGCGGTGACAGGTGTCGTCGCCGGTAGTCCGTTGGTGTCGGCGATACCCGTCGTGAACGCCGGATTGAACACCACCGGAGTGAACGCCTCATTGAACACCGCCGCAGTGAACACCGCATTGAACGTTGTCAATACGAACCAGGCGGCGTCTTCGTGTTTGAGTCCGATTCGCGTGATCACCGTTCAGAACCGAGTGACCGGTCAACTGTCCGGTCAGATCGTGCGTTCGTCGTCGGCGGTCGTGAACCCGCAGCCGCAGCAGCCGGCGATGATCGTCTCTCCGCAGGTTCTATCGCAGGCCGTATCGCTCGCCACTTCCAATCAGGCGGCGTTACCGCTTCAAACGGTCGCGGCAAACGCGTTCGTATCGACGCCGGTCGCGCAGACGAATTCCGTGCTAGTTCCGATTTTGGCGACGCAGCAGCAGCAGACGGGTGTCGTTGTGTCGCAGACGCTCGTCAATCAGTCGCCGAGTTTAGCAGACGTGAATAAATTAACGAACAACGCGAACATTTCGTTTTTTAACTCGATACCGGCTGTAGGCGGCGCCACTGGGGAAAACCTGAACATTCGCTACGTCGGAGCGTATGGAGAACAGGCGAATAATAATCAAAACCTCGTCGGAGCCGCAGTACAAAACATTACGATAAACACCGGCGCGGGCGCGGTGCCGATATCGTTCGGTTCGGCGTCTACGCAAAACATCGTCAACATCGGACTGCAAAACATCGCCGTGAATAGTACTCAGCAGAACCTAGTCGCAGGCGCCGCGCAGCTCGAAAACATATCTCTGAATAATACCGGAGGGGGCGGTGCGACTACTACTCAAAACCTGTTACAAAACATCACTCTCAATACGGTCAGCGCTGCCCCGCGGCTAGAAAACTTCTCCGCCGTAAATATGGTTCCCGTTCAGGTGTCGAGTTCGTTGACCGACGTTGTGACTATGGCCGCGGCCACCGCCGGCGTGACTACCGCGACGACGAACGGTTTGCATTTAGAACACCAGGAGGCAGCGCTCGGGGTTCAGGATACGGCGATCTCGCGTTCGGATAACGACGGCGACGCGCGCGCTAATGGCGTCGCTGAGCAGACGACAGCAGCTTCTGTACAGAAACTTCTCGGTTTATCAAATCAAAATCCACAGGTACGTACAGTAAACATAGAGGTCGTGTAGCCATCTGATTTTTTGAGGTGACAACGCCGTATTGAGGGTCGAACGCAATAAGTGATTTCTATGACAGACCCTCGGAAATTTGTAAATCCCCTAAACCCAGTTCCACAGTTGTGAGTTATGATTTGACTCTAGTGTTAACTCATTGAAAATTAAATAATTCTAACTCGTAGTTAACTCAGAACTGTAGAACTGGATCCGTCTGCTGGTATCTGCGTCAAGTCAACGGGTCGGTAAAACAAGCTACGGTAAATCTCGCTTAACCCGGACAAACTGGGACCGGTCTATGTATAGTATCTTCATCAAGTGATTGAAGCTTCAATACATTAATAGCGAAAGCGCATGGGTCAAATTAAGTTGTTAACCCGCAAAGATCTCGTCTCTAAACTATTCTAAACATTAGACATCATGAGCCGAACTTCATATTTGCAGATATTCTAAATTGCGTTTTTTCTCTCGATTTCAGGAACTAGATCCGGGACCAGTTATAGGCGTCGACGATGTGACAACTAGTTGAAAACGTGCGGATGAATATCCGTTGCTGCATTCTACTTAATATTTTGTATATAGTCGATATAAGAAATCATGATGTGTTCGATTTCGTTTCGTTTCGATAATGAATTATGAATGAACGAGCGATTAATGGTGCGGTGTCGATTGCGAAATGTCGCCGATTCGTTCTCGAACGTTAGTACGTAGTTTACGATTGGCCGAAGAGATTTTTGTATAGAACGCCGTTGATCTCGATGAAATTATGAATAAATATTGCGTATAGCGCTAATCGACGAAAATTAGTGACGAATCGAAGAAGCAAGCCTGGTGTGTAGTAGGGGCGGCTTCGGCCGGGCACATAATTTTGAAGATGTTTTTTTTTTTTACCTTAGGTTAGGCCCATTCTTTAACGTGGTGCAGCATAGCTTTGGTCTTGTTAATAGCCCTAGAGCCTTAGACACCCGTTTAAAAAATGGGTATATATATTTAGATATGATCGTTTACTTGAGCCGGGACAATAACAACTTGTTTCCGCCGGCTGTGAGAAGTAAATAAACGAACACGCAGAACCACATCGGGATAAACCACCAATGCGCAGAACCAAATTTCAGCCGAAGCAATAAATGAACCAACGCAGAACCGCATCTGATTACGTGGTTTGCTTTCTGTTCTTTTTGTTTTAATGTAAACATTATGAATTTTGCGTATTGTTAGTGATAGTTTCTCGTCCAGTGTGATGTGTTAGTGTATTTGAGAACTAGAAATACAGTCAACTGCACCACCGACTCGTTAACCGCTTCGGGACTGGAAAATAATATCGCGCCGAGTTTATGATTAACTTACATTACTAAGAAGTATTTGCAAATATTTCCAGTAAACTTTTTCGTGAAACTGGATCGAGGGCAGTCTCGATCCCGTTAAGTTTACATATACGCTATTTGATTGCAGCGTTCAAACCTGAACTGAAAAATATTTCGCCGGTTATTCTCGCTCGCTGATTGCGCGAAGTAGGGCTGACGAGCTTCCGTGAAAAGTGCTTCACAAATTTTAGAAAAATCAGGGAAGCGCTTATCGTAAAATGAAATAAGGGGAGCACTTTTTCGCCGTTTCGTAAAAAACTAGGGAAGCACTTTTTTTTTTTAATCGGAACTCGCCAGCCCTTCATCGATCAACAATATAATGTATGAACATGGGTCGAGTTTTATTGTGAATGTATTTTTTTTTCACTGATATTTATACAGCAGCGCGTCGTACGTGTGTCTAATGTTTATTGTATGAAACTTGTGTTCGTTTTCGCTGTCATCATTTGCAATTGTATATTATTGTGTATGCAGTAAAACGATAGCGCTCTCCTCAACGAAATCTCGAATAAAAATCAAAATACTGGAAAATAAAAGTCGGATCGTCGAATTTTCTTGTTTGGGGATGACGTGGATTTCTTCCTTATCTTCCAAGACTTTTTACCTCCGTCCAGCAACTGAAATACTTCTGATTGTTTGTACGTCGGATCCAGAGGCCAATTTTGAAGGACTTTCCACATCCCAAAAAGGGCAGATTGATACGTCCAGAAAAGCCACATCATTTACTCCTACACTGAAATGCACGACCTGTTGATTGATGGGCTCGTACAAATCTTACAGGTTCCCCTGGACATGACCCCTTTAGACACTGGTGCCTCCAGCTGAACCCACCTAGCAAGAAACGCCGAATTTATTTGTTCGAAATGTGTTTTTTATTTGATAAAAAGAATTGCCATGCGTTATGCGAGACGTTCACAAGTTCGTTTCGATTGACATCTCTTTTTCCGCACTTGGCTGTCTGGCTTCATCGCACATGATCCCAATTCCAATCGCTTCACATCTCAACTGACAATAGACTTCGTTCACCAACTCGCTATACAATGATCATTTCAACAAAACGTATTTCTGAGAACTTAACATTTGAATCATATATAAAACAACCATGGCCTCCGGCTCTTGTCTATCAACGTATCACCCACGGCCTTTCCAACATACAAGTTCTCCAGTCGAAAGTTTGCCTTGTGGTGACGATGTGGAATTTCTAAGGATTTATAATTTTCGCTTGGATCTGACATTGGAAACAGCTCGAGGAAGGCAGCCGAACGACATGCCCGTAGGATCTTAGCCCGAAGCCCCCATAGGGTACGAATGGTCAAAAAGAAAAGCACGGATCCGATCCGGTTTAAAGTAAGTTCTAATACTATTACTGTATCGGAACCTCGTTATAACGAACTCCGGATACAACGGTTCATCGCATATTTAAATAAAAAATTGTTCCAAGTAAGACAATTTAATTATTTTCATATCGGATATAACGAACTATCGGTTATAACGAACAGATTCACAAGTCCCGTGAAGTTAATTGTAACGAGGTTCCGCTGTATCAATACTCGATGCTCTGCCGCTTACTTTACTTCATTTACATTATCCTATGTATATTCATACTAATCTCAGTACATAGATATTTGATCAGTCATTGTTCAATATTATACGTATCTTTTTGGACAGACAATTCCATTGAATACACAATCATAAAATTTTAGGCCATTAGGTCATTGCATTCAAAGCTCGTTCACCATGTTATGCTTGGGTGCCAGCCTATGAGATGCATGTGTCCTACGAGCAAACATCCTTGTCATCATTCTGAATTTTCAAACGGCTATTTTTTTCATTTCTTGATTAAACAATGTATTTTTTAAGAAATTCAGTCAAATTATCACCATGAGAAAATACCTTCGGTTAGGCGGATGTGAAAAAAATATATTTACGATGAACTGATGGGAGGGGAAGTTCTGAACTCGGAACTTCCACTTCCGTAGGATTAGCGTAACAGTTTTATAACCTGCTCGGATATTTTACTATAGATATTTCACCATTGATATCGATTTGTGTTCGAGAATTTCACTCAATTTAGTAGATTTCATATATATATATTTTATACAATAACGCATTCACTAATCCGAGTAAATTATGCTAGATTTCATAGAATTGATTTTGCATTCTCAGTCAGCAGCAATGTCAGCAATTTCATCGTATCAAAACTAATTGAATAACAAATGACATGCATTGGCTTCACAAATAAGACAATGTATACATCTATGGCTCTAGATCAATCTAAATTCTATTTCCAATACGTGACTGAGTACATTAGAATGTTTTATTTGACTGACTGTGTTACATATTTAGCACGCAGCTGTCCAGACGCTAGTAGTCAAATAAAACATTCTAATCCATGTCAACTGTAGATGAATGAACGAGTCCCACAATAGAATTTTACACGATGAATTTATCAAAATGAAACCTCACCGTTTCGGCTGTTGACTAACAGCTATCATCAGGTGGAATGACCACAAAACAAACGTGACAAAGCATATGATGTTTTGATTATCTTATAATAAGTTTCTATTCACCATAATTAACTACATAATGTTGCCATCATTTATCTGACCAATTCATGTATTCTTTTTTTGCCGCCATTCACGATTACCTTTTACCTTTAGCGTCGATTGTTCTGCAATGATATTTCATTTATTCAGAGGTTCAAAAATAGCTTCTTCTGATAAAAAAAACCCGCAAAATCAAAGCGTACAACATTAATGCTTATAACAGTTTCACTGGCCATTAACAACTAACCTCGTTGTTAGAAAATTTGTGACCAATTATCATTAAACTTCATCAAATGTTAGTACGATAACCACACTCAATCACACCTGACGATGATCTCTAGTGTGAGATCGAAACGTCGTGTTTTTACATTTTAGAAATAAATTCTCGATTTTTAATTCTTTTACTTGTACAAAGTGGGTTTTTATCCTTTCATCAAATATGCCACATCACACCTTCATTAATAATTGTCGGTGTGAGGTACTCGGTCGAAAGCTTTGACAAAATCTATGTAAACAATGTCCATCTATACCTTCATATTTCACCTTAACGATATCAAGTAGATGCTGGTTGGTCAGATTGTTCCCTCCCAAATGTGTCATGATCTGTAATTTTCGAACATATCGAGGTGAGGCTTATGGGTCTTGAATTTACGCATTTCGTTTGGTTCTAGTTCTACAATTGTAAGTTGATTTAATAACCCATAGAACATATGTCACCAGAGATATTCTGTCGTTATCGAAAATTAAACTCAATTAAGTTACATATTTTAGATTTCACACATTGATAAATAGACTTTCATAAATCGGAGTGAATTGTGCTAAATCTATACTGTGGAAAATTGATCTTTATTTTCTGTTAACGTGGACGATAAACTCATCGTAGTATAATTGAACGCCAAATAGCTTCACGAATAAGACATTACTATATATTTGTCGATTTATTTCATCTATATTCATTTTCTAACACTCGCACGTAAACAGTTCTTCGTCTTGTCACTTATGAATTTTACTTAAATGCAAATTGCAAATTGCTCGAAGGATCTGATTGACGGGATGAAGATAAGTTTACGTGTGAATGTTGGAAAATGAATTTGAAATAGTACGAATACGATGAAATTATCATCCGCATCACACGAGACAGTGCCCCGTTCAGGCGTGAATCATGAATTCATCTCAGATGGAAATTGGTCGAAGTTATAACAGTTACATTGTCATCATGTCTGTGGCAAACAGGTCTGGTATCTACCGTACGCTATCACTGGTCATTCTATTCGTCTTGTTTCTGTTCGGGGCCTTTGGAAATTTGGCTACTTTCCTGATAATGATAAGTCGCAGGTTCAGAGGTTTATATTACGCTAACTACCTTACCGTTTTATCAGTCAGTGATTTTATGTACTGTATCAATCTATGTTTGATGCCGGTTTTACAGTTTGTTCTTTTGCAAGTAGCAACTGGTCCTATATTTGTTCAGTTGTCAAATATACGAATCCCTAACAGCGCTAGCATCGGGTAATAGTTCATGGTTAATAGTGGCTATATCTCTAGAACGTGCGGCAGTTGTTCTCTTCCCGTTCACAGCTCGTTTGATATGTACACCGAGATTCGCTAGATTCACTATATTGATAATAACCGGAGTGAATGTACTGGTTCTTCTACCTATTCTATCGATACATTTCTCCAACCAGTCTCTCGGGTGTTACTATGAATTGTTTGATCAATTCATATATTTTATCATGATTGTCATCCATTGTTATATCATACCTTTAACGTTGATTGTTACATCGAATTCTGTTATATTTCAGTTATTCAGAGGTTCAGAAATAGTTTCGTCCGATCAGAAAACTACAAAATCAAAACCTACAACAATAATGCTTGTAACAGTTTCACTCGCATTTGCAATATTCACACTTCCAAACACTGTTACTGTATATCAGCCAATCTCTACGGAACGGAAAGATTTTCTCTTAGATATTTTCACTCAGTTCCACCAGTGTAACTATGTGATAAATTTCTACATATATCTTTTACTGGGACGAGAAATTCGGGAATATTTCTGTATGAAAATTTGTTGTAGAAATTCAGTCAAATAACCATTGAAATCTACCTTGCGCAGATCGCCAGAAAATTACACTACCACTCTAAATCCATCGGCCAATTAAAAGTTCAATTCAACGATTCATTGGCTTCCAGTAGCTGCCGATCTTTTTACAAAATAAGGAGGTCGATAATTGAAATCCCCTATGAATCGTACAGTCAACTTTTCAACTTATTCTTGATTCTTTATCTAAACCCACGACATGTATACTACGTATTCAAATATAGTATGATAGCATGACATCACATGATACGATTTATTTCTCATATGGAATTATTACAGAATTAATAAGAGAATCAATAAACAATATACAAATTTAATAATATTAGATGAAGGACTCCTTCTTGAAATATCGATATTGATTCATACTCGGAAATTGTATCTAAAATAGTTACGTTTTTTATTTTGCACATCAATATCCGTCATAAATCTGAGTGGATTGTGTTGGATTTAAGAGAAATTAAATGAAATTCGTTCATTGTTTATAGTGAATGAAAATCAATTCTCTTAAATGCGGTGGACAAAGCGATGGTTTCATCGAAATGATGATATTTCAATGACTTACATTGAAAAATAACTTCATGAATAAGACATTGTATAAATCTTAGTGAATTTTCGATCAAAATTCATTTTCCAATACAAGAGAGAATAGACTTGCTCACGCCGGTGCCTCATCCTGCGAATCATGAATTCATCTCAGATGCAAATTGGTCGAAGTTATAATAGTTACATTGTCATCATGTCTATAGTGAACAGGTCTGGTATATACCGTAAGCTGTCATTGGTCATGCTGCCTATATTGTTTCTGTTTGGAGCCTTTGGAAATTCGGCTACTTTCCTGATAATGTTAAGTCGCAGATTCAGGAGTTTATCTTACGCTAACTATCTTATCGTTTTATCAGTCAGTGATTTTATGTTCAGCATCAATCTATGTTTGATGCCCGTTTTGCAGTTTGTTCTGTTGTACGTAGCAACTGGTCCTATATTTGTGATGAATTCACTGATCAGTTGTCAAATCTACGAATTCGTAACAACTATAGTATCCTGTAATAGTTCCTGGTTAATCGTAGCTGTATCTCTAGAACGTGCGGCAGTTGTTCTCTTCCCGTTCACATCTCGGTTGATATGTACACCGAGATTCGCTAGATTTGCCATATTGACGATAACTTCAGTGAATGTACTGGTTATATATCTTCTACCTACAATGTCGATGCTTTTTACCGACCAGTCTTTCGGGTGTTACTATGAATTATTTTACCAATTTACATATTTCATCACGATTGTCATTCACGCTTTTATATTACCCTTAACGTTCATTGTTACATCAAATTCTGTTATAATATTCCAGTTATACAGGGGTTCAAAAATAGTTTCGTCTGACAAGAAAACTACAAAATCAAAACGTACGACAATAATGCTTGTAACAGTTTCACTCGCATTTGCAATATTTACACTTCCCACCACTGTTACCGCATACCTGCCAATCTCTACGGAACAGAAAGATTTTCTCTTAGATATTTTCACTCAGTTCCATCAGTGTAACTATGTGGTAAATTTCTACATATATCTTTTACTGGGACGAGAAATTCGGGAATATTTCTGTACGAAAATTCGTTGCAGAAATTCAGTCAAATAACAATGGTTTCAAGTTTGATGTTTCCATACAACTTACGGTTACACATTTATAGATATATGTATTTTACTACTGTGTTTATTAACCCGTTCTATTTTTCAGGGCCGATTTATCTGTCGATTTTCAACGTTCTATGGAACAAAACTAATGTCCAAAAGCGTCGGCTCCTTAACTTGTTTCAGCTAGATTCTTGGTGATGTAAACAGAGGAGACAAAATGATACACAATACAAAATACATAGTACATTAATATGAGTCTTGTTCAATAAAATCTATGCTTTTATAGTTTCCACCTGTTGAGTTGTCGTACATCCGTCGTTTCAAGACTCCTGACCACTAATGCATGAACAATCTGCAACCTGGACCCTGCCTCCGCTCTCGGCCTGCGACAGTGCCTCTCGGTCAGGACCCTAGACCCAGTTGCTATCAAAATATGATTGACCTGCCATCATAAGTCTTCAATAATGAAATGGAATTTAAAGAGACCATTTTCTTAATATCAGCATTACTATATTAATCGGCTTCACTGGATTCGACAAGACTGAGACAGGGGCGGATCGATCGCCAGGTTCAGTTTGAACAAGGGGGCACCTAGGGTCACTGCTTACACATATTTCTGGCAGTCCTCCCCCTAAAAAATTACATGGTACCAGTTTACCTCGGTTTTCGCCTTATGTGTCTCTAGACTCGGCCAGCCAAAAATTATTATTTAATTTTATTGAGTCGGTTTTCGTCGCTATTTAGGACTACCATAAAACAATACAGCCGCAGCGAAACAATTTTGTCATTTTATTTAGCTGTAGTAAAAAAATTCATTTCTCAGGAGATTTAACTAATAAAATCCGACAGAATGATGATGTCCTCAATAATCAGGCGACCACTAGCCGTCTGCTCGCGGAGAAACATAGATTCAATACAGCGAAAGTTGCTGGGTCAGTTGTAAAAACACAGGAGGGGCTCGTAAACTGTCTTCTTGTTGGATTTTATTTGTTTCTGGGTTTTTGATAGTAGGACTAGGAGGGCAGGTGATATTTTTTTGCCAATGCAGTATTATTCCTGTTAACTCGCTATTTTGCCAATGGCTGCTTCTGCGGGGTTCCTACAGCCCCTCAAATTCCATAATCCATTTTTGACTGTACAAAATCCCTCAAATTCTGGGTTTTAGCCCTTGGCCCCCCAAAATCCCCTCAAATTCTGAAAATTGCGTCTCTCACAGAGAATTTTATATCGTCTTTTTCTAAAGGATCCAGAATGTGGTTGGCTAGTTTCTACTGCGGTCAAAAACATAAATTAGCCAAAATTTGTGGTCATGTTTATATAACTTATTCTTTATGTTTTGCCGTGAATGCCATTTGCTTTGACTGTTTTTACGTGCGACCGTTTTTGTTTCAGCCTAAATTTCTAATTTCCCATTATTTATTTACAGAGATTCCCCGATGTGCTACGACTGTGTCATGCGCGACGCTGATGAATCTAAAACCGCCCGTCAAATTTGATCGTAAGTACTATCGAACATACAATAATAGAAATAAAGTGAATTCAGTGCGTCCCTTTTTTGATACCCGTACACAGGGTCCCTACAACACCTCGATTCCTTGAAACTTGATTCTCTTTTCCAAACCAAACGTTTTTCAAAGTCCGTGAATATCTTTGAATTTGATCGTAAGGTCTTAAAATCCTTCAGAAACTCCTTGAATTTAGATAAATCGACAATTAGAAACTTTTTAGGTTTTAGGCCTAGTTTATTGACGTCTTATGCCTTGCACACAGATTCCACTGAATTAATGGTTTACTGAGAAAAACAGTAATCATACTGATTTAGGAGGAGTCTACTGTAACAGAACACGAACGCAATGCAGACGCTTCCCAAAATTTGAAAGTTTCTCCTTTAAAAGTCCTTAAATTCTGTAATGACTGTCTGTAGGGACCCTGTATATCCAGGAATGACTGATCTGTAGGGACCCTGTATATCCAGGAATGACTGTTCCATAAGGACCCTGGTACTGAATTTAGTTTTCTCTCGTTTTCCCGAACGTAGACGTGGAATTTCCGGAACGACGGCGTTTGAAGATATTGGAGAAAGTTCCTCAGTATCCGGCGACGATGCGCGTGCCGAAAATGTCGAAGCGTTTGATCGACATGCGCGGCCCCGAACTCGTACACAACAAACTCATACATAAACAATATGCTATCATCGTAAGTATCGCGCAGTTTCGAAGGTTTTGTTATTGTCCCTTGAATGTAGTGTATAACGGGTAGGTTTTCTGGCCTATGACGAAATACTTATGTCTATTTCAACTTGACTTGAGAGCATACCAGGTGGCCTAGCTCAGTCCGTTTATGGTGGTAAATACCTGATAAGTCTTATTAGGATGAGAAAGGACTGGCAGTTGACCTAAAACATTGATTTTTAATCCATTTTAAACTGTATCGAATGATTGCAAAAAATGTCTGCATTGGAAGGGGTTAGTGACTCTATGATTTGAGTTAAAGGTACAATTTGCTTATAAAACCGTTGAATGAAACCAATGAATGGTTTACCGAGAAACAACATTACCAATTTAGTAGGAGTCTACAGTATTTGGGATACGAAAGTGATGCAGACCTTCCTTGAAATTTTCTCCTTGAAAACTCCTTGTATCCGGGAATGACTGATCCGTAGGGAGCTTGTATTTTCATTTACCGGGGTATTAACCGGAAATTTCAACGCGTGCTTCTTTTTCGTTTGTTTTTCCAAGGCTCTCACCGGTGGCAAGCTGCGACACGGACATTTAGAACTGATACGACTGACGATCAATCGCAACCTCGACGAGAAACGCATGTTCGCCGTGTGGCGCGTCGACGCGCCGTGGAAACCAATCACGAAAAAAGGCCAAGGCCACCGCATGGGCGGCGGAAAGGGTTCGATCGACCACTACGTCACGCCGGTGAAGGCCGGTCGCGTGATCATCGAGGTCGGAGGTCACGCGGAGTTCGAGGAGGTCGAGGACTGGATGTCGATGGTCGCGTTGAAGTTGCCGTTCAACGCCGAGGTCGTCAGTCAGGAGATTCTGGATGAACGCGACGGCGAACTCGAGCGTATCGAACGCCAGAATCTGAACCCGTTCACGTTCGAGCATCTGTTGAAGACGAACTCCCACGGTTGTCACTTTTGGGCGAGTCGCTACGATTTCGAGTGGAAAGGGAAGTTCCGTTAGCGCGAACTCGCTGCGACCGAGTTTCTAAGAACCGAGAGCGAAAAAAGTACTCGTTTGTAGATTTTTGAGTGTGTCGGATTTAATGAAGGAATAAATAAGGTAAAACGTTAATAGTCGACTGCGTTTGTGTCCAGAGTCGAAAAGCAGGGTTCTTACAAAGATTCGGAAAATGGGAGTTTTTTTCTTCCAACTTCTGGAAAAGCTGTGGAACGTTTGTTTTATACGCAATGGAAAAGGTAAGGAAAATCAGTTCTGAAAAAAGTTTTCCTTCCATTTTGAACTTCACGCTTTAAACCTAATTGTTTTACATGTCACGTGCCAGATAACAGGAGACATTCGAAGATAATATTTATGAAAACGCTGTCAATGGTATCCGATAATTGGCCCAAATATACTTTGAATGGGCCTACACGTTGCCTATGTTCTAGGTTTGTGGAAAATTTATAACCGGGGTATGGAAAAGTTATGGAGAATGAAATCGAATTTCCGATGAAATGAATTGATAAACAGAGGTTTATCTGAGGAATGCAGTAGACACGGGAACCGCAGGATGTCGATGTGACTGTACAGGTCAAACTAAAACAAACTAAACAAACTACGTAGAAACTTGTTTGACGAACGATTATACATTATCTACCAATGTCACAATTATCTGTTTATTTATTTACATTTAATTGATATTGACAAAATATTGATTATTATTTACAACCATTTAAAGCAGTTACACGATAAACTTCCAGACAGGCGATCAAATATTTACAAGAAAAATACAGTTCGTATGAACGCTGACCTCGCAAATACTCTTCAGACCAGCGGGGAAGCGTTTGCGTTGCAGTTAGTAGGATATGATTTATATCTGATAGGAAGAGATGACATGTTGATGTTATT
This sequence comes from Tubulanus polymorphus, assembly GCF_964204645.1. NCBI lineage: Eukaryota > Metazoa > Nemertea > Palaeonemertea > Tubulaniformes > Tubulanidae > Tubulanus > Tubulanus polymorphus. The sequence goes on along the minus strand of NC_134035.1, from coordinate 3,408,423 downwards.
TTTAACACACACACACACACATCATTACAACAGGATGTATTAACATCGATAGATCACTTATTATCTTAATTAGGATTTTATCGGTTAACAAACATTGAAAACAAGGGAAGACTGGCACGACGACTTGTTTACCAACAGTGTCGGTGTGCTTTGCGTATTTATATTAAAGCTTTAAAACCAACTGATCGTGAAGCTCACTAAACCGCAGTTCGGTTACTGACTATCATTCAAGCTCAGCCAAATATATCAAAGCAATTGTAATGTTTTGACTTTTTTAAAAATACCGTACATACATCTGAACAATCTGAACAATCCTCATGCGGAGACATCTAAGCAATCTGTAAATTTGTTAATTCTCCGAAATGAGAATCTGGGAAATTGAAAGCGGTGGCTGTGTAAAATTCATCGAGTTGACCGGGGCCCAGTACTTTTAGGAGCAATCTAACTGTGCACTTCAAACGTAGATCGACGAGCAGGGGTAGATTGAGGGGGACTTATGAGACCACTACATTGAATTATAGAATTGGTATAACTTCAGTACTGGAGTGCACCTAACCTTCTGTCTGAATTAATTAACTCCGTACGTAAAAATACAACGATCGCGCGCAAGTGATTTTTTGTTTCAAAAAAAAAATGACGACATGTTACTCGAATAGTCTGGGAATTTAATCAGTAGTTGCAGTCGCTTGAGTGATGTAGATCGATACTATTATACCGACAATAACCGCGCAGATCGGAAATAGATACGACGAGACATTCCGAGGGCCACTGCCGCCTACGTGTTCACTTGGGGGTTTCTCGGAGTCGTAGCGCGGCGATTGTTTGTCGCTGGCTCCCAGGAATTTGGCGTACCACCTCGCCGAGTCTCTCTTCACGCGTGGCCTCGCCGGGTCGGCGAAGTTGACTTTGTGCAGTCCGAACTTGTAGGCGTAGCCGTCGTCCCACTCGAGGTTATCCATCAGCGACCAGACGGTGTATCCGAACACGTCGCATTTAGACTCGACGATAGCTGAAATTGAATACGTAGATAGAAAATGTAAACATTACGATACATTCCTCTCGTATTTCATGCCTCCCTGCAATGATACAGCTTTTTAACGATACAGATTTCTTCCCGTTTACAGCAGTAGCGCCTACTAAACCTAGCTTATGAAAAAAAAAAAACCTAGCTTATGACTAACTCGGGGTTATGCAGCGAACCGCGCCTAATTCGGGAAAACCGGTGCCGTTAAAATTGGTCTAAGCTAGGCGAAGTTCCGAGTTGAGGATCGGAAAATACGTTTGCGAGTCAGAAAAATTGATTCAATTTTTGTCTCCGAGTTAGTCGAAAGCCCGAGTCGATGGCCACGTCCGAATATGGTTAGGTAAACTTTATATAGAACTGCCTTGAATTTGAGATAGAATTGGGGTTGAAAATGACGATCACCTATCTAAAATCATCTGAATTTAAATAGATAAAAAATTATTATAGCATATACGTAAATATGGCTTATTAAATCGCCTGATTATTTAGAGCTAATACGACAAAACTACGCAGCGGGAAAATATTATATTAGCTATTACACGAATCTAGAAAAAACGCTCAACGTTTAAACGTATGTCTAATTATCTGGAAAACTATCTACCGAATTATCAAGAAATTATTTACGATACGACGAAAACTATGCGGCGTAAAAACATATTAGCTAATTCACGAGTCTATAACAACTCGACGTTAGGCTAGAACAACGATACCTTGTTTCTCCTAATCGACAGGGTCGCTAAACTGCAATAAAATTTGTGATCGGTTCATTTATATAACTGCCGTATCTGTAATCGTTAGCTTGATCGCAATTTTAAAGTGATGTGCAGGGTAGATAGCCGGCCGGTTGGGTTAACTTTTAAAAGCTCTACAGAAACTAGAAACGAGGTATCAATTATTTTCAGCCTTAATGTGTTTTGTCAATTTGTATGCGCGTATGAAATATTACCAGCATAGATGGCGTTTATGTGGCGTTGAATGTAGTCAATTCTCGTCTGGTCGTTAACGGTGTCCGTAGTGTCGCCGTATCCGTTCTCCGTAACGACCACTCTCGGATGATCGTACGTCCTGTTAATCCAAGCGAGCAGTTTAGTCAGTCCCTCCGGCACGACTCTCAACCATTCGACGTTGCTCCTGCGAAAATTGAGAGATTGTGAAAGTCATTACCGAGGGAGAGAGAGGAGGGGAAGAGGGGGAGGGGAGAGAGAGGGGGGGAGATAGTGAGCATTAGACGGTTGATAGTCTCAATTAGGTTTGTTATCGTAGCAATTAACATATCCTTATATGTATATTATTGCGAATGATTGTTGTTTTGGCAAATTTTAGGGCAGATTAATTTTCGAATTAGGCCATACAAGCATGAGTTGGAAATATTGTTGAAAGCGTCGATACATTCAGGTATCATCTTTTTTTTAATCGAAAACGTCTGTATTCCAGAGAACTCGAAATCTTTATGGTCGTACGTGGGAGTCTCCGAAGGCTCCCCTCAGGGGTCGTCCCTGCAGGACTGGTATAGCATAGGATCATCGACATTGTAATGATTTACATGTGTCCTCTATGGCTATTAGGATATTAGTCGAACATATTACATATCTGACTCATCTTTTTATTTTTTTTTTGTGGGATTTTACTGTTCCAACGTGGTGGGCAACAGAGTGTTTCGTGAATATGGCAACTTGACAATTACTGCTACTTTCCTTTGCGAGAAGACGAATCAAATTGAATCAAAATTTAAGATGAAAAGAACGTGTATAGGCCTATGCGTAAAATAAACAATTAAATAACGAATAAGACTTGGAAACGAAAAAAAGAATCGTCACCTTTCCCATTTCGGGTCGAATTCGTGATCGACGCCCAAATCGCTCATATAACTGCTCGGCATCATCATATCGCCGCCGCGGTAAGATTCATCAGATTGAGACACGTATCTCGCCGAATAGTAATTGACGCCTAAAAAGTCGGTCGACCCTAAAACGATGAAAACACAGCGTTTAATTACCGATAATATATCATTATTATAGTTGGCGGAAAAAAAACCAACAACGACGAGTATTCTACGAATTGTGTTCTGCAGCTCGTGACAGAGCAGCAGGCGAACTGCATTCGTCGAAAAGTGATTCGTTCACTAAATTCGGTCTCTATAACTATTTAGAACTGGGACGATAATTATAAAATGACTATGAATCGTTTTCTAAGTCGATGGTTGGAAGAATGATCGGTCACTCTTTTGAGAGTCATTCACATCGTTACATTTCCGCTTATCCAAATCATTGAGATGATCTGGGGTTTAGCGCTCTGGTATGGTTGACGCGTTAAGGCAAAGTGTCATTAAAGCGTCGGTGCTAGACGTGATTCGTCGGTCGAAATGTTGCGGTAGAACTACAGGCGAAATAGATAATCGCTGATTAAACATGCGGCGTTGATATCTTAGCAAATTAGGCTAAAAATGATAACTTGTTTATTCTAATCGGCCGGGTCGTTTTGTAAACTGCAATGAAATCAGCGTAATCGGTTCATTTCTATAACTGCCGGGTCAGCTTTTGGTTAGCTTGATCATAATTTATCTTATTTAAAGTTATGTACAGGCCGGGCAGGTTTTAAGCTCATCAGAAATGAGAGAAACGAGGATTAGAAAAATTGGTTTCGGGTGCGAATATTGATTCGCCGATGAAAGTGGCCTAGTCTTGTCACGGGGGCTTTTGTTGGTTGAAATCGTACCGCGAACTTGCTGCGCCTCGTCTTCGGTGAAATACTGTTGTCTGTCCGCACTGATTCGAGATGTCATCTCTTGCGGGTATGACCCGTCGACGATCGGCCCGGCGAACATGCCGAACTCGAATTGTAGATTTCGTTCGGCCGCCAGTCTGTCCGCGGCGCTGTTCTCATCTTTCGGTTCGTACCAAAACGAATTCAACGATATTCCAACTTGGCCTACGAGGAAATGGAATTCGAATCTTGTGAATGCGATTGTTTATTTTTTTTTAGAAGAACCGTAGAAAAAAATCGGTAGCTAATTTTCGGTAAGGAGTTTTGAAACATTTCAGGATTAACCTTGGGATACACTGTAGTAATAACACGGTTCCTAAACGGATCGGGACAATCAGGGAATTTTTGCCGTTCTCGAAATCGAGGAAATATCGGGGAATTTGATTTTTTGGTGTCGTTCTTGCTGTCGATTGAGTGGCACGAGGAACCAATTGAGAAGAAACAGTCTCCACGTAGCCTATCTGATGATTTAATGGGGGGGGGGGGGATATTTGGTCAAGGGTCGGGGGTAATCAGATAGGTACACCCGTATCGTCTATCCGTAAGAACCTTGTATTAATGATATCAATGGGTGAATTTTAAAAGAGAATCGTTTCAAAAGGAATTGTATTTTCGAGAATAATGAAGTGAAAAATCGGTTACCTTTTTGCGCTTGGTTATATTTGCTGTTATAAGTACGGTAAGCCTTGGCGTGCGATAGTATCATGTTGTGAGCCACCTCGTACACTGCGTCGCCCTCGCCTTTGACGTTCGGCGCCATTTGTTTCGGCCCTTTTTCGTGGCCGAGGAACGCCACAACCCACGGCTCGTTCAGAGTGATCCACGTCGTCACCTGCCACACGAAAACGACGAAATTAAAAAAAAAAAAGATTTTGAGTATTTCGTATTTGAAAAAAAGAAAATCTACAATCATTTGCAGGCGCGGATACAGACTATCGCACATGCAGCACGTGCGGTAGTGGCAGTTCTCAAATGCCCTTGAAAAATTTTTGTTTTGGGAAAAAAGTAAAAAGGGCACACAATTTGTGCGCCATAAAAAATAATTGCCTTTCTGTACTAGGCCTAAAGCAAAATGTGAATGAAAATAAATTGCCCAAATCAAAAAAGGCAATCTAAGGCATTTTTCTCTACTCAAAAGGGCACCATTATAAAAGAGACATTATTGTTGCTCTATAAATTTAATCGAAAAAGGGCAAATTTCGCCAAAAATCTAAAAAGGCATAAGCAAATTGAATGTGAAGGCAAATTTAGTGGCATGATACCAATAAATGGCACTCAAACTCGCTCGCTGGACATTAATACTGGCCCGTTTCAAAGTTGGTGCCCTTTTTCCACTGTGCTGTCGTCACCGAATTACCCTGGATCCGCGCCTGATTTGAAACAACCCACTCAAAATTTGAAAGATCAAAAACGAAAGTTGTTAGCTGGAATCGAAATTCAAAAAGGCACACCTGACTATGGTATCTAAAGAGAGCACGGATCAAAATTTTTGCGTGTGAATTGCTACTGATTCGTATCCAGAGTGGTGAAAGCGCTCTCTAGGAGGCACGGGCCAAATTTGACTCGGACACAACGTTGTGGTTTCAAAATAATTGATTTTTATCATATAAAATTCGAATTGTGGGATTTATTCAACGATCTGTTCATGTTCTTTGTCCTTGCGTGTTTTGATTTAAGTCGTTATTCGATGACGCTTTTAAGACGCGCCTAACTAAACGCGATATCTAAATTTAATCCAGCCTTGAAAGTACTGTAATTATAGGCTCTGCTTATCGCGTTACTCGGAATAAATGTGATGCCGAATCGTCGTCGCTCGAACTGCCGCGGAGTTCACGCAGAATTCCTCGTCGAAAAAACTTCGGCCCCCTCCACGAGTGGTCTGACACAAGTGGAATGTACGTTCTAATTTCTGACAGATTTCATCAGCCGTTCGGAATACATGTATTTCGAAATCTGGGGAAATCCCATACGATAGAAATCGATTGCTGTATTTGCAGAATTGGGGAAATCCCGGTTTTTAACGATGTTGAATATTGTTGGATTTGCCCGGGGGTGGGGAGGGGGAACCCCGCCTTTCGCGATAGAAATTGTTGTCGCATTTGCTCAATCGGAGAATGGGGGAATCCCCTAGTTCACGATATCGGAATGTTGTTGTTGTACCGTGTTAAACAAACCTTGTCTCCAAATTTGCGGAAACATAAATCGGCATAATCGTTGAACCAGTCGATGATCTGTCGATTCTGCCAGCCGCCCTTGTCCTGCAGAGCTTGCGGCAGGTCCCAGTGGTACAGCGTCACGAACGGTTTGATATTCGCCTTCAGCAACTCGTCGATCAATTTCTGGTAATACTCGACGCCGGCATCGTTGACGCCGGCGTCGTTTTCGCCTACTCGACCGTCCGGTAGAATTCTCGGCCACGAGATCGAAAAACGATAGTGGTTCACCTGTAATAATACATCGACGATAAGCTTAAAGCAATATTTTTCTTAAAGAACGCCGTTTACTAATTTTTTTTTAAATTAAGTATAAAAATATCTTTAAATATCTTGAGAGCTACAGCTGTTTGCTATATGATTCATATTAGGGTCAGAAAAGTATTTCAACGAAATATCCGCGATCCAACGTCTGGGGCTACTGATAAATATCTTACGCCGAGTTCCCGTAGGAGTTTAACGTCCTCCTTGTATTTGTGATAGCTGTCGCAGGCGACGTCTCCGTTAACCCTCTTCTCGCCATTTGCGTCCAACTGGTGAGTATACGTGTCCCAAATACTTGGTCCCTTCCCTACAACGATAACGTGTTTCTTTATATCTTTTTTTCTCGTAAAAGTCTATTTAGACATAAATTTCACCATTTTGCGCAAAACAAAATACAATCGGTAGTCCGAACACCCGCTTACACGTAGTTTGAAAAACGGTCCGCTACTTCGAAAATGAAAAAAAAAGGAAAAATATCGAATTGCCACCTAAAAAGTATAAACTCATAAGTTTGTTCTCTGTATTTTGTTAATGTTTCTGGTGAGTTTTTTCGGCCCTATTTCAGGGGTGCACGTGCACCCCTCGCTGGACCAGACCCTAGAACCGCCTCTGTATGGTAACGTCTCTGATGATGGCCTTTAGAATTTAGCCGAAACGCTACTCCAAATATGTTCTCTTTTTCCTACAAGAATATTTCGTCTTTTGCCGAAATTATTGTTGGATTTCTTGCCAACGAATGAATAAATACAGGGCCCTGTGTAAAGAGTCTGAAAACATTACCTTACATTAACCGGTCATAACCTCTCGAATCTATCAAATTGTGTCAAATGTTTTGTCTAAGAATGTCGGTCGTCATCGATATTATCAATAGTCAAATAAACAGTTTATTTCCCGACCCCTATGTACATTTTGAATACCGATATTTCCCAGCGCTTTCAGAAAAGAAAAACAAAGTTTATAGGTAATATGCGCAGAATTGTTTATCCATTTAAAACATTGTTAGTAGAACGTTTCCTGCACTTATTCATTTCGTGGTGAACGGCTTGGATTGCAGCGTAAATATATACTATAGAAAATGCTTCGCTCACCGTCTTCGTCCCAGGCACCTTCTATTTGGTAGGATGCCGTCGCCGCCGCCCACAGGAAATCCGCTTCGAAATCCCCTCTCCCGATATCATCAGCGCTCGACATAATTCGAGCCGAGACGAAATCTACGGAATGAGTGCGTGGCGTATGATATATACTATTCCAGATGAGCTACTATGTACTAGGTATAGTACTGTATATTTTCCGCCTGTTGATATAAAACTGTGTGCTCGTACCTACTGAGCGCGGTGTGATAGTCGGGCGATCAATGTCAGTGTTAAATCTCAGGAGATATTGAAAAAATGCACATGGGACATGATTGCGTGGCGCTATATCTACGAGCGAGGAAAGCTATGACACGACAGGACGCTTTTATTTGTCCCGATCGAGTATCGGTTATTGTAATTCATTAAAAAAAACTGTCGTGAATAAGATTATCTACGGAGGACAAAATCTGCGTGAATTTAAATCGTCAAGTGCATTTTTTTGTGAAATATACTTGTAGTAGACTTTAGTGTGCCCGACTCGGAGATACCCGACTGGTAGAGACTGGATTTTGATCTAAGTATTTCAGTCTAAAGTTAATGGGCAAAACCCATAGTTGACGATATAACCACGGACTTAAAAACGAATCTCTAAATCGTTTTAGAGTCCATGATTTAACAGTTAATTCTGACAGTCTAAACTTCATCATCAAAGGAAACGAAAAAATTGGTTATTTTCGTTTTTCAAGAGTCTCTGGTGATGAGGTTTTGCCCATTGAATCGGAGATAACCGTTTAACTGAGATGTTGAAATATTTTTTGTGACAATTACGTTAAATATAACCTCTAATCACTCAATTTGGACGAATTTTCACGGTCGCAAAGGTCCGCAACTTGAGCGGAGTCTACTGTATTTCATTTTACGTGTGATTTATTCATTTTTAGAGACATGTTTACATTGTGAGTGACTTTCAGTCTAAAGCACCGTGTACTTGAGATAAATGACGCTGATACAATACGGTAGAATCCAACTGAACACAAAGCAGAAAAAGAATGCGTATTGCTGAAGATGACTACATACACGCACATGTATTTTACGGAAACCTTTCGGACTTGTTTACTGGACATGTTAAACTCGGTCTGGAATATATATATATTGCTCCAAATAGATTGATTAATAAGTCAGCAGTAACCTGTGTCTGTGATTCAGTAATCACGATCGGATATTTTCACAAACCACATACGTATGTATAAAAGATATGAGCCTGTCCGATTATCAAAGCTTACCACCGACGATTAGGTAACTGAGACCCTGACCGACGATATCTTAAACATTTTTTGTCACCCAGTCGTTGTCAATTGCACCATAGCATTTCTATTCACTGATCTCCTACGCGATATCGGGGTCATCCATATTTTAGTGCGAGTTGCTTTGAAAGGTTTTTTTTTGGAGCATTCATCTCTTCCATCTATGCTTCAATAGCGGTGGTTATCAATTCCCACTTAAAACACGTGCGTTATGAAAATGATATGTACGAACAAGTCCTCGGAAGAAATAGATAACAAAACCCGCAAATACTACAAAGAGTTATACATACCGCTGACATTCCAAGCACCCTCTATTTGGAAAGCCGAACTGGCCGTAACCCAGAGAAATCCATTCGGAAAGTCTTTCTTCGTCGCATTTTTTACACCACGAACCGAATTCAATACGAAAAACAAACCCGCAACGCTTAGTAAACTCCTGTATATCCGTTCCATTGTAGCTAATTGTGTGTTACGCGTATTTTTCGCTGTTTATAATTGACACGTTGTTTATAGTCGAACGACGGGGTAAAAATCTTCGAAACATAGTGGCAGCGTAGCTACTGTTCCACTGCGGTTGGTTGCTCGCTTTCTAATGACACCAAAAACCCGGGTGATAACCGACCGTTTAGAGAGTGGCGTACGTGATAATAATTACTGTCTGGGGTTTCCCTCTGATCGCTCTCACGTGAGTTGCGGCGAATTTAACTGGAGCAACAATGTGATAAAAAGTTCTCTCGTCTGGTTTAGTTTAGAGAGAGAGAGGTCGTGCCGGGCCGATTAGTCACCGGGTCTCCTAGAAATCCACAGTCAATGGGTTTCAGCACGAAGTGGCGCGGTTAGTAGGTACCGGTGACGGGTAAGAGGATGAACTAACTCCCGATGCTACTGATCAATGTAGGCTACCCGCATAGATTTTCGATCCTTTTTTATGGCGTTATTCCTAAAATTTAGTTAATTAACATCGACCTTGGATTCTGATTACTCCAAGCTACCCGCATAGATTTTCGATCCTTTTTTATGGCGTTATTCCTAAGATTTAGTTAATTAACATCGACCTTTTGGATTCTGATTACTCCAAGCATCGACCGAGGCTCGAGATTTTCAATTTTCGTCAGCAGATTTTCAGTCTGTATATATAAACATCGCAGATTGTCTGGAAAAAGTCCCCGGCTGATCCGGTTTGCACCGAATTTTTGAACACGTGTACATAGTGTTAGCCTACCTGATCCCGCGGCACCGACCTCGAGACTGAAGATTGCGGAAATATATCTTCCGAGTACCTCGGAAGATAAGCCTATATCGACTCTGTACATTATCTAATTCCGCCACGGCGCTGAAGTGGTTTTAAATATCGGGGTTACTTGAGATTTACGACGATGGAATTCTGTTTGTGAGTTACGACGAATTTCCACTTATGAGAATACGTCGAGATTAGGTCCGAAGAACTGTATCTGACCCGTAATGTGATCGAGATTTAAAAACGTTTGTACGACCTACAAGTCTCAACAGATAATTGCTCGTTAGTACGACAAACGCCGGGTGTTCTGCTGCTAGAACATTGGGATTTATTACGTTGAAATTTTCATTAACGCCGATTTTCCGCTTGAAGCATTCTTTTGTTTCAGCATTTCCAATGTGGGGGATCACGACGATAAGTATTTCGCACAATATCGAAAGAAACTGGAAACAGTTGAAGTTGAAGAAAATTCTGGTACAGTTAACACTACTAAGTTATCAGTGTTTTCCGGGGCAAGCTAAATGTTTTTATTGGCTGTTTTTTTCATCAGCACTTATTAGCGGTCCAGGTTAGTTCGTATCATCATAGAATTCTGTATCATGTAATCTTTTGCTCCAAGATGTAGTAGAAGTTCACTGTGGCAGCACAGTAAGTCAACGCCGTGCGATGGCAGCACCTACTGATAGACAAGCTTGCAAAGCGTCCCCGGATAGCGAGTGCCATGCCACGAATGGCGGCGTCTATTCGGAGCAGTCTGCAATGCGACCCTGGAGAGTGAGTACCGCACCGCGGCAGCACGTTCCGGACATACTTTCATAGCTCGGTTGTCAAGATAAACAACCTGGGGAATTTTTCGTGGAATATTCGAGAATTCTGTTATTATCACGACTAGCCGCCTGTTCTAAACGTCCACGTACACCCAGATGCAAGTAAGTAATACGCGTAAAGTAGAATTTTAAGAATATTATCAGTTTCTCAGCAGTCTTAGTCTTCTGGTCTGGATGCCGTCAAATTAGAGGACCGCTGGCGCTGGCACTATCCCGTTCTCCCTATGCCTATGGCTGTTCCCCTGCAAATATGGATGGGATTATTTTTACCAGTCTAGACAGTCTCTGGGCCTGGGGCAAGAACCCAGCCTACTTACAAGTCTGAGCAGACTGAGTAAGTTATAGGAGACCACCTTCCCAGTCTGGGCAGAAATCTCCATATTTTGGTAGGAAACCACTTTCCCAGGTTCCTTATGCGTAAGAGACCTCTACCAGTCTACTAATACCTCTATGTGCAAGTTAGTTTTGAAAAGCAATTTCATTATTTTCTATTTTCTTAATTTACAGAATGCCTCTAATCGAAGAAATCATTGATACGCCGGAAATTAAGACCCCTAAAAACGGTAATGTTGACGACCAGAATAACGATACGTCCGCGAATCTAGCGAAGAAATCTTCACCGACCGACGACGACCATGATGAACCGATCAAATCTACCGATGATTCCGCGTCGATTTTGAAAGAGCAAAATTTAAACAAAGAAAATGTCAACGACAACGATAAAATAGTGACCCCTGCTGGCAGCGGTGGTAAGCATGTTTTAATTGAATCACGTTAACCTGGTTCCTTTAATTACAAGTTGAATTATTTCATGAGTTTACTAAGGGTCGCTCAAAACTGCAGAATTGGGTAAAAAGCTGCGTTGATGTAGGCCTAGTACACTAAAGTCCTGCCCTGTGGCATGGTGGATTAGGTGTTTGACTCACATCTGAATGGTTGAGGGTTCGAATCCTAGTGAAACCATGCATTCAGGCAGGACACATATCAGTGCCGGTCGACTCACTGATTTAACAACTAAAGTCTGTACCTGACAAAAATCTTCAGCATGTTGAAGTTGGCCAGTAATAGGTAGAACTAGAACTAGAATTAGAACTAGAACAAGCTATTCTCAAAGAGTTGCTATAATTAATCATTTTTATTCAGACGGTAATGACGAAAATAGCGATCCCAGCGCCGATGAGAAGAAAGACGCGACGAAAGAGAAAAACAACTGGCCGCGATTGACGAAAGCGTTTCTGAAGCAACACTGTAAAGACAACAAATTGTATATAACCCCCGAATTAAACGATGTACTCTATTTACATTATAAAGGTTTGTTTATGTTTGTTCTGGGTTTAACCAGTTTAAAGACCTTTCGAAGAATTGGTTTTAAGACCTTTTTGAATTTTGGATTTTCAATAGCTAGTTAGTTGTCAGACCGGACTGCAGTTTAGTCAGAAATTGGACTGCAGTTTAGTCAGAAATTGGACTGCAATTTAGTCATAGATCCCTCGGACTGCAATTAAGTCAGTTATGGGACCGACTGCAGTTTAGTCAGTCACTGGTCTTTGATTTAGTCCGTAACTGGATTGTCTAGTCAGTAACTGGACTGCGATTAAGTCACTAACTAGATTGCGGTTTAAATTCACTATTCAGCATTATTTGTTTGAGACATAGGGCTTAAAAACTAACGGCCTAGTCCAGTTACTCTTCAGATAATACTCCAACTGGTACGCACTTCTATCAGATACTCCAGGTAGGCGTACTCACTTCTATCATCCATTATTCTCATTTCATTCATTCATTCATACAGGAATCTACTACATTGAAAATCTCGAAGAATACACTGGTTTGAAGTGTCTGTGGCTCGAATGCAACGGAATCAAAAAGATCGAAAACCTCGACAATCAGCCGAACTTGCGGTGTTTATACATACAGAAAAACCTGCTGACGAAAATCGAAAATCTCGAGCCTCTGCCGCTGTTGAATCAGCTGAATCTGAGCAACAACGCGATAAAAAAGATCGAAAATCTATGTGAGTAGCTTGCATTGATCAGTAGCGTTAGCAGTTTTTTCATCACTTTCAGAGTAATGTGCCGTAGTAGACTCCTCCTTACTCACTACCAGTCGGCTTGGTAAAAATCCCCTCAAGTAAATGAATATAAGAAACACTTTCTCTGAAAGATTTTCAATTTCTCTGATTTTCATTTCGGTATCAGGGCCCAGTTTCACAAAAAGTTATAAGCCTAATCGGTTAAGTTTGAATTGCTGCATTCGTCGAAGATATGAAGTTACCAATAGCGATTACATCAAACATTTGAGTTAAATTTTTTTGCAAAACTGGGCCCTGGTTAAACCAATGCTACCTAGTAAGACCCTGAATCTAGCGTATTTGTCATCAGATCGGTGAAGTTTTATTTCTCGTTACAGCGTGTTTACCGCAACTGGAGAATCTACAAATCGCGCACAATAAATTGGAGACCGTCGAAGATATCGAACATCTCGCCGATTGTCACAGTATCAGCGTGATTGATCTATCGCACAACAAACTCTCCGATCCGGCGATCGTCGACGTTTTAGAGAAAATGACAAATCTGGTAATTTCTAATTTATATCAACAGTAGACTCTGTTCTAAATTCTCTTTGGACCATCTCTCTGACGTTGAATAATGGAGTCTGCTGTATTTGCCAGTTGTCGCTATCGTTATGTTCATTTGAAGAAACATGTTTCATTCATAATCTGCGATAATTATTTTTTCCAGAGAGTTTTGAATTTGATGGGTAACAGCGTAATCAAGAGCATTTCGAACTACAGAAAGATATTGACCGTACGCCTGGTGAGTACGTTTAACGTTGAATAGAAAATCATGAACATAATACACTGTCAAATTGAGCAACACCTCGCATTTGATGATTTAACAATTTGACAGTTTCGACTGAAGTTTGGACTGAACTAGATTTTTTTTATACATATCCTTCATTCATTTGCTTAGAAACTCGTCCATATTCTTAGGAACTTTTTGATTTTCATTTCTCTGACGATGAAGTTTAGTCAAAATTTAGATTAGAAAATCGTGAACATAATAATACACTGTCGATTTGAGCAAAATCAAAAAATTTCGAAACTTGGACAACAAATGTTTTCATCATCAACTGTGGTTTTGTTCATAAATTACTGAATACTGAGATCAGTCTGTCAGTCATAAAGCACTGTATTGAACTTCTCCTAATTATTGACTTGTTTCGATTTTCTTGACAGAAAAATTTGACGTATCTCGACGATCGTCCGGTGTTTCCGAAAGATCGCGCGTGCGCGGAAGCCTGGTCGACCGGCGGACGCGAAGCGGAGAAAGCCGAACGTGAATTGTGGGTTAATAGAGAACGCAAACGCATTCAAGACAGCGTCGACGGTATGTGAGAGTGTTATAGATTTATAGGGAAATGTACAGTACAGTAATGCCTCGAGACCTTTAATTTGTGGCGGTGAAGAATTCATCATTGACTATAGTGTCTTCCTCGTTTACAGCGTTGTCGAAGGTCAGAAAAAATGCCGAAGCGCGTCGACAAGAACAAAAACTGAGAGAGGAGGCGATAAAAGAAGGTCGAAATCCGGACGATATTAAAGTTGATCCGGAGACCGTCGATTGGTTGTACGGAACGAAAGAGGCAGCAGATCAAGCACAACTTGAACAGGTTAGTGTCCAGAGCACCCTCTCAGACAATCTGCTGTCCACCCTGCACCCTCTCAGACAATCTGCTGTCCACCCTGCACCCTCTCAGACAATCTGCTGTCCACCCTGCACCCTCTCAGACAATCTGCTGTCTGTACCATGCACCCTCTTAGACAATCTGCTGTCTGTACCATGCACCCTCTCAGACAATCTGCTGTCTGTACCATGCACCCTCTCAGACAATCTGCTGTCTGTACCATGCACCCTCTCAGACAATCTGCTGTCTGTACCATGCACCCTCTCAGACAATCTGCTGTCTGTACCCTGCACCCCTTCAGATAATCTGCTGTCCACCCTGCACCCTCTCAGACAATCTGCTGTCTGTACCATGCACCCTCTCAGACAATCTGCTGTCTGTACCATGCACCCTTTCAGACAATCTGCTGTCCACCCTGCACCCTCTCAGACAATCTGCTGTCTGTACCATGCACCCTCTCAGACAATCTGCTGTCTGTACCCTCTCAGACAATCTGCTGTCTGTACCCTGCACTCTATTTGCTCTCAGACAATTTGCTCTCTCTGTATTCTGCACCCTCTCTGACGGTCAACAGACTTTTGCCATTGACATAAAATTGATTGTCAAAACAACACCAGGGGCCGGTTGCTCAAAGGTTGTTTAATTTTAACCAGTCGTTAGTCTTAACGACTGGTTAAAATTAAACAACCTTTGAGCAACCGGCCCCAGCCTCGGACTTGAGACATTTCTATCTGAAAATGAATTGATTCTTTACCTTGCACTGCTGACATTACATCACTAATCTTAGAAAATTAAAATATTTTAGGAGAGCGACGAATCTAGTACTAAGTTAGTTATTGAAGAAATAAAAGAAAGCATTCCGGACGTAGACATTCCGTTTATCAAACCAAAGTCAAAAGAAGATGATGCTGGGATTTTTTCCGGAAAAACATGTGGATCAGTGGGTATGTATTCGTTACACAGTTCCAATGTGCTAGGTTAAACTTCGAGTCTTAAGTTTATGCGGTAAAACATTAAAAACGAACTACTGTTATCTAAATCAAACTCTGGGTAGGCCCTAAAGAATATATATTACTGAAGACTTTTGCCTTACTGCGCACCAGTCTCCACCGCTCTCAAATCAGTGAATTTTACTAAAACATATTTGGATAATCACCTATTTCGCTGACTTTCAACTCAGTGGAATGTTTACAGTCACAACACTGCCGGCACGTTGCAGTTAACCGTACAACTGGATATGGCTTCCATTTGGGAAAAATACGAATTCATAATTTTCGATTTATTTGCAGATAAGAACAGCGTGGAGAGTTTACGTATTGAAAATGTTGCGGCGAAATCACGTAGCAAAAATATGTTAGACGTAAGTAGATACGTCGAATATGAATAAATCAAGTACAAGGAATTGGCCGTTATACTTACATGATATTGAAATCTTGCCTGTACGTGCTTCACAAACTGAAATGGTCAATCTAAGATATTTGATCAGTAAATGACGGTGTATTTCAGGATCTGCCGGATTTAGAAGATGTCGATGTGGAAAGTGAATATAAAGCCGAAATGATCATCACTCCGACCAAACAAAAGGTAGACGCATAGTTTTAACTCGGTGCTGGTAGTTCACAGTTGAGAATGAATGTATTTATGAAATATACAGTAGACTGCGCTTACTCGGTAAACCACTCAAGTCCTTGGAGAATCTTAGTAAAATTAATCTAAAAAAAACCTTGTAATTCCCGACTCAAGTCAACTGTCATTTCTCCTATAAACATAGTTTTAACTCAGTAGTGGTGGTGCACAGTTGAGAGTAAATGTATTTATGAAATATACAGTAGACTGCGCTTTACTCGGTAAACCACTCAAGTCCTTGGAGAATCTTGGTTAGTAAAATTAATCTAAAAAGCCTTGTAATCCCCGACTCAAGTCAACTCTCATCTCCCGTATATAAATGGAACCGGATTCTGTTGAAGTGGGATTTAACTGAATTCGTGAAACGTAATCGCTACATTAAGAGCTCAAATTATTGCTTTAACTCAAACCCAGATCTTGCTCCGTTGCGCAATGGAATATCAAAATGTCAATTTCAAATTCGAATGGGGGACGGGGATAGCTGTTATCCCACCATACAGCGCGACAAGTACTCATAATTAGTTGATCATTAAATTATAAAAGTTCATTCTTCCCCGCTGAAAAAGAAACGATCCGAGACAAAAAATAGACTAAACGGTGTTTATTGTTTTCGTCGCAGGAATCGTACAGACCGGTAATCGAAGTGTTAGACGACGATGATGACTCGAGCGAGGAAGACGACGAGGACGCCAGCGACAAATCGTCGAAGATCCTCGTCGAGGACGTTTCGAGTCCGAAACCCGAAATCCGGGAGGACACGTCGAGCGCGAAGCAGAAAGTCGCGAACGCGGGTTCGAAAAAAGAAGGAATCAAAGTATCGAAGCAGTTGATCGAAGAAGTTAAAGATGGCCGCCGCAATGACGATGTCGTCAGTTCGTTAGGAAACGCAGCGGCGTTAAGCGAACTAATTAACGGCGATACAGTCGTTAAAACCGACGTAGACGCCGCCGTCGATTTAAAGAAAGAGCTAATTATCGACGACGAATTCGAAAGTTTAGATTGAAACTATTTAGTTTCATCTGGAAACTCGGAAATCGGTTACCAGGTGGCGTGACGAACAGTGGGTCTTACTTCGTTCATTTTCAATTTTGAATTGGATTTCCATTCCCCGCCTCAAAATATTATCATACGTGTTGCCGAAAAAGATATTTTCATTGATAATTGGTTTGATATTTAAAAAGTTGATTAGATTTTTTATCGAAGTGAGAAGATCCTAAGAGATTAGATTTGATTTGAGATCTATGAAGATTCTCACTTGCCACAAGTGGAGGAATCCTCGGCTGTGGAAGGTTCCCCGTTATGAAAGTACCGATCTGATTAGAATTTCAGTTCTGAAGGTTACGTGTACGAAGAGTGTCTAATGCAACTGCGGTCAATCAGTTAAACCGTCCTACTTCTCTCTTCAGAGAATAACTGTCAATTTTAGAATTGATTTTTAATACGTTTTTTTTTAAAGATAATTAAAATCTATTTATACGAATTATATACATGTATATATATGTATTTTTGATTAGAAGAGAATTCTAAAATGTGTTCATTTCTAAATTTCTTTGTTCTTGCGTTCGACAATCCGTATCGGGCCAATTAGTAAGCGAGTACCGAGTAAGCAGCAGGGTCCAGTTCCACAGTTCGGAGTTAAGATTTGACTCTGGGTTAAAACATTGAAAATGAACTAACTTCAACTCAGAGCTGTGGAACTGGGTCCTGCAGGAGTCTATTGTAGAAGATAGGAAAACAAGTACGAGAAAAACAACAAATAGAGACGAAATTCAAAACGTTCGAAAATTTAATGAAATGACTACAAAATATACACAATTCGCAAAACACAATAATCTACACTCGATCTACGTTTAACCCTTTCAGTGCGGTGTACGAATCAGTGATGGATTTTGCTAGTACAGCGCACTGCGGTATATTGATTTAATTAGTAATTACTAATTATCTCTGTTGAAAGATGGCAGCACCTGTCAAACATAGTGAAATATTAGTAACTAACGATACACCGCACCAGGGTGTAGACGCACTATAGTGCTATTCCCGTTATTCATCACACTTTTTTCAGAATTTTCAAATTATCTTCAGCACTATAGGGTATTAATTAGCCAGCATTGAAAGGGTTAATAGTTAAAGAAAGCGCGGTCACCGCAGCCACGGATTAGTGCGATTTTTACGCATCAGGAATTGTATTTTATCGTCCATGTGTTGGTTGTAAATCCGTTTTTGACGTTCGTACATCACGCGTCGCCTCATCTGACACGGCTTCTCGTAGTACATATTCCGGCGCGCCGCCTCGATAATACCGTCATTGCGCAACACTCTGAAACGACGAAAAAAACAAACGTCTCTTTAACATCATATCGGTTAGGACTTTTACTAGACATACGAACGTCTTACCAAAATCTATAATACTACTCAACCCCACAGGAGCCTGATGCAAAAAGTTTTTAACCCCAGTATCCTAAGTACTATCTATAAAAAGACATAAATGAGATGACGCGAACAATTGTCTCGCTTAATACAAAATACCGTCATCACTACAAAATGGTAGAGATAGTAGGTGTCAGCACCATCAATGCAACTGAAGTTGTATCCCTGTAGTCTGGTACAGCCGTCATTCCCCAAACGACGACCCGTAACGACTGGTATTCAGACTAAGGTATCCCTAATCTCTAGTCATCTAATGCAGCTGTACTGATAGGCCTACCGACACCGGACAGAGGAGACTGACTGTCTGTAGGCCTGACCGACGACGACACGGCGGGAGTAAAACAGTCAATCCATCCATGTATTACCTGTCCAAAGCTCGATACGCCACTTCAATATCGTTATTCTTCACCAGAACGGTTCGAGCAAAGAATCCTAAATGACTTCTAACCATGATTCAAATCGGGTTGTCAGATTTTTGCAAATTATTTTAAAACTTCATAGATTCCGCTAGCGATTTTTTAGAACCCGGAAGTCGTAGATTATTCATTTCATGACGGATGGCTCCGATAATATCCACATTCAGGTATTAATGATGAATAGATAGCGGGTGGCTCCGATCATATTCGGAATAGGTTTAGTCCTCGAGCTTTTCTTTTTCTGCTGTGCTTTGTTTAGTACCAGATCATCGACCTCGACACTAATATTATCAAGCCGCATATTCCTGCATGCTGGAATACACACCAGGGTTTTCAGAGAGACTGAAACAATTCTACTATTCAGTCTCGTTGAAAAGAGAACGCAATGCAAGCAACCATAGAACTCGGAATAGTTCTATGAAGCAACGAAGCGTTCGTACTTACTACGAGTAATCACGGGTATCGTGGTATGTGACATGCAGTGTCTATCGGCATGAATTATAGTGCGACGACCACAGTAGCTGAAACTACGCCAGACTGTAATCGACCGTACGTTTTTAAAAACGTGCTTCTCGTCAGCGTAAAACTAGCGGGCGCTCTACCGATCAGCATCGTCGGTATCATTTTGAATACGTTCAGTATTTTCATCATACGTCGCCAGTCGTCTGATCACATCTCGTTGTACCTGTTACGCTGTCTCGCGCTGGCCGATATACTCTTCCTTATTTTCAACACGATTCAGGAACCGTTGCGTTTCGTCGTGTCCTGGTTCACGCAAGGAACTCACATGTTTTGGATTCCGTACCTGAGCTGGGGCGTGCGACCGTGGATCTATAAAACGGCTTGGATTCCGCGATATTCGGCGCAGGTGAAGCGCAACTGGATAACCGTGCTGTTAGTTTTAGAACGATGCGTATCTTTAACTTTTCCATTTTTCGCAAGATCTCACATTACAAAATACAGAATACAAATCATTGTTTGTTGCATGCTTGCTGGCTTTGGTTTATTATACTCGCCTTTCGTTATCGGCACAAGCATAAACATTTCGTTCTTTGACGCTTGTAACAATGTTCACATAACGGGCATCGGTATAGCTAAAGGGAAACGATCGGGCTTCTTCCGTGCTTTCATATGGATTAACCGATCCATCGCTACATTAATTAAGGAATTATTGCCGGCAATTTTACTAATGATTTTCAATTGCTACCTGATATGGATTCTTCGTAAACTGAAGGCGAAAAGAAAAGAAATGACTGGCGAAAGAAATATATCGCGTCTCGACGTGAAAGCTATCAAAATTGCTATAGCTATAGTCGTTCTATTTGTCGTCTGCGAAATACCGCCATCTTATCGATCTATCTATGAATTCCTAGCCCGTTTTATAAACCTTCCAAAAATTCAGCCCTACGGCGACGCGGTATACATCACTCAAATGATGTTCGACAACCTTTTACCAACTTTGAACTCGTCGGTAAATTTCTTTATCTACTACGTGGCCAACGATCATTTTAGAGCTACCGCTAAAGAGCTGATTCTGAAATGTCGCTTTTGCCGACGAAAGGCGGAATGAAGGCGTGGCTATGATTGCTTGACTCGTATCAAACCCGGATTGAAATATACGACTGACCACTAAACAACTCGCTATTCGACACCAGTATTTGTCAGTAATACTATCAAAATTCCCAGCCTTTATAGCGGAATCCTAAACGCAGATTCGTAAGTGAATTGAACGAGGTTGACGAGGGCGAATTGGAACCACTATGATCCTCAAACTGTCCATCCTACCAGATGAGGTACTTGAATGAATATATTTTATTTTGCAAAATAAATCGTTACATAATTACAGGATCACAGAATGGAATTATAATTCGCACATACCATACATACACATACAAACATACATACATATAAATATTATACATAAGGCTAAAAAAATTGATACCTTGTTTCTCCGCTCTGCTGAGCTTAAATGTTGACCCGGCCGGCCGCCTATCTACCCTATACATTACTTTTTTTTAAATCGTGATCAATTTCACCATAACAGACCCGGCCGCTATAGAAATGAACTGTTTATAAATTTTATCATATTTAACAAAAATGACCCGGCCGCTGCGGAGAAACAAGGTATCATATTTGTTTAGCCTAAAAGATTTAACAATATAAAGTGCGAGGAGTAAGGAGAAGCTAAAGCTTATACGGGTCCTTATCCCTCTAGACGCTCGTGCTTGAAATGCATAATTATTATCTCGTACGATGATGAGTGATCGAAAATAAAATATGAAAATCTAAATCATTCGATTCTTTCAAAGAAATGCATTGGAAAATGTGGTGTGGAAATAAACTGAATTTCACATGTTGCCTCTCCCTGGATGTAGTATTACTTCACTAACTATGATCGTAGTGGATCTGTGTGCTGGCCACAAATGCACACAGATCACAGTACCCACAGCTTTGATATAACCATCCTATTATCTAGTTTCTCCCAGCACAGCACATCCTCCCCGGCAGGGATTCGAACCTGATGGCATCGAGATTGCCACGGTACTCGTGTCGTGGCTGAGTGTAGCGATGTCATCAGGTTCGAATCCCTGCCGTGGGAGGATGCTCCCAGTACCAACACGCGCATGCACACAAACACACACCGTGCAATCACACAAAAAGCAAGAAAAGGGGAAAGGAATGAACAGAAGGAAAAAAGGCGTGATCGCAGATCTAATAATTAGAAAGAATGTGAGTTTTAATACCATTTGATAATGACTTAGCTGTCTTTAAAGACTTAATTTTATTCGGCAATTCGTTCCAAAGTTTCGCCCCTTTTTGGACTTTTATTGGTGTGCATCTTGATTTAGAAATTATAGCAAATTTCAAATTTAACTGGCAGATCTTTTATTTGGCCGACGTGCAGAATGTCTTAGATAATCGTTTCGGAATTTGTGGAGAAATAGCTGAAATCTGGGGGAAGGGGATCATTAAGTTGTGGAAAAAAAACGAAGTTTAGCAATTGGAAGTTAATTTTAGAATTCCATACTTTTTGAAATTCGGTGAAGTGTGTGCCAGCCCGTTACACTTAACACTAGTATGGCATAATCTCATTTGCCATCCACGTTTGAACATAATACAATCCGCGTTTAGATAAACTCAGATAAATCTTTTTGGCTCATAGATCATTTTGAGGGGCGGCAAATTCGGCATCCGTTTCATTTGAAAACAATCTCAGGAATTTTTCAGGCTGAAATTTTGAGAAGCCTTTGAAATGAAGCAGCTAGATTTTTTTCTTGGCCACTCATTAAATCCGTCATTCACGGCGTGCAAAACTACTGTGTTCTATCCGTGGCGCGCCAGTTTTTTTTGGTAAAACAAAATTGCGTAACCCTGTAGTCAGGTACAGCCGTCATTCCCCAAACGACGACCCGTAACGACTGGTGTTCAGAATAAGGTATCCCTAATCTCTAACTTGACTATAACACTATTATTTAATACAGCTGTACTGATAGGCCTACAGACACCGGATAGAGGAGACTGACTGTCTGTAGGCCTGACCGACGACGACAGGTCAGGAGGACAATCCATCCATCAATGTTGTCCAAAGCTCGATACGCCAGTTCAATATCGTTATTCTTCACCAGAACGGTTCGAGCAAAGAATCCTAAATGACTTCAAACCATGATTCAAATCGGGTAGTCAGATTTTTGCAAATCATAGATTATTCATTTCATGACGGATGGCTCCGATAATATCCACATTCAGGTATCAACGATGAATAGATAGTGGGTGGCTCCGATCATATTCGGAATAGGTTTAGTCCTCGAGCTTTTCTTTTTCTGAGCTTTTGTTTAGTACCAGATCATCGACCTCGACACTAATATCATCAAGCCGCATATTCCTGCATGCTGGAATACACACCAGGGTTTTCAGAGAGACTGAAACAATTCTACTATTCAGTCTCGTTGAAAAGAGAACGCGATGCAAGCAACCATAGAACTCGGAATATTACTATGAAGCAACGAAGCGTTCGTACTTACTACGAGTAATCACGGGTTTGCTCGTAGATAATTTCAACTTGTAACTATCGATGTCAGAACCGCCAGTATTCGTGGTATGTGACGTGTAGTGTTTATCAGCATGAATTATAGTGCGACGACCACAGTAGCTGAAACTACGCCAGACTGTAATCGACCGTACGTTTTTAAAAACGTGCTTCTCGTCAGTGTAAAGCTAGCAGGCACTCTACCAATCAGCATCGTCGGCATCATTCTGAATACGTTCAGCATTTTCATCATACGTCGCCAGTCGTCTGATCACATCTCGTTGTACCTGTTACGCTGTCTCGCGCTGGCCGATATACTATTCCTTGTGTTCAACACGATTCAGGAACCGTTGCGTTTCGTCGTGTCCTGGTTCACGCAAGGAACTCACATGTTTTGGATTCCGTACCTGAGTTGGGGCGTGCGACCGTGGATCTATAAAACGGCTTGGGTTCCGCGATATTCGGCGCAGGTGACGCGCAACTGGATAACCGTGCTGTTAGTTTTAGAACGATGTGTATCTTTAACTTTTCCATTTTTCGCCAGATCTCACATTACAAAACACAGAATAAAAATCATTGTTTGTTGTATGCTTGCTGGCTTTGGTATATTATACTTGCCTTTCGTTATCGGCACAAACGTAAACACTTGGTTCTTTGACGCTTGTAACAATGTTCGCGTAATGGGTATCGGTTCAGCTAAAGGGAAAAGATCGGGCTTCTACCGTGCTTTCCAATGGATTGACCAGTTCTTCAGTGTATTAATCAGAGAAATGTTGCCGGCAATTTTACTAATGATTTTCAATTGCTACCTGATATGGATTCTTCGTAAACTGACGGCGAAAAGAAAAGAAATGACTGGCGAAAGAAATATATCGCGTCTCGACGTGAAAGCTATCAAAATTGCTATAGCTATAGTCGTTCTATTTGTCGTCTGCGAAATACCGCCATCTTATCGATCTATCTATGAATTCCTAGCCCGTTTTATAAATCTTCCAGAAATTTGGCACTCCGGCGACGCGGTATACATCACTCAAATGATGTTCGACAACCTTTTACCAACTTTGAACTCGTCGGTAAATTTCTTTATCTACTACGTGGCCAACGATCATTTTAGAGCTACCGCTAAAGTGCTGATTCTGAAATGTCGCTTTTGCCGACGAAAGGCGAAATGAAGGCGTGGCTATGATTGCTTGACTCGTATCAAACCCGGATTGAAATATACGACTGACCACTAAACAACTCACTATTCGACACCAGTATTTGTCGGTAATACTATGAAAATTCCCAGCCTTTATAGCAGAATCCTAAACGCAGATTCGTAAGTTAATTGAACGAGTTTGACGAGGGCGAATTACAACGAAAATGATCCTCAAACTGTCCATCCTACCAGATGAGGTACTTGAATGAATATATTTTATTTTGCGAAATAAATCGTTACATAATTACAGGATCACAGAATGAAATTACAATTCGCACATACCGTACATACACATACAAACATACATACATATAAATATATACATAAAAGATTTAACAATATAAAGTGCGAGGAGTTAGGAGAAGCTAAAGCTTATACGGGTCCTTATCCCTCTAGACGCTCGTGCTTGAAATGCATAATCATTATCTCGTACGATTATGAGTGATCGAAAATAAAATATGAAATCTAAATCATTCGATTCTTTCAAAGAAATGCATTGGAAAATGTGGTGTGGAAATAAACTGAATTTCACATGTTGCCTCTCCCTGGACGTAGTATTACTTCACTAACCATGATCGTTGTGGATCTGTGTGCTGACCACAAATGCACACAGATCACAGTACCCACAGCTTTGATATAACCATCCTATTATCTAGTTTCTCCCAGCACAGCACATCCTCCCCGGCAGAGATTCGAACCTGATGGCATCGCTACATTCAGCCACGGTACTCGTGCCGTGGCTGAATGTAGCGATGTCATCAGGTTCGAATCCCTGCAGTGGGAGGATGCTCCCAGTACCAACACGCGCATACACACAAACACACACCGTGCAACCACACAAAAAAAGCAAGAAAAGGGGAAAGGAATGAACAAAAGGAAAAAAGGCGTGCACGCAGATCTAATAATTAGAAAGAATGTGAGTTTTGATACCATTTGAGAATGACTTAGCTGTTCTTAAAGGTTTGATTTTATTCGGCAATTCGTTCCAAAGTTTCGCCCCTTTTGGGCTTTTATTGGTGTGCATCTTGATTTAGAAATTATAGCAAATTTCAAATTTAACTGGCAGATCTTTTATTTGGCCAACGTGCAGAATGTCTTAGATAATCGTTTCGGAATTTGTGAAGAAATAGCTGAAATCTGGGGGAACGAGATCATTAAGTTGTGAAAAAAGCGAAGTTTAGCAAATGGAAATTAATTTTAGAATTCAATACTTTTTGAAATTCGGTGAAGTGTGTGCCAGCCCGTTACACATAACACTAGTATGGCATAATCTCATTTGCCATCCACGTTTGAACATAATACAATCCGCGTTTAGATAAACTCAGATAAATCTTTTTGGCTCATAGATCATTTTGAGGGGCGGCAAATTCGGCATCCGTTTCATTTGAAAACAATCTCAGGAATTTTTCAGGCTGACATTTTGAGAAGCCTCTGAAATGAAGCAGCTAGATTTTTTTCTTGGCCACTCATTAAATCCGTCATTTTGATGTGTTCACGGCGTGCAAAACTACTGTGTTCTATCCGTGGCGCGCCAGTTTTTTTTTTTGGTAAAACAAAATTGCGTATCCATGTAGTCAGGTACAGCCGTCATTCCCCAAACGACGACCCGTAACGACTGGTGTTCAGACTAAGGTATCCCTAATCTCTAACTTGACTATAACACTATTATTTAATGCAGCTGTACTGATAGGCCTACACACACCGGACAGAGGAGACTGACTGTCTGGCCTGACCGACGACGACAGGTCAGGAGGACAATCCATCCATCAATGTTGTCCAAAGCTCGATACGCCAGTTCAATATCGTTATTCTTCACCAGAACGGTTCGAGCAAAGAATCCTAAATGACTTCTAACCATGATTCAAATCGGGTTGTCAGATTTTTGCAAATCATAGATTATTCATTTCATGACGGATGGTTCCGATAATATCCACATTCAGGGATCAATGATGAATAGATAGTGGGTGGTTCCAATCATGTTTGGAATAGGTTTAGTCCTCGAGCTTTTCTTTTTCTGAGCTTTTTTTAGTATCAGATCATCGACCTCGACACTAATATCATCAAGCCGCATATTCCTGCATGCTGGAATACACACCAGGGTTTTCAGAGGGACTGAAACAATTCTACTATTCAGTCTCGTTGAGAACGCAATGCAAGCAACCATAGAACTCGGAATAGTTCTATGAAGCAACGAAGCGTTCGTACTTACTACGAGTAATCACGGGATTGCTCGTAGGTAACTTTAACTTGTAACTATCGATGTCAGAACCGCCAGTATTCGTGGTATGTGACATGTAGTGTCTATCGGCATGAATTATAGTGCGACGACCACAGTAGCTGAAACTACGCCAGACTGTAATCGACCGTACGTTTTTAAAAACGTGCTTCTCGTCAGCGTAAAGCTAGCAGGCACTCTACCGATCAGCATCGTCGGTATCATTCTGAATACGTTCAGTATTTTCATCATACGTCGCCAGTCGTCTGATCACATCTCGTTGTACCTGTTACGCTGTCTCGCGCTGGCCGATATACTCTTCCTTATTTTCAACACGATTCAGGAACCGTTGCGTTTCGTCGTGTCCTGGTTCACGCAAGGAACTCACATGTTTTGGATTCCGTACCTGAGCTGGGGCGTGCGACCGTGGATCTATAAAACGGCTTGGATTCCGCGATATTCGGCGCAGGTGACGCGCAACTGGATAACCGTGCTGTTAGTTTTAGAACGATGTGTATCTTTAACTTTTCCATTTTTCGCCAGATCTCACATTACAAAATACAGAATACAAATCATTGTTTGTTGTATGCTTGCTGGCTTTGGTTTATTATACTCGCCTTTCGTTATCGGCACAAGCATAAACATTTCGTTCTTTGACGCTTGTAACAATGTTCACATAACGGGCATCGGTCCAGCTAAAGGGAAACGATCGGGCTTCTTCCGTGCTTTCATATGGATTAACCGATCCATCGCTACATTAATTAAGGAATTATTGCCGGCAATTTTACTAATGATTTTCAATTGCTACCTGATATGGATTCTTCGTAAACTGACGGCGAAAAGAAAAGAAATGACTGGCGAAAGAAATATATCGCGTCTCGACGTGAAAGCTATCAAAATTGCTATAGCTATAGTCGTTCTATTTGTCGTCTGCGAAATACCGCCATCTTATCGATCTATCTATGAATTCCTAGCCCGTTTTATAAACCTTCCAAAAATTCAGCCCTACGGCGACGCGGTATACATCACTCAAATGATGTTCGACAACCTTTTACCAACTTTGAACTCGTCGGTAAATTTCTTTATCTATTACGTGGCCAACGATCATTTTAGAGCTACCGCTAAAGAGCTGATTCTGAAATGTCGCTTTTGCCGACGAAAGGCGGAATGAAGGCGTGGCTATGATTGCTTGACTCGTATCAAACCCGGATTGAAATATACGACTGACCACTAAACAACTCGCTATTCGACACCAGTATTTGTCAGTAATACTATCAAAATTCCCAGCCTTTATAGCGGAATCCTAAACGCAGATTCGTAAGTGAATTGAACGAGGTTGACGAGGGCGAATTGGAACCACTATGATCCTCAAACTGTCCATCCTACCAGATGAGGTACTTGAATGAATATATTTTATTTTGCAAAATAAATCGTTACATAATTACAGGATCACAGAATGGAATTATAATTCGCACATACCATACATACACATACAAACATACATACATATAAATATTATACATAAGGCTAAAAAAATTGATACCTTGTTTCTCCGCTCTGCTGAGCTTAAATGTTGACCCGGCCGGCCGCCTATCTACCCTATACATTACTTTTTTTTAAATCGTGATCAATTTCACCATAACAGACCCGGCCGCTATAGAAATGAACTGTTTATAAATTTTATCATATTTAACAAAAATGACCCGGCCGCTGCGGAGAAACAAGGTATCATTTTTGTTTAGCCTAAAAGATTTAACAATATAAAGTGCGAGGAGTAAGGAGAAGCTAAAGCTTATACGGGTCCTTATCCCTCTAGACGCTCGTGCTTGAAATGCATAATTATTATCTCGTACGATGATGAGTGATCGAAAATAAAATATGAAATCTAAATCATTCGATTCTTTCAAAGAAATGCATTGGAAAATGTGGTGTGGAAATAAACTGAATTTCACATGTTGCCTCTCCCTGGATGTAGTATTACTTCACTAACTATGATCGTTGTGGATCTGTGTGCTGGCCACAAATGCACACAGATCACAGTGCCCACAGCTTTGATATAACCATCCTATTATCTAGTTTCTCCCAGCACAGCACATCTTCCCCGCCAGGGATTCGAACCTGATGGCATCGAGATTGCCACGGTACTCGTGCCGCGGCTGAGTGTAGCGAGTACGAACACGCGCATACACACAAACACACACCATGCAACCACACAAAAAGCAAGAAAAGGGGAAAGGAATGAACAGAAGGAAAAAAGGCATGCACGCAGATCTAATAATTAGAAAGAGTGTGTTTTTGGTAAAACAAAATTGCGTTATTTGAATTGAATTTGTAAAAGGGTTTTCGCGACTAACGTTAAGTAACAGCGCTGGGCGCCGCCATTTTGAATTCTTGGAAAAAAATTCCTGGAAACAACGAAACAACGCGTAGTACGTACCGACCGCTCGTCGCTCGGTCGGTAGTAGGCGCTGAGGTTTACGTCGTCGCGTGTTTATCATGGCGACGTTGTAGTCGTTGGACGCACATACGGCACGAGGCATTCCTTTTCTAATACACACTCTCTCACTAGATTCCGACGGAATAAAACATCAGTGTTAGATTGTCACCGAGTTTGAAGAAAGTCAATCTGGAGGTTCTTCTTCGATCAAATTAGTAAAAGACGCTTTCAACAATTCAGCTTTTCTTAGATTGAGGGTCTTGGATTTTTTACTACTCTCACTCTCAGCGCTAGCAAAAATAACGCGATGGCTACCGATGAATTCGAAGACAGCAAAATAGGAGTTGTTATGATGGACGGCGACCCGCCTCATCACGACGACAAAAAGAAACCTTCTTGCTGCACGTGTGATTGTTCCAAAGACAACATCATTAAAAATCTCAAAGAGAATTTGTTACTGATTCTAACTGCTGTGGGAATAGTTTTCGGATTTATCATCGGTTTCGTCGTGCGACCCTACAAACCGTCACCTGATGCTTTGATGTGGATCGGTAAGTCGGATCTGAAGTGTGGGCTTTGTTTTTTCGAGAGACCTAATTAGATATCATGTGATTATTTTTAATGAGGAGGTTCACAGGTTCAGACTAGGTTCGGTGTAATCAGGTCGATGACTTCAGGCGAAGAAGAGCATGTCGTCAATTTCAATTATTTGATTTTCCTAATGCCTTATCAGTTGGTCTGTGGTTTGGGGTCAGTAACCCGACTAGGCCAACGATAATTCAGCAACCAGACAGCAAATGGACTATGGTTTAGTCGGTAATCAGACTGGTCTAGTCAGTGACTGGACTACAGTTTCGTCAGTAACTGGACTACGATTTAGTCAGCATAGTCACTAACTGGACTAGGCCAGTTTTTTATATTCAGTGGGCCTAACCAGACAGTAACCTCACTGCGATTTAGTCAGTAACTGGAAAGCAGGTTAAGTCAGTAACCGGACAAGTTACCCAGTCAGTAATCTATCCTCCATACCTTTTTCGTGCCTACTCATCATGGTTCTGAAACCTATTTCCTAACTTTGCAATATGCATTAGATATAGGACCTGCAAGTGAATAAAAGTCCAGCCATTATTCGAGAAATAGCTCATTACCGGGGGCCAGGGGATTGTGTGCTGATAGGGGCCTATTCAGTTAACAGTTAATTCTTTTAAATAGACATTGATGGGAAAACCATCTGTTTTTTTTTCTGCGCGTATTCTGGCATTGTGGCCGCGATAGTCAATGTGTCAGTGCAGTTCGCAGTCTGGTTATAATCTCGTTTGACCACTCTACAAAGTAATTCCCATTACTCACTGGTCTAGCCTGCGTTCAATTGAAATGAAATGAATGTAAATTACTAGTACATGTGTCTGGAATTGCTGGCCTTGTCCGGGCCTGTTTTTTATGGTCGATCATTTGAATTCGGATATAGTTTTAGATCTTGAGTTGCCTGTTTGGTTAGTTCTTTGATCAGCAGAACAAATTTGGGAATGATAGCCAGATTCAGATACAAGTTGTTCATGAAATGGCCGTACAAGGAATGAAATATTTTCACGAAAATAGACACTTAATTCTCTGAGGCATTGGAAAACAAAAATTTGGGAAATTTCGATTTACTTGTACCCTAATTACCATCTAAAGCCTAACTCCTTTACTAAGTACTGGTTTTATCATTTGAAAATTTTGTTCTTCGTCATCAGTTGGGGTATCTGGTCAACAGCAGTGGTGTAACCAGTGGATTTACAGGTTTCTCATTGAAATCACCCAAACAAATCTAGCGGTTCCGATGTATTTGGGCTCCCGAAATATTCCTAAAATATTGGTCAGGATATATACGGAGTTTTTACCTCGTAAACCCTTCGAAAAACTCATCTCTCTCTCTCTATTTTTTTCTGTCGAAATTCTGGTTACGCCCCTTTGAAAGTCCAGTCCTAAACGCTACTGAACACGGGGTAGTCTATCCCAGAATCTATAAAAGTTGTAGCGTTTTGCGCCGCGCTCGCTGAAATTTTTTTAATGATTTCAGTCGTAATGCTATATACATAGGGTGTATACGTGTAGTACATGGAAGCACATGGTTAGATCTCCCATTCAGCCGTTACTCGTTGAAGGTGTATTGCATCAGCCACAGTCGCTATATCTAAAATCGATGCATCTTCGTGTACTACATGTCATTTACGACAATCAAACCTGTATTTAAAAAAAAGAAACGGCCGGGGAATAGACCTAGGCCCTTTGAAATCGAAATCGGGTCAAAATTGTCCCATTGAAGTGGGATATTTTGTAACGGACTTATACGAGATATATTATCATCTGGTTTTACGTTTGTTTACTAGTGTTGGGAAAACTTTTTCTGAACCCGTTTCGATACACAGAGTTTAATAAGATTTATAGGTGTCAACAAGAATACACGGTTATTTATAGACGCTATGCTGCTTGTAAACAGATGTTGGGATGGTTTTTTCGTGGAGAAAATTTCTGAATAGGGATATATGTAGGCCTACCTAAAAGTATGCGTCAACTAGAATGCAAGATTTGTTACTAACTCCCACTCCCATCGTTCTTGTAAACAGATATCAGAGAATCAAGAATTTAAACCTGTACATGAATTGAATTCAAACCTATGTAAACTAAGGTTAAACAAAAATGATACACCGTGTTTCTCCGCAGCGGCCGGGTCATTTTGTAATCGGTTCATTTCTAGATATAGCTGTCTGTTATGATAAAATTGATCATGATTTTTAAAGAAAAGTAATGTACAGGGTAGATAGGCGACCGGCCGGTCAACTTAAAAGCTCAGCAGATGTGAGAAACAAGGTATCAATTTATTTAGCCTTAAATGCATGTTTTTATTTTTTTATTAACTCCAAACATTCTTGTAAACAAATATCAACAATATCTAAGCCTTTAATTTTTTTTTAATAACTCCCATCCTCGTGAACAGATGTCGAAGGTTTTCAATCGATTACTTAGAATTTAAACCTTAAATGAACTTCAGAAATGGTTCCAGATTGCGAATTTCATTGTAATGATAATAAAACATATTCTATAGGCCTGTATTAGTAACATATTCTAAGCTGATTAGCTCGGTGTAATTACAATAGACAGATCTCGCCACAAGTCCCCATTGCCTCGCATTATCGTTACCCCCTGGTGAAAAATGTTTTCAGATTTTCCTATTCTGACTGCCCCGGAATTTAGATTCCATGGTTTTTGCGAAATTGGAAGCAACCTTGTGTCTACTAAACTAGCAAATATTCCGCCATTTTGAACGCTTAAAATGTGAGTGGATCCCTTTAGATCAGTGCGCTAGGTCCTTCAGGTGTAAACAGCAGGATGGCCATTGACCTGGAAATCAGTGGGAAAAGTTTGGGAATTTTCTTGTCTATTGAAAAGTCAGGGAATAGCCAGGGACATGTAGAATTTTGAAAAAAAGTTTCATATCCGGGAATAATGTCGCTAGATCACATGTAAAATCAAACAGTTTCTGTCTATGTTTTATATATTTGACAGCATTAATTGATTGAAAAGTTGGGTTAAAAGCGAATCAAATAAAAGTGGCCACGCCGAATGGATTTCGCTAAGAAATTATCAAAAAGAAAAGGAGATATAATGAATATTTTCAGAGATGCTCGATTAAGAATTGATCGTCTTCGGCATCGAGAATATCGGTCAGTAGTTTAATGTGTGAAACAAGAAAAACCGAAGTTCAAATTTCAACCACCTTTAACAAGTGGTATTTCAAGTGGTCGTTTCGAGCAATTTCGACCTTTGTGTTTGTATATCAAACTTCAAGATCTAAGTCAACAAAATAAAGTCTGTAATAGACCTGGTGGTTTGAGGAATTCTGTTCAGTCTGGACTGTGGAAGGAATTCTGTCCAGTCTGGACTGTGGAAGGAATTCTGTCCAGTCTGGACTGTGGAAGGAATTCTGTCCAGTCTGGACTGTGGAAGGAATTCTGTTCAGTCTGGACTGTGGAAGGAATTCTGTTCAGTCTGTACTGTGGAAGGAATTCTGTCCAGTCTTGACTGTGGAAGGAATTCTGTTCCAGTCTGGTCTGTGGAAGGAATTCTGTTCCAGTCTGGACTGTGGAAGGAATTCTGTTCAGTCTGGACTGTGGAAGGAGTTCTGTTCAGTCTGGACTGTGGAAGGAATTCTGTTCAGTCTGGACTGTCTGGACTGTAGAATGGCGTTCTGTAGTGAATACCGACTGACCAGGTGCTTGTACCTCTGATTCAGGCTGTTTTATCAGTCCGATTCTGGGTTTGGGGATGATTCAGAGGCACCAAATTTTTCAATTGAGCGTTGATGAAATAAACATCACGAAATTGTAACGAATAAAACCGGAATTCCTTTCCTTTTTAAAATGACGATTTTAAATGCAGGAAACGCCATCTAAAAGCATAAATGTTTTTCGAAATTTGAAGCGCGACTCGCCGTTTCAAATTTTCTAGACCCGCCCCCCCCAGTTTTTGCGCGTGATGATTATTATGCGTATAATTATTCCGATTCGAAATGCTCCCATTTCACAGGATTAACGTTCACGAATTCATCATCAGATGCGATTATATAATTAACCGCTCATGTCTGATGAACTATATAACATGGTTGTTGGTTTTGTCCTGCAGATAACCTTTGTTCAACGTGATTCGAGGCTCTTAGCTTCAGACTCGTGAACCAGTTGCGAAGTCATGGCCAAGACTAAAATACATCTCTAGCAAATCACTCGTTAACCGCTCAATGTTGTTTACTATTTCTAGGTATTCCCGGAGACATATTTCTTCGTTTGCTGAAAATGATGATCATTCCACTTGTCGTGTCTTGTATAATATCAGGTAAGTATTATGTAGTTGTAACAATATGAGGGAGTGATGCAGTTAGATTGCACGCCCTCACCGGAGATTGAACCCAGGTACCGACAAAACAAGCCTGCTAACCAGTAGGCCAATATAACTAATCCAGTTGGCCAGTGGTTATACAGCTTGTCACATACATGCAGCAATATAGTATTCATCGACCCAAGCCCAGTATTTCGCGCTGTTACAACTGTTACAGTACTGAAGATTTTTTGACCAGTCTTAAGCTCGATTTGGTTCTGTAGTCGCACGACTGAATGCTGGTCTTGAGCCTGTAGCGTTGATATCAATTTTAGTTCAACGTTAGTCCAATTTTGATTTGATAACAACTAAAAAACCCGGCCTTAGCCTTGAGACTGGTCAAATGTTAGAAAGATGTAACTATGATGACCCAGTTCCACAGTTGTGAGTTAGAGTTAGTTCATTTTCAATGAGTTAACTCGAGAGTCAAATCTTAACTCAGAACTGTGGAACTGGATCATGATGTCTTAAAAAAAACGGTCTTAGTCTAAAGACGGCTCTTTAGAAAATCTAACAACTCCAGACCAGTCTACTTCAAATTACAATAAACCGGGGCTGGTTGCGCAGTCGTGACTGAAGTCCAAAAATGGTCCTAAATCCTAAGAGCGGTCTTAAGTTGTTGGATTGGCTATAGAACTATAGTTGGTCTTAGACCGGTCTTGAATCTGAGCTTCGACTATGCAACCGGCCCCTTATGACTTAAAACAAGCTTCGGTCAACGTTCCTATGGGTAGAACAGTATTGATTCGTGATAAACTCTGAAATCCGAATGGTCTGAGTCTAGACTTGAGTTGCGAGTGCGAATTTCGATATGAAACTCTACGTCTATCCGATTTGATTCGTTTGAGATATTTCCTAAAAACACGCCTTAATTTTTTTTTTTTTTTTTAGGGGCAGCATCGTTGGATTCCCGTTCGAACGGTAAAGTAAGCGTAATGACCCTGGCTTACGTGATGGTAACTAACGCTACCAGTACGCTGATCGGAATCATACTGTCGTTGACGATTAGACAAGGTACGCGGCGACAATCTCATTTATCAAAAGCGACTACAATTTATGAACGCTACACTTAGAAAATGTGTCGCGCTTTGCAATGTGTTCAGCTTTTCCCGAAGCTTTGATATTATAACGGCTAGATTTTTAATATATACCGGATAGTCCCTTAAATTCAGACACTGCTTTGCATATTTTAATTCAAGTATTTACATATATATCAACGAGGTTCGCTCTTACCGGGAATTACGGGAAATCCGGGATAAGTCAGGGAATTTTGTTTAAAAAGAAAGAGGCTAAAAATCAGGGGAAAATCGGGGAAATTTGTTGAGATTTATATCGCGCATAAAATCAAACAGTTATTGCTTATTTCACTAAATTTCCCTAAAGCGTGGACTCGGCTGTTCAAGAATAAATAAACATGGAGTATACCATACCGATCTATGATTGGTTCAGCTAAATAAATAATGTACTCATTGTAAAGCATTGATATACCTCAAAATATAAGCCATCGGGGATGTATATCCATTGTGTAGCACGGGAGGCCCAGTGCTACGCTTTTTGGCTGGGCTATTATCTTTAAAACACCTTTATGATTCAAATCCATAAACTACTAACCGAACAATCTAAATGTTGAGTTGTTTGAATGTACTATGGTATAAGATTTGTTTCATCATTAATTGAAAGGAATACAAAATTACAAAAAGAATACATGAAATGTACAGATTTAGTAGATTGATGATTGGGGCCTGAATTCTTTTAACTGAAAAATATACCCCCCACCCCCCGCCCGCCCCCGACAGCTGATGGATAAGGTATTGCATATAAATTCGAGACAACAGGGTGACATATTTTTCTACGGAATAATTGAAAATATGGATTTTAGGTAATTAACATTACGTTAAAACTGGGCTAATCTATGTACTGATTAATTGCTTAACCCTGGACGGATGGATGGATTAACCGATGTCGATTGTGTTAACTCACTTTTTTTCATTGCGTTTAGTGGTGATAATTAAAACCTATACATATTTCATAGTTTCAACTTTTAAAACACTGGCGAGTATCTTTTTTGCGCGGCTTGCAGGGCTTGCAGGATCCCTGCGACTCTTTTGAGTCCTTAAAAGTTCACTAACTTACAAGACCACCGAATTAATGGTTTACCAAGATCAACAATACCGATTTAGGAGGAGTCGACAGTTAAATTCACATAAAATTTGAAATTTTCTCCTTTTAAACTCATTGAAACTCCTTGTATCTCCAGGAATAACCAATCTGTAGGGACCCTGGCTTAGTTTTTAGCCATTATCAGTAGATATCAATTGAATCGTCGATATTTTTATATATATATTTTATACGCGTTGTAGGAGGATATGGCGAAGCGGCTGGGATCGAGAAAAACGGCGAAGAAAAACAACTGATGCAAACGCAAGATATATTCGCCGACATGCTCAGGTAGACTTGATAATGATAGTAATAACTTTATTTCCCATGAATTGCAATAAGATTTTATAAACAAAAGAATACTATCAAATATAGGTATGATCTTAGACTACTTTAACTCAAAATCTATTCGTGCCATGATGATGATCGTGTTGTCATAAAAGGGAAATGTCTTGAAGAAGCAAAAGAGAATGCTTATACATACAAGGACCTTGATTGTACCAGAAAGAAACTCAGAAAATCTCAAGAGTGTCAAGAGTGGGGTGTCCCCCGACATCAGATACATATCTGGAGTACTTCATTTGGTTTTTCACAAAAATGTCCGGCCTTTTAGACCACCCATTGTGAATAACTGCACACCCAGACTGCTACGGCATGAGATCTCATGATGCCACCAGTTTTGATCCTTGTGTCCTTATGAGGCAGGCAGTCTCATGATGCCATAGGTTCGAATCCTTATGTCTTTGTGCGGCCATGAATCTCATGACGCTATCAGCTTTGAGTCCCTGTGTCCTTAAGAGGCTTGTATTCTCATGATGCCATTAAGTTCGAGTCCCAGTGAAGGTAGATGGCTTGTCAGGGTTTACTGACCCGAACGCTATCAAACATTACAGACCCCGATATTATATAAAAAACTGAACTTTCTATATAAATATGTCAAATAAGGGAAAACAACAGTCTCATAGATTTGCATAGATTTCGCATTTAAAACCGAAATGAAATACGTTCGTTACCTATGTATACGCTGATATAGATTTCGCGGAAACATCTGCTCTTATTTCATGAGTGAAATTTCGTATATTGTTTTCGGCGGTATTTTCTGTCTATTGACGTGAAATATTTGTCCGCGATGTGTATAGCAACATCTGCTCGTGCGCCGTATTGAGAGTTAATTATGTACAAGTATGTGTGTAATTGTTGAATGTATGCTGGTTTTTCCGTCCATTCCGATTAGGTAGATTAATTGATACCGGTCATATCTGAAACGTGTATACACAAATATGGTTCCTTCGACTTGAAATTATTGTTCGATTTTGATTGGATTTTTAGAGAATATCCGGCGTGCAGTTGTACTTTACACTAGCGACACCTTGTGCGCTGCGTATCGCGGGTACCCCATTTGTAGGACCGGATTTGATAATATAGATCCCTGTCTAAATTGTTATGGTGGCCACTGACAACCTTGGAAACCTGGAAAACTCAGATTCAGAGAAATCTAGAAAATATCAGGGAAAATACAGGCGATTGGATGAATTTTGGTAAACACCTGGGGCCAGTTGCTCAAAAGTTGGTTAAAGCAAACCGGCGGATAAATACCATAGTAACAATGCAATTTCAATTATCACTATGTCAATGATCCACTGGTTAACTCAAACAAACTTTTGTGCAACTGGCTTCTGGAAAACTCAGGGAATTCGTATAATGCCACGCATTTCTTTATCAGAACGTGATTCAATAAAAGAGAAATGAATTGTTACATTTTAAACCTAGAAATTTCCCCGATTCACCTGCAGCAGATTTACTCAGAAAACTCGGGGAATTTGTAAATGGCCAGAAAGTGGCCGGCCCTCTACTGATAGGTTTCACTTGAATATTTACCAACACATTCGCTCTAAATCTATAAATATTATCACATGGTTTGTGACCTTGACGACTTATTCTGCGTGTTGTTATCACATCGACTTATATTTCTATTTCTAGGAATCTTTTTCCGGATAATATTATCGCTGCTTGTTTTAGACAGGTAAGTTAATAACAACCGGCACCTTTTTTCAAATCAAATAAACCATTGATAAGATATTGTATATATTTGTATGAATATAGCCAAGTGCCGTCTGCCCTTAGACTGTGCGGTTATCGAATCGGTTTAGATTTACACGAAAAGAATCTTAGTATTTCATGCGTTGAAGGAATAACAGTAGACTGCTCCTTACTTGGTACCGGTCGGTGTATTTTACTAGAAAATTATTTGGATGATCTATTTCCCAGATTTTCCCACTGAACATTTACCGAGTGAGGCATAGTTTACTGAAGTAGACTCTTCCTTACTCAGTGCTCAGTCAACTCAGTACTGGTCAATTCAATACTGGTCACCTCAATGAATTTTACAAAAATCCATTTAGAAAAAAATTTCTTTTCGCAACTCGGTGAAATATTTACAGCTGTCCCAACACTCACAGAGTGAAGCGCAGTTTACTTGATATCCTTTTGAAATCATGGGACTAAAATGTACCGGTATATTTTCCCTGAATTATTAAAAACTGAATAAGAAAACAGAAACCGATAGAGAATTCAAGTAAAACTATCCTGTACTCATTTCAGACTCAAACGTCGTACAACTCTGAATCTAAAGCGATTCTAATGCCGGCCGTCAATGTCAGCGCCGAAAACGTGACGTCGTACTTTCTGAGTAACGGCACGGCGGCCACCGCCGCGGCGAACGTATCGTCGCTCTTCACAAACGAAACGCTGATCGAGTATATACGTCAAATCGGGTTCACAGATGGATCTAATATGTTGGGTAAGACTTATAAAGTATGATATAATGCATTGTGGAAAGCGTGGTCAATGTTTCGGGAAAACCCGTTATCGCTGCTTTGCAGCTATATTTAGTGTGTTTTGAGGTTTTGTTGTACGGTAAAACATAGTTTCTATAGCAGGACATCTATAGCGAATATGTGAGTATATGAATATGTGAAGGGACTTCTCTATAGGGGGAGGTTAAGCCACAAATTAGTTTTCAGCTTATAGAGGGATGTAGTTATAGGGATATTTGTACTGATATCTAGGTAGAACATGTAGTAGTGAAAATGAACTAGTTTAACCTAAAGCTAATATAAGAAATAACGTTCATGAACTCAAATATCTAAGAATATATAATTTCTACTCAAGTCAGTCAGTCTGGCAGCAGCAGCAGCAGCAGCAGATTTGACTCAGGTTTCCGAGCACTGGTAGTAGATAGTAATCATCCCCGTCTAGTAGTAGAGAACAATGTTTGAACAGTATTTCGAGTTCATACATTTATGAGTATCCTTAGGAGGTCTGTTTTGAGGGGAAAGATGAAGAATTTAGAAAAAGATGTGCAAGATTATAATCAACAGTAAATGAATAGATTAAAATAGTTTAAAAAGCATTTACCTGATGCTGAATAGGAAATAGTGTTTAAACGATCAGTTCCACAATTAGTTATTTAGATTTGACTTTTGGAGTTAAACAATTAAAAATGTATTAATTAAACTTCTTAAAATTAATCAATTCAACTCCATTGAACTACCTGGTGACACCATTTTGAATACCGGTCAAGGATAAAGAATAATTTGAATGCAGGTATAACTCTAATATGCGCAGCTTCGGAAATATCAGCACAGGGTATTTGAAAAAAAAGAATTATCAGGAAATGAAAACTTGATTTTCGACCTTTACTTGACTCGAAAAATATTTATTCAATATGACAACCGATAAAAAGTGATAAATCATAACGCAGATTACATTGGTTCAACCTAGACCTTATCACGAAGTATGAACCATTGACTATATGATCTAGGTTGTGTCTGGTTCACCTAATTTATTGGGTCGTCCAGAAAGTCGGGCATCGCTTAAAAGAAAAAAACTTTGAACATGAAAAAAAAAAACATTTTGTAACAGTTTTTGATATTTTTTTTTTAATTTCATTGCAGGAATAATATTTTGTTCGTTGGTGTTCGGTATCGCGACCAGTAACAGCGGCGAGGTCGGGCAGCCGTTCTTCATGTTTTTCAACGCGGCTAGCGAACTGATTATCAAAATTCTCGGCTGGTTCCTGTGGTAAGATGCTACAGAACTGAATAGTCCTCCATCCGAACATACGCGAAGCTCATGGTTCCCACAGAACAGGGAAATCGGGAAAAACTTGGGAATTTTGAAATAACGATTCCCAGTAAGGAAATATTTGGGAATTTGAGAAATTGTCCTCAAATCAGGGAAATATTTGGCAAATTCGTTTACATTTTGAATATTGCATCTACCAAGGGGAACTTTCAGCAATTTCCTTTAGAATCAGCTTTATCAACCAGTCACCACTAAAATGTTTACTGTAGCATGATGGTATCTGTTCATTTCTATATGGGAAAATTGAAAAATCACTCATCAAAACTTGGAAAAAGCCTGGGAATTTTTAATGCATGTAACTGTGAGAAAGATGGCGGCCGTAAATGAATCGGAATTCTTTAAAATAGGTTTCTTTATTTTTTTTTGTTCACACGCAGGTATTCGCCGATCGGTATCGCCAGTCTGACGGCGGCCGCGATCGCCGGGATCGGCAACATCGAAGCGACGTTCCGTCAACTCGGTCTGTTCATTCTTGCCGTCGTCGTCGGCGTCACGTTCCAGCAGCTGATTCTCGTTCCGGCCGTCGAGTTCATCACGCGGCGTCGCAATCCGTTCACGTTGTACGTTTACAACTTGAAGAGTTGGTTGACGAGTTTCGCGACTACGAGCGTGTAAGTGTGTCTTCAGCGAATACTTCTCTCGAGAGTGGTTCTAAGTTTTTGTTGCCCGCGCTATCACTAGTTACTCCATTCTTATTTGTGTCCCTTGCCTGGAACTTGGAACACTGAGTCACTACTAGTGACACTTAAATCATGAGACTGGTCTTAGGGTGTTAGATTGATTATGGAACTAAAATGAGCTTAGACTGGTCTTAAGTTGTTAGATTGGTTATAAAACTAAAATGAGCTTAAACTGGTCTGAAGTTGTTAGATTGGTTATAGAACTAAAATGAGCTTAGAATGAAGTTGTTGGATTGGTTATAGAACTAAAATGAACTTAGACTGGTCTTAAGTTGTTAGATTGGTTATAGAACTAAAATGAGCTTAGAATGAAGTTGTTAGATTGGTTATAGAACTAAAATGAACTTAGAATGAAGTTGTTAGATTGGTTATAGAACTAAAATGAACTTAGACAGGTCTTAAGTTGTTGGATTGGCTATAGAACTAAAATGAGCTTACACTGGTTTTTCAGCTTATCGGATTGGTATATAGTGCCAATTAATGAAATTATTGATATTTGAATAGTTTGAACAAAAAATGTAATCCATTTACCGGAGACATTCTCAGCTAAAATTAGTGAAACTAAAAGGTATTTAGTGTTAACAGGCTTTGTGAGACGGGACTTGCACATCCTGTAGTAGCTCATAGTGATTTGTTTGATTGAATCCTAGCATATCAGTTTCATTGAACAGATGCTTGCAATGAATTTTAATAAGTGCGTGTTGAGTATGTACGTCTAATCGATATACAATGAGCTCGCGGAGAGATATCACCAGATATCGATTGAATTCGGGTTTAGAATCGTTAGCTCACCAACTAATCGCTCGTTCTCTCATACAGTCGTGATAATAGATCGCGACCAAATCTAAATTCCACCTTACCCAAAACATCTGTGACACCCACACTATATATATATATATATATATATATAAGTATACCGACAACGCACAGCTGTCGCGTCGTTAAAACCTGCCTTACATTTTACTTCTCATCCCGACAGGTTGCCGTTATTTGTTTAGACGTTGATTCCGCTTTTCGAAAAAAGGTGCGACGATAAAACCTGAAGTTTATCGAGTACATGTTTTGAATCGTGGCTGGACAGGGGCTGGGATGAATATCAACGATATAGTCGCAATTTTGATGCGGTCCAACTATTTACACTTGTGCCAAATGGCGCCAAATTTGGCCTGGTCATAAATGTCGGACCAGGCCTGTGCCAAATTTCAGTGGTTTTGGAAGTGACTTACCTCACTTGCTACAGCATCTTATTTATACGTAACATTTTAATATCGCGTGAGTGGTTTAA
The DNA here is from genome assembly GCF_964204645.1 of Tubulanus polymorphus. Lineage (NCBI taxonomy): Eukaryota > Metazoa > Nemertea > Palaeonemertea > Tubulaniformes > Tubulanidae > Tubulanus > Tubulanus polymorphus. The sequence continues at coordinate 3,366,503 of NC_134035.1, read as the reverse complement.
GTGCGAACGTGGTCTCAAATTAGGCACGGGCTAATTTTGACTCAGGTCCGATCCAGGCCAATTTGACCCGGGCCAAAATTGTCTCCGTGCAATCGCGGCTAATGGAGGAAAAATCTTATCGATTTCTCTACGATTAATCTCCAACTATTTTCCCATCAATTGTTTTGTTAAAGTAATGTCATTATATTGTCCTAAGGGAAATATCTTATACCTGATGATATAAATAAAAGATGAGTCCCTTAATTAGATGGCTTGAATCATACAGTTTGTATAGTGTCTATGTATAACTACCTGACTATTAGTACTGAATGATAAATGGTACCCATTAATGATTAAGTGCCCTTCATTAGTTGGTCACGAGCTGTTCATAATGGGAGATGTAAATAATGGCAAATGTCGTTTTTACTATCACGTGCAGGACCTATTTCGGCTTTAATATAACGTTAAATTATGGCAGTTAACTTTTATATATTATACTTTTTGACTGAAATATAAAGTAATTGGTTTTAGAAATTAGTGCGCATTTGCTACTGGTACTTTGCTACCGCTAGTATTGCTTTGATCGAAACCTATTTCCGTATCAGTTGTTCTGAGACCTAATAAAACTTAAGTTTAGGTTGTTAACCGTATAGAAATGATAGGTTTTGGTTTAATAGACTGGGGTCAGTTGGTTTAAGATAACCGGCGGATAAATACCATAGTAAAAATAAACTTTCAATTGTCGCTATGTCAACTAACCACTGGTTAACTGTAACCAACCTTCGGCCCCAGGGGCCGGTTGCATAGTCATGGCTTAGACTTAAGACCAGTCTAAGACCAACTTAGTTCTATAGCCAATCTATCAATTTAAGACCTGTCTTACGATTTAAGACCACTTTTGGACTTAAGTTACGACTGTGCAACTGGCCCCTGATTTTTAACGGAAGGGTTACTGCTACTCAATTGAACAGGTTAAATAATACACCCCGGCACTGCGATAAATCTGCTGTGATATCGCCTAGTGTGCGGCCACTGGCATCTTTTGTCTATCAAAATTGTAGGCCGAAAAGTGGTGCCAACAACTAGCAGCGTCACCTTGTAACTTGGGGTCCTGCGATAAAAACAAAAGTTGCCGGTGATTAAGAATATTACAACCCGCGGCTAGAAATGGCCTAGTATGCGGCGGGCTTGTCATAGGCTCGATTTATTATACGTTATCATTTTACATTGTTTCAGAGCCGTCACGATCCCCGATCTGTACAAGGGCTGCGAAAAATACAGCATCGACATACGAGTGATCCGGTTCGTGTTGCCGTTCTGTTCGGCGACGAATAAAGCGGGCAGCGCCATCTTCGTGACGTGTAGCGTGCTGTTGATAGCTCAGCGAAACGACATGCAGCCCGACGCCGGTGGTATGTTTATACTATGGTAGGTAATAAGACGCGCTGATCGGAATTCAGTTCGTAAGTCAAGAGATGACCGGTACAGCCCCTAAGGCTCTCGCTGTACTTCATTTTTCTTTGCTGTCAATATTCATGTTAACCCTTTCAGTGCTGACTAATTAATACCCTTTAATGCTGGAGATAATTTGAAAATTTTTAAAAATTCCACCCCTAGTGTGTTGAATAACGGGAATACCACTATAGTGTGTCTACACCACAGTGCGGTGTATCAGTAGTTACTAATATTTAACTATGTTTGACAGGAGCTGCCATTTTTCAAGAGAGATAAAAACTAATTACTGATTACATCAATACACCGCAGCGCGGTGTACTAGCAAAATCCATCACCGATTCATACACCGCGCTGCAGTGTAGACGCACTGAAAGGGTTAATGTTATTCAAATGAAACTCAATTATTATATTATCATTATATAATATTTTTGTATATTTTAGGTTGATGATTACGATATTGATGTGCGCCCTTCCTGACATTCCGAGCGGTAGCGTCGTGATAGTGATGATTATTTGTCAGTCGATCGGTTTACCGGTGGCCGATGTCGCCATGTTGTTCACGGTTGAATGGTTCCTGTAAGTAATCAGCCCTCACAACTGGGAAGAGATGGAAAATCCAACACAAACATCTCCCGACTGCGAAGAAATGGAAAATGTGTTTCAAAAAACGAATGATATCGTTGTATTTTCAGGGATCGGGTGCGGTCGACGGGTAACGCGATGTCGACGGCTTACTGCGCGTCGTTCGTCTATTTCTTCTGTCAGAAAGATCTTCACGTGTCCGAGCAGGTGGAGCAGTGTACGTCGCACCTGCGACTGGGCAGCTCGGTCAAGAGTCTCGACAACCACCACGACTTCGTCGCGGGCGGCGCCGGCGACCACCAACACCACAGACGCAAGCGCACGCTGTCGGAAATGTCGAGCGTAAGTCATCAGTCGCATCATTCGTTCGTGCATCCGTATCATCACAGCGATAATCAGAGTCACGACGAAGCGGCAGTCGAACTGCTACAGTTAGATAAATCGAACCTTAAACGAAACGGCGACGTCCCGAATATAGCGTAGATGACGTCCCGAATCTAGCGTAGGTGATGCCCAAATTATACCGTAGTCTTCGATGTTCGCAATCTTTCAATCGGGTTTTGTGCTGCGCATATTTTTTTCCCTCGAGTGCGCATGGGGAAGCTTCGACGCTGCTACCGTGGGCGAGGATTCCGTAGGGATCCGCCAGGTGTCGCTAGTATCTCGTAACTCTTCCGCGTTTCTATTTCTTCGACGTTTCGATCGAGGTTGAATCGAACTTTTCTCCTTAAAATCAATCGATTGCGTTGTATCTTTCTGACGATCATTCGATATTTGATTCGTATGTTTAAGATGATCGAAACCGAAGGAACTTTTCCCACTAAGACGTACTGTTAGTGACGCCATCTGGCGGGATCTCTAGTTTTGTAGGTCCCCCATTACTTTCAGTTGTTGAACTCGTAGGCATTTTTGGTTTTTTTTTGTCTTTTATGTTATAGATATGTAAAAAGTCATAGAATTAGCGCGTTTTCCGATCTGACTGAATTTTAGGGCTGAGTTTGTCACGTTTAAACCTGGCCGAAAATGAACTAGTTTTAACTGTTCATCTTACAACTGTAAAACTAGGTCTAATACTGCGCCAAATTCAGTATTCCGATATCAATCCTTGGACAGGGTATACGGTACGCCTAACGGTATCGCACCTAGTCCTAAATATCTTTAGGCGCGGGGACCATAAAGCTTCAAATGGTTAACAGTTGCATATATATACATCATTATGGTGATAGTTTTGCACATTGAGTTTATCAAAATGATATAACGACCACTAATGGAATCGTTGATTAATCTGAATGATTGATTTTACGTTATCTACAAAATGCGAAATATTGCTTTTGTTTCGTGTGAATGATCGCGGTGCTGATGATTCAGTAGGCGCGGCCGTTGAAATCGCTTGAATCGCTATTACAGTCGAAGCTCGTTAAAAACAAACTTCAGGACCTACGTAGCTATGCGTAGCTTCGGTTCCTGAGTTATTAACTCAAGATATTCATTGAAAATGAACTTATTTCAACTCAAACTCACAACACTGTGGAACTGGATCCTAACGACCAGAAAACTTGTTTGTTACAACCGATAGTTCATCATCTCTCGGGCCAAAATTCACGCAGTTAACTGCGCCTTACTCGTTAATGTTTGGACTGTAGATATTTCGCAGAGTTTACTGGATTGAGTTGAAAATCGTCGAAATAGAATGTTATTCCGAATAGATATCGGTAAATTCACTAACTCGACCGGCGCCGAGTAAGCAGGGGCTGCAGTTGCTGAAAAGTTGGTTAGAGTGAACCAGTGGATAGTTGACGTAGTGGCATTTGAAATTTCCTTGTTACTACAATATCCATCCGCCGATTACCTTTAACTAACTATTGAGCAACTGGCCCCAGAACTGTTGAACAGGGGCCAGTTGCTCAAAGGTTGGTTAGAGTTAACCTGTGGATAGTTGACATTATGACGATTAAAACTTCATTGTTACTATCGTATTTATCCACCGGTTATTGTTAACCAACTTTTCAGCTACTGCAGCCCCCGGGAGTCCACTGTAATTCGTTGAAACTGTAATTTCTCGCCTAGTAGTCTTCGTCGTATATTTCAACGTTTCGCTTGACATTTCAGGATGATCAGATTTTTAAAAATGATAAAAGTAACGGCGGTGAGTATTTGATGAGTGAAATCGAAACGTAAACAACAACAACAACAACAAAACAACCGATCACTTCCTCCATCGTAATACGCTATATCACTATCATGATCACTATCATTCATTACGAAAATTTTTACGCGTTTTTTTTTTTGTCCGTCGATCCATCACGATATCGATTAATTATTCTCTCGTGTGCTAAAAAACCTAAAAACAATTCGCACATCTTTCCAAAACAGTACGACGAACTGCGTACGTTACACTTATCTGACTTATATCGAATATAATGAAAGTAATGTTTCTAAATACACAGATATGATGAACCCAGGTTTGCGTTCAGAGCTGACATGTTCCCAGCCTATAGTATAATGCTGGGAACGTCACATATTACGTCTACCCTGCGTGCGATGTATCATTTCACAATGCTATTTTTAAATATAGATTTTAACCCTTTCGCTGCTAGCATGGTTGAATTGAAGTGCGCCGGGGTCCCCAGGTCAAAAAGATTAAAGCAATTTAGATTTTAAAAAAACCATATATTTTTCATTGGGACTTATTTATTAAGATGTTTCCTTGAAATAAAGATAGCTAGAAATATTATTCGTAAATTCTGACCACCATCAGAATGCGACAGCATAGCACATGCATAGACATGACCTGGGGCCACCAGCTGGCCAACTGCCCGAAACCAATGGGCAAAAGTTTTGCCATCTTTCAGAAAAAAATTAGAACTTAAATGTTTGGTATACATACATAGAGTTATAATGACACGCAGCGAAAAGGTTAACTAATAATTACAATGTATATGTATACATCACACTGTGGGGTAGATGTATATGATAGGTCCATTGTACACCGCATTGTGGGGTAATCGAATGTTTGGGTCGAATCATTAACGAATCTTCCAGCAACAATTGCTTCACAATCTTTTAGACATGAAAAAAACTTGATTTGAAATTTTCGAAATTTTTACAACTAGCTTTTTTTCATTCCGAACTTTTATATATTCGCGATGATTTATCATGTACGGCGTTCGATTTCTGAAAGTCTTCGTAATTCTCGCTTGAAAATCTAGCTTTATTCCGTCAATTATCAAAAATATATCGCGCATTTTTCCGCTTAAAAGGATATTCAACCTGATTAATGCTAAATGGCTGTATTATGTGCCAAAATTATTCTTCCTATTTGTAAATTGTGTGTAGGCTATGTTGTAGAGATTTTTTTTTTTTTGATTTAATCTTTTGAACTCTTTTCACGCAGGAAAATATCCCTGCATGGTAGATTAAACATCAGTAGACTCCGCTTGCCTCGGTTGTTGCTGGAGCGATGAATCTACTCCAAGATAAGCGAATTCTAATGCAGTTGGAGCGAGGATGGATCATCATCACATTTGGAGTAGGGAAATTGTAAATTAGAACTTTAAATGAAAGAGGCAGTCGACTCCGTGGCAAGAGAAGTCTACTGTAATAACATAAGGCGGGTTTATTAAACAGGATTCTTATGGATTTTGGAAAGTTTTGGAAACTGGTTATTTTTTTTTCTTTTCTCTAAGGTATGGTTAAATGCAAAAATGCCGTCAGAATTTTATGTGCCTAGACATCTTACTACACATTTTGTTAACACACTTTATTTGTGAATGGTATTTAGAATTGGCACCTTGAGTGGGTCTACATTGCCTGTTCTAGGTTGGCAATGTGTAACTGAGGGGTATGGAAAATTTATGATACGGGTTTGAAAAGGGTGTGGAACGGTTACGGAGAATAAGATTTGGAAACCCGTAAGAACCCTGATAAAAGTATTCCAGTAAAAGAATTAGAATTCCTGGAATATGATAGTTTACGCCGGCCTTCTATAACTCAGGTTTATAGATTATGCTATTCCGGAATAGGTAGAGCATTCCGGTCAAAATGAGTGCACTAGAATGATATTCCAGTGTTGTTAAAGAGCCTTGGAGGAAATTGTTAATGTAATTACGCCAAGTTAGATTGGAACCAATTCTAAGTCTATTATTATCCAGTGGTGGATCTAGGGTCTGACTCAGGGAGGGGTGCCCCCCAAAATAGGGCATATCACGTGATTTAAACGTGGAACCCCAAAAGAAAGCTCATCAGAAAACGTTAACTCATTTCTGGAAATACACCGAACAAGCTTATGAATCGAAGCTTTTTAGGTATCAATCTAATATTTTTCATTTTTAGTGTAACTTTGACATTTGTAGCGGGAACGCACCCCCAGCACCCTACTCTTCGATCCGCCCCTGTTTGTCAATGTGTAGATACTTATCCCTGAATTTTTCGGTATTTGGTGTAATGTCATTATTTCCAATCATGTTTTCCAGGAATTCAATTCAATTTTTATGTATCACTGAAGCAGGTAAACGCAGCAGATTATGCAAATTTATAAAAGGTACATTTTGTGCAATACAAATGATAGATCTTACAGTGGTATACACAAGCGTATGTGTTTTAAGTGTACGTGTGAAAATTTCAGGGCCCGGTTTTATAGACGGGTATTACCTTTAACCCGCGGGCTAACTCAATTGAAAATGAATTGAGTTAGCCCCGCGAATTAAGGTAATACCTGTCTATAAAACTAGCCCTAGGCGAGTAAAATACGTCTGAGTGATTCAATGAATGAATCTCAGCCCTCTTGTGTATTGTTTTATATCAAGTGTCTGCATTGAAAGGTATATGATAGAAATCATTGAAATGTTCAAGGCAGCTTGATCGACGTGAAGCTTGTGGAGTTAATTCCTTACAGGTTACTTCGCCGTCATATATTTCGAGTAGATATGGTATTTCGATGATAATGTCTTTAAGTTTGAAGCCTTCGTCCGTTTGATTGTCGTATAAAGCATTCATTCGTAGAATTACGACGTCGAATTCAGGTTCGACGGCGTCTTTAGACATTTTAACACGCGTTGAAAACATGCTGCGTCGAAATGTTGTAAATTTTGCGGCAAACCAAATCAGTGGGGGGGTTGTTGAAATATGAACGGACTGTTGACTCAAATTTACTGCTGAATCAAGTGGTTACCATTGTCAGTCTAATGAGAGAATGGTCGAATTTTGACCGTTTGTTTAAAGCCTTCAATAAATTTTACTTTTATGACTGAAAGTAATGAACGGAAGTTGCGCAGTTCTCGCAGTTTTGGATCCAGTTCCACAGTTCTGAGTTGGAGTTAACTCTGAGTTTAATTAAGTTGGTGCATTTTCTTCAATGAGTCAAATGTTAACACAGCACTGTGGAACTGGGTCCTGCGTTCAAATTTGACTAATGCGGTCAAATGTTTAAAAATCTAGTACGTGTAAAACTGGTTCCTGTTGATATATACAGCATATCTACTGTAACTACAGTAAACCTCGCCGTGCTCGGGACACGGCCACGCTCGGGACACAGCCGTGCTCGGGACACGGCCGTGTCGCAATTTCAACAAATTGTATGAAAACAAAGTTATTTTCTGATTCATTACTGTATCATTTTCTTTCCGATCCTCGGATTTCTCTCAATATTCCCAGTTAATCCCAGTTAGGCGAGATTTACGATTCCTTTTACAGTATTGTATTCCCAGTTATGATAATTATGATCTTGGTGCTTCTTTCGTCAATTTGTGTAAAATACATTCGAACATTGTCGATATATCGTTATCTATTTTCGTGTCACGTCTAACGTTTTTTCCGTTTTTTCTTTTGATTTAATCGATTTAACCTTTTTTTAAGTTTTGGTGTTGTTTTCGTTGCGGTGATTATGAAATAACTGACCATTTCGTTGTTGTTAAGATTTGATGCACTGAAAGTATGTTATATATTATTGCGGCCGCTCTCAAACTTGTAAGTTATCGATATCCGACTTTCCGCGGCGAGTCTGATGATTTTTTTAGAACCGCAATAGATCGGCGATGATTCAAAACTTCGTAAGCCGCGATCACGTGGAGGCACGGATCAGGCCCGAGTCGAATTTGGCCTGTGCCTTATTTTAGCGCGTGTTTAATTCCGGAACCAGTTGTAATTCACGCGCGATAATTCTGCTCCGGCCTGGTCCGAAGTTTTTGGTTGGGCCAAATGGGTACGGGCCCATTCGGCAGCCGTATGGTCAGTTTGTTCTGGGCCTCATTTGGCCCGGGCCAAAAATGCTCGTGTGATCGCGGCTATAACGGTTGATTAATGAGGATGAAAATGAAATGAAATCAATAATGACTACGTTCAATTGAGCCTCATAAGCGATGACGAACCATGGACTTAAAAAGAAAGTTTAAGAGTTCATGGTATAACTAACTACGCACGTACAAACAGGCATATCATAAGCCAAGCCCGCTAGTAGAATTTGTATTTAGTTTATGTCTACTGTATTATAGTGACTTTGGTTTATGTTGTCGGTTTGTGAAACTTTTGAATCGTCGCTTTTCTCTTGTCGTTCTTTCAAGTTATCACATTATCATCAATCAGCGTTGAAGTTATGAAATGAAGGTGATTTTTTTTTTCCTGGATAAGAGCATCCTCCCCCGGGCAGTGATTTGAAACTACTGACATCGCTAGACTCAGCCACGGTACGAAGCTCTGCCCGATTAGCCCAAGTGAACCGCTATATGCACAGCTAAGATGATATCATTATTAGCCATTCAGAAATCCTGTTTTATTTTAGCCCGGGTTATTAGGGAAATAGTTTATCAGTGAAATTTGTCTCGGCGATTATACAACAGCGATCTGATTGGTACCGCGAGTTTTTTTGCGCATGTACCAGCGCGCGCGCGGTCTAGTGTGGCAGGGTTTCGTACCATGGCTGAGTCGAGCGATGCCATCAGAATTTGAATCCCTGCTGAGGGAAGATGGATGAAAGGGCCTTTGTATCGGAACTTTCCAAGAAAGTTCATTCGAGCCCTCGTGCGCGTGTGCCATTTATTAATCGAAAATGTACATCTTATTATATCTTGTTTTATGAGCTGTTATGATCTCATGAAAATGTATTAAGACCAAAATTGCGAAAACTATTTATTTGCTAGAGTATTGTATGAAATGCAAGATTCCCTGTTAACGAGTGGCTTATTAAGAAATGCTGTTTACGGTTTCACTGTGATCCGAGAATGAAATTGTTCGCACTTAGAGATGCGATCCATATCGTCATAGCCACGAGCGCGCGAGGCGTTTCGACCCGGGTCAACCGTTCATACCGGTGCCTCGTTTGACGCGGGCCAAATTTGACCCGACCAAAAACGAAAACGTCCAACCAGGTCCGTGCCGAATTCAGTTTTCAGTCGTGGAGCTGGGTACAGTATGTGTAATTCAGAATTCAGCTCCAGGAGTTAAAGTTAGTTCATTTTCAATGAGTTAACTCCGAACTGTGGAACCAGATCCGTCAGCATTTCTTAACCAATTTTATAGTTTTATTTATTTAGGTGTGTGTTTATGCGTGCGATGTGCTATTTTCAGGATAATGATTTTCGAATTTTGAAATGATATTTTTGTGAACACTTTTAGATGCCGACCGATTATCGGCTTCTCACGTTTAGTTATCTATACTGTTAGATGAGTATATATTATCACGATGTTTGTGTAGATAGATATAAACGTTTTTGAATCTTCGTGTGTTGAATGAATCACGTATTGAAAAATAAGAACACACCACGCGGTTTTTTGGGCTATTTAGTATGTACATAATATACACGAGGTTGAGTTCTGTATGAAGAAAGATATATTATATATATATAACAAAATAAACGGGCTTATTTTGAATTACGGCGTTCTGTATTTTCTTGTTGCTGATCTTTATCCATTCTGAGAAATGCCATAGCGTACGGGAGAAATTTCTACCGATTTTTTCGACGGTTTTTTCTTCGTCCGAAATGGATATAAAAGCGGTTTTTAGTGTTAAGGCTAAACAAAATTTATACCTCGTTTCGCATTTCAGCTGAGCTTAGAAGTTGACCCGACCGGCCGCCTATCTACTCATGTACATTCTTTAAAAATCGCGACCAAGCTAGCACGAACAGACCCGGGAGTTAGAAAATGAACTGATTATACAAATTTTATTGCAGTTTGTTTACAAGTGACCCGATTAGGAAAAACAAGGTATCTTTTTATTTTAGCCCAAGGTAATTACAGGCAATTATTTCCAGTTCCATAACAAGTTAGATATATCTTCAGTAAAAACTAACTTACCGGTAGTTCATATTCAGTATCAGGGAACATGGGGGTCAGGTTTTTCAAAAGACAAAAAATTTTGATTACTTTTGCAGTGCGCTTGCAATTTAAAAAACAACAGAATATTAGTTGTGTATATAATATTAATTGTCTATGATTCAAAAAATTTAAACCCAATCCCTATTCTAATGTATTAGAAAACTGTTAATAATATTGTTAACACTATGTCGGAACATGTTCAGCTGTTTTTCTCGAAATGTTTGAAAATACTTCAACTTAATGCATTTCGGTTTTGTCGATTTCATTGCAACACCACCCCATACAGAGAACTTAATTATCGTCTTGTCTGACGCGGGTTTTTACGGGCAAACCTCTCGATTCCAATTAAACACGACATTATTAAGTATCTACAAATCCGTAAAAACAATTTCGAAAAATGAATTAGATTTGTTCGGCATTTATAAGTCACATAAAAGCCCATCGAAGCATGTTATCAAATGCCACTTATACTTTGTGCGCGCAATTATAGGAGTCCTTGATACAAGTATTAGTGATAAATATTATGAATTAGTGGATCATTATGCGACCCAATTATGTTTTTAATTCGGTATCAGCCCGCGCAGTAGGGAATTGATAGAAATATGGATTCCCGCTGCTGTATATGATTAGAATTCCTGTCGTAAACACTTGAATTTAGTGCGTTGTTAATTACTGCCCGAAATATCATTAGGAATACGTGTATAATTTGTGTCATATAGTTATTGTAGAAATATGATTGAAAATTTGAAAAAAAAATGATGGATGAAATCTTTAAGACCTAAAAAAGCTTTCGATAAAGAAGCCTCACTACAAACGTACGGGAAGTGAATTCATGTACGTGCACAGTGACCTAGCAAAGATAGGGTTTAGCGATAGGGTTTACAGAACTTTGGTATCTTGAATCTTGCAGTCGAGATGAAGTAGTGGCCGTGGGGTCTATCAAAGGGCGGGTCCAGGGGCAGAATTTGACAGGAACACAAATTAATAAAAAAAGGGGCAAGTATCCACGCAGAGCGGAACCAAAACAGGGCCTGGACATTTTAGAAATTCCACTTGAGGACATTAAAGAAAACATCTTATTAAAATGAAAGAAAAAGCACAATCTTGTGCAGTGGACTGCTGTTCTATTAGTCGTCGGTGAGAAAAGTGCCCTGAGAAAGTTGCCATCGTATTTTCAAAAGGGCACATGACAATGACGGGAGCGTCCATCTAGACTTGCCCTCGCTGTCACGGATACCGATGAGTCTCTTCATAAGCCGCACTAGATGCTCCATCAAGCATGACCATCCGGCGTTTTCATGATGGCACCAAGCTATTGAATGGTCTGTTACTATTATATACGTATTCAAGATGCGGGTCATTGATCATTCATATACAATTTTTAGAAATCACAATACACATCTCCTCCATTCCATTACAAACCGCGGTGCTCAATTCACGCAGCCTCTCTCGGAGAGCTTCGAGGACGACGTAGAAAGAGAAGGCAAATATGCCGTCGGTTAGGAATAGACTTTGGAGGAAGGATGCTGGCGCTCAGTACGGAATGTTCCCTGGCCCAAACGAGGACACATATAGGATCATGCTCGCTTTGAACAACTTTATTGGGCTTTATCACTTATGAACTGGATATACTTAATTCAAACACGCCAAACAAGTATGTGGACTGAAACGGATAATGATAAACCACGGACCTTGACTGATATGGACCATGAGTACAATACGGTAAGTAGAATTCTTGCTTTTGTAATGCATGCGCCGTGTATTGTTCGATCACAGTTCACTACTCGACTATAGTAGCTTTTACAATGCGAATTCAGGATTAAACAAATGTAACAAATACCAAATCCATTCAACATTTCAAACATTTGTGAAGATATTTGATTCCCAAGTTGGGGTTGAGCAGGCACTTGCTTTAAATGGACGCCGTAGTATTTATATTAGGTTTTGATTTATGTAGCGCGGTGCCGGCGAAACGACTGTCACACTTCTGCCTTTGTTGACGGTGATACTTTGTCCCATGGACGTTCATACGTCCGTGGTTGTCCTTAACTAAATATCGTATCGTTCGATGAGATTTTGATGAAATATTTTTTGATTCGTACGAATAAATGCAGCATTTATCGTTGAAAGATGGTGTTGTCGTTGTCCAAGTTATTCAGAATTGATGCTTTTAAGTTTAAAAAAGAATGATGTTTTCTTCCGAATAAGCAGAGTTCCCACGAAACATTTCTCATCCAATAAATCATATGATCTTTTCACTGTTTATCGCTGGAAATTAGTGTTGTTTTGAAAATGTATTCAAAATATGCAGTTTTCTTCCGTATGTCGTAGATTTGAGGAGATAGATTTCAGCGTTTATCCGGCACATGTATGGTGTTGGACTCATAGGGGAGCCCCGCCAGGATCCTCTAAGCGTTCTTTGATGTTATGCAAGCATCCTCGCTGTGCTTCGACGTCTAAAAGGGTCATTCGTATAGGCATGGGCGTTCTTCGTTAGAACCCTGTGTTAGGCATACTCAGCAAAAATGCATATCAGTCTTTATGGGTTGAATTCCGAGACATGGAACCAATAAGGATCACAACCCTGTGTAATAAATAGGCCTTAGTTATTAGAAAAGAAATATAAGAATTTATGATGTAGTAACATTTACAGGGTCCTTCCATAGAACCCTATACGGTTCTTATGAAGAACGATTAAAGACCGTTCTTGGGAAAGAACCTTTCGAAAGGGTGCTCCACTGGTACCTCAGAGGGAGCCTCGTCAGAGCCAAGCTGAAGCCTAAAAGGTTCTACTATAGAACCATATAGCCGTGTTTAGCGTAGAAAAAGTATGTGCTGTTTTTCAAGTTATTCAAAAACTGCGGCGGTCATTTAAGTTTATAGGGCATGATGATGATGGACTCGTTATCGTTGGAAGTAAGCGCCGTTTTTGTGCAAGTTATTGAACTGATAATATAACTGATATAAAACTGATATTTCACATATTTATATATGCCAGTGATAACCGACGACTGAAGCGCGTCAGACATGATAGCGGTTCTCATTTCTAAAACTGTTCATTTAAATAGTTTATTTACCCTTCAGCGGCGGTGAATCTAAAGCAGACGCAATTTAGCAAAACCGGCGCCGCATTTGATGCGTAATTGTCAAAGATGCAAATCGTTTTTTTTTCTCGCGGTCTCGATGGCGTTTTATTTAATGGAATAAATCAGAATGCGCGGCAACCGTTAGATAAATAAATGACGGTCGTTCCCTCGCTCGGTCGTTCGGCGGTTGTAATTAGACGACAACCCGCGTGACGACGTTCAAACCGTTGAAAGAATATGTTTAATTGCCGCGTGTTAAGCGCGGCCGATTCCCACGGCAAAAATCCTCGCGCCGCGGAGAGACGATTCGATCGAGAACGACGCCGTAATCACGGCGACATAAGCCGCGCTGTTTGCGCATAATTTTACACGATAATTTCATTTGAAAGCTGCTTAGATTAGCCATCAGTAGTAGTGAAGCCGGTGCGTGGTTATGTGGTGTTGTTTTCCCCCGCGGCTCCGGACTCTTCTTGTGTCTCTTCTTATATCGCGGAAAGAAGCGCTGCCCTTTTTCAGCAGGAAATCGGTGCTTTAGTTCTTTTTGCCAGCAGACTCCGCTCGCCTAGGGGCGGATTTAGGGGGTGTCTTGGGGGTCTGGACCCCTGCCGTCCCACTGAGGCTGCCCTGTTCGCCAAGACAGAGAGAGTTAAAACCTACAAATTTGAAACTCAACCTCTCGAAATTTAAATCAGGATTGATTTCAGGATCGAAATCATATCGACACCGAGAGTAGAACCCCGCTAGTGGCTTTTGACCTGGATCAGAGTAATGCCCTTTCTTCTGGATCCCGGCCTTTCAATTTCACTAGCTCCGCCCTTGTAACCTCGGCTCTCCCGGGCCCAATACGTTTTCATTCTCCGAAGTAAACGTTATGTTGGTCGACATCTAAATCGTTGAAATTATTCTATAAGGAACATATTATCTTAGAACGCGTCTATACCCATTAGTGGGAAGTATCTGCGTTCATCAAAGCTGAAATTTAAGATCCCTGGTCGAAATATGATTCTTTTTCTTCGAAACTGAAATTTCTCGTCGCAATTCGAACGATTCGACGGCCTTCGCCAAGAACCTCAGTGTCTGAGACGCTACCACAACACCCCCGGGTGATCGCGGAGCGCCGTGGATCACTGCACTGCGTCGATACAACCACTTCCAGGACTGGGCGAAGATCGCCCCGGGCGCCCGACGCCGTCCAACGAGTAGAATCCGTAGCAAAAATAAAATACCAGATATGTACATATTGGCTGCCTCAAAAACCACAACAATAAAATCACGATTTATTTCAACATTAATTTAGATTTTTATGACAAAATATATGTATATATATATTACGTCGTCACTACGCAAGCTGTTCTTTTATATATATTGGACAAATCAATTTTCACAATAGTTTTCATTTTATCCGTTGTTAAGTAGTTGATTTCGTTCATTGTTTTGATTGGCTGTTTTATTGTCACGAGGGAACAGGGACGAATACAGTACATGTAATTGGCAGATAGCTCCAAATCTAATCGAACATAATCAAATCAAATTCAAGGATGATAATTCAATTCCTGCGGTAGGTTCCGCGATGTTTTAAACTGAACGCCTATTTCCAGTTCGTCGCTGTTTTTGAGAGGTTCCTATAGTGAGAGCACGCAGATGAAGCGACCAGTGGTTCCGAACATGATGAAATTCTAGGAGCCAGCCTTTTATCCACGCCGGTCGTCTCGGTCGTCTGTTGTAGATCCTGTTGTTGTCGTTATAGTTGTCGTTCTTTCTTTTGATTCCTGTTTAAATGCCTAGTTTTTTTTTAATTATAATATATTATATACATCAAGTCACATAATTATTCGTGTCGGGTTTGTCGGCGGTGTGTGTACCGATGTGTCGCGCTTTTAAACTCATATCAATGAATCGTAGTCACCGCTGGTAGCATCTGTGAGTATCCACCTGCGAATAGAAAACGAAAGATCGTAAACTACGAGTATAGATATTCGTGTTTGATCTACTCTACCGTGGGTGTATCAATGATTTAACTAGACAGTATCTCTCCCCGATGACGGACAAGCGAAAATAGACTTCTTGTAAGATGCACATGCCAAAGGAACGTAGATTTAGTCGTAGGTCCCGGGCGTATATTCCTTCAGAAATTTGAAAATTAGATGCATTATAGAAGCAATTTCGCAGCTTCAGGCAGATAAGGGTGACAAGGAAAGAGAATTTCGGTCCTTTTTCCTGCAATTTGGCAACGAGTTAGGTTAAGTTTGAAAGCATATTATCATTTTGAACCGAGATCTAAGTGTCACCAGTGAGTGAATCTTTTTAGAATCGACACCGAAATTTGCCCCCTATATGAAGCCAGACAATGGTTGATACCAATAGATATTGAAATGGTGAATACAAGAGACTATGGAGTTCTTCTCCTGAAAATGTAAGTCACTGTTATCAAAGCATCACCATGAGGTGCTTATGCTAATTTGTGATTTGAGTTGGAATGCTTAACTAACTCTGTAGAAAATAACAAAATGAACGTCTTTGGAACTAACTCGTTTCATTCAGTATTTATCTTTTTTCCGTAAACAAATCAGAAACAGTTGAATCTGAAAAATTCGATTTCTTCAATCAAGTTATAACTTGTCTCCAGCGAGAGAGTGAGAAATGCTTTTTCGAATAATTCGCCCGGTTTTTTTCAACAGATGAGATCACGTTTAGCGTCGTGTGGCATCGCTTGGCATACACTTGCGATGATATCCGAGAAAACCGCTCGAACAATTCGCGTAAAAATAAAACGAAAAAAAAGAAATGGATTTTCAGATTTAGTTAATGAAAAAGACAAAAACGACTATTCGTTCACGCGAACAGATTAACGACGAGATAACCGGCGACGCTTATTAAAACCGGTCGGTCGGGCGAAATTAATTCCGCGGATATTTATCAATTGAAATATAGACGGGGATTAAATTCAAAATGTTGGCGATGATTTCGCGGCTTCTCGGCGTGGCTGTTAATCATTTCCAGGGTAGGGGATCCTACACTATCGAATTACCGCAATCATGATCCATTCAGCTACAGATATTAATCACTATTTCAGAAATGAAAATACGACCGAACGAGGCGCGATATAGTCGAATCATTTTTCGGATACGCTTTATACTGAAATCATTTTCGTTGAAAGAATCGAAATCATTTGGTTTGCGCGCGATGTAAAAACTGTAATTATCTTTATTTTTCAAAAGTAAAGGCTTCTTTTCTCCGATTCGACTCGAGTAAAAGACACGACTTTTTCCCTTAATCGAAATTCTAATCTTGTCGCTGTCTTCAGAGTGTATGAAAAATGATAACTACGAAATCAATGATTTATTCGTTTCATCTTCAGAATTTGAGATCATTACGAATGAATCTCTGTATAGTCGCCAAGAAGAGATCTTTCCGAAACATCAGCAAAAAACAGATTTCAAAGTCACCATTTCATCAATATTTTTTTTATGCGTTACATATTTTTCGCAATCCTTCAAATCAGAACGAAACGCATAAACCGGTAAAAGCGATAACGACCTATTTCAGGTAATTTCTCCTCAAAAAACCAGATAGACAGAGACTAATGGCCACGAAAATCTCGAATATTTCTTCCGAGCTACTGAAGATTTTGTCAATAATGTAGCGTAATTTATACGCGCACTCAAACTTGTAACTTATTTTTCTCCGGTCGACAAACCGCGTTCCGAGTAGAATTTCGAGTTGGTATTTTTGTAAAACTTGAGCGCGGTGTCGTCTGCGAATTCGCGTGAGAAATTTCGTTTTGCGGAGCGGCTGTTCCGAGGCGTGTTATGTAAACTTTTAACGAGCAAATCAAATTTGAATGCGCACGCTCGAATCAACCTGAATTCCTGCGTCGCTCGAATATATCTTTCTCCGACTATAAAGGCGGAAACGTACAGACTAATAAATCGTCTCCGAATCAATCTTACGATACATAATTAATAGATTGTTGAAGTTGATTATAATTCTGGCTAAAAGTGAATAAATTCGAGATCGTTAGGAAATGTCGAAAAGTTCAAACAAAGTTATCGTCTGCATATTTGGCGCGTTCCATTGGCTCTATAATGCCGGGAACGCGCCGATCGCTAATTGAAAACCCTGATACGACTTTTCACGTCGTCACTTCGCTTTGAGAGATCTCCATCTGAAATTTCAGCAGCAGCGGCAGCAACGGCAGCGGCAACATCGGCGGCCTGTCAGTCGTTCGCCGAGTGTTTGCCGACCGTATCACGAGTGTCGTATGCGATATTGAACCTCTCGCGCTCTCTCTCGCACTCGACGTTAATAAAAATACCAAATCGGAAATCAGCCGTCGCGCGCGCGTGTGATATAGGAAATACCTCCGATTATTCAATTATAATATATTCGATCGATGAATATTTGAAGAGGGAAAGATGATTAGAAACGATCAGCCGAAGAGGTCGATAAAATGGCCGATAATGAAAAATTGCTAGACATGAAATCGAAACCTGCGCGGATCAATCAGCTCATCAACATTAACTGATGAACCTCTGATCAATTTAAGCATCTTCGACCTTCTTTCGATGTGTTCCTCACGCTTATGGATCTCGTAAAGTTTCAAAGATTTTAATTCATTTTCTCTGCAGTTGTTCAAAACTCATCTAAAGACACTCCTATTCAGACGACGGTTACTTAGAGGAGCGCATCAGAACTGTTTTAGTAAGATACCTGCGCTTTATAAAACTTATACATTTATCATTTATCATTATCAAATCGAAACAAATCTTAGTTCGACGATTAAATTGAAATGATTTTAAACAATATCAAACGCCCCCATATTTGGGAATAACGATTTAGAACTCTGAGCTGGCGGGAATCTTCTAGAAATTAATGAACGAATTGTTGGAAACGGGTCGTTCTTTTGTTTGAAAGGCAGGAAAGCATATCCAGACGCCATCTTTAATAAAAGAAGTATCCAGTTTGCTTTTTTTGTGTAAAAAAGAAAGGAAAATTATCGCAACAACGGGGACCTCAAGGGTCCGCCATAAAATGGCGCCTAGAAACTGGAAACTTCTTTATTATCATATATAGAAATTGTTCTCAAATCGTGCACTTCAACTCAACGCCTCCTTCTTTTCCAAAATGCCCAACCACACCATATAAGGAAATATGTAAATCATCATTATGAATACTTACCGAGCACGTGTATAACGCGGACATACTCTCTATGCCGCTTTGGTCTCGGACTGCGCGCCGGACTGTGCACCGATACTCGTATCTGCGGACTTTAACGAGTTTGTGCCAATGTCTTTAGCGTTTCGTTTACCAAGTCCGTGATATCTGTGCGGGTCTACTAAACGTTTTTCCGCAAAACTATCATCCGAGCTTTTCTCGTCGCCCGAATTTGCTCGTTTTCCTAAACCGACCTTATACCTTATAGAATCCAGGCGTTTTTGCAGCGTCACCGATTCGTCGTCGTTTTCATCGCTGTCTGACGAGTGATCGCGTTTTCCGAAGCCCCCAGCACCTGCGAAACGCATATTATCAAGCCTTTTACCAAATCCGCCAGCACCGGCGTATCGCATGTTATCTAGCCTTTTTCCGAAGCCCCCTGCACCTGCAAATCGCATGTTATCTAGCCTTTTTCCGAACCCTCCAGCACCTGCAAATCGCATGTTATCTAGCCTTTTACCAAATCCGCCAGCACCGGCGTATCGCATGTTATCTAGCCTTTTTCCGAAGCCTCCAGCACCTGCAAAACGCATGTTATCTAGCCTTTTTCCGAAGCCCCCTGCACCTGCAAATCGCATGTTATCTAGCCTTTTTCCGAAGCCCCCTGCACCTGCAAATCGCATGTTATCTAGCCTTTTTCCGAAGCCGCCAGCACCTGCAAATCGCATGTTATCTAGCCTTTTTCCGAAGCCTCCAGCACCTGCAAATCGCATGTTATCTAACCTTTTTCCAAAGCCCCCGGCACCTGCAAATCGCATGTTATCTAGCCTTTTTCCGAACCCTCCAGCACCTGCAAATCGCATGTTATCTAGCCTTTTACCGAAGCCCCCTGCACCTGCAAATCGCATGTTATCTAATCGTTTTCCTAGGCCACCCAAAAACCTGACGTCATCCAGACGTTTTTCCGTGTCCACATCAGCCTGATCGTCGCGTTTTCCCAAAGTGCCCCCGAACCGGACCGTATCGATCCTTTTTCCGAGTCCTACGTTGAATCGCATATCGTCGAGGCGTTTTTCGTTGTCCCGCTTGCCGAGAGTGCCTCGAAATCGTACGCTGTCGACGTCACGTTTGTCCAACGCGCCGTACTCGTCCGCCGACCGTTTCTCTCGCCCGCCGCGGCTGTCGTCGACGAGTCGTAGGAAATCGCGCCCGGTCGAATCGCAATGCGTTAATCCCAGACAGCTTACTAACACGAACAGCAAATTGAAACACGTTGTTAATCGTTCTTGGGCAGCCATCTGCAAAACATAAAATGATGATATGTGTGTATTACGCAGCGAAAAAGGAATAATACTTTTTCAAAAAAAATTATCATTATCATTATTATTATTACTATTACTATCATTTACCATATTTCATACTGCTCTTAGCCACACGTGATAATATGTATATACTTTGAAAAAAGATTCGTACATTTTCGAAAAAGAAAATTATCGTTACTTTTATTGTTATCAACATTTACCATATTTGGTGCCTTATTCAGTAAGATCAACAAATTATGATAATACAGTTTTGGAAAAAACCATATTTTTTTCCAAAAAAAAATTGTAATGATTATTAGCATTATATGTAGCATTATGATTTACCATACTAGGTGCCCTATATTCGATAGAATATTGCACTAAAACACTTGAATAAAAACTTGATGAATAATAAAAGTGTGGCCTAACCATAAACTTGAATAAAAAGATAAAAGGTAAAATATATAAAAGGTTTTAAGATGTTGGTCGTAGGAGCTGATCTGGTTAGAATTTTCATCATTTTCAAGCCATATTTCAAAAAATGATTTCATATTGAAAAACTCGAACCAAATCAGAATCACGTATTGCCTGTACACGCGAGTAGAACTCGTCCTATATTCTTGAGTAAGTTTAGAATATCGTGGTCTATCCGGACATAGCTTGGAGAATATACCAATGGAAAACCTCCGACGCTATACTGCAGCAATGAAGCAGTCAACTTTAGACTGGTTGGAAGATTGTTCGAATGAACCTAATATGCTCCCGGTAGGTGTGGTGGGTTTGTAAGGGACACGAAATCAAAAAAAAAATCGGACAAAATCTTCCAACCAAATATATAACGGGGACAATCACTGATTTTGATATAGAATCATCGGGAATGAGCTAGTTTTAACTCTCGGGAGTCAAACTTCACCGCCAACGCACTGTCGAACTGGATCCAGGTGCGCGGATAAACCTCCGCCGCGATTGATTTCTCGGAGTGCGAAAAAAGCATCATCGCCGACACGCAGACGACGACAGTCGGCGCGATTTGCGAGCTATTTTTTGAAATGACGATTGCGACGATCGTTTGAACGCGGCCGGCGCTGCGCAGCGAGTCGATATTAAATCAAGTCTTTACTTTTGATATTAGTGCGTCGGCAAATTCATTCAATCAACTTTCAGCGACTCGCTATCGATTTTGGACGCGGGCGAATGCGCGAAAGATAATTCCTTTTTGTCCTCGTTTATTGTATGAGCCATTTGTACGCGTGTTTCAACGCGAATGGCTAATTTTTTCAGACGCGCATTTTGTCAATATTAAACGCGAATGTCTGCAATTTTTCGTAGCGATTTCTTCGGTCTTTCATGCGGCTTTCGGGCGCGTATTAGGATTCCGATTCGTTCTCTTTGTCGTCGGATTTTTTTTCTATAATACGGCTCGGCCATTTAATCGAAAATCAAAACCCGCTGTCGTCGACCACAGTCCGCGATAAAACCCCCGATCGCTTTGACGCGAAAACAATCATCTAAACTTTCTGTATCTTTCAGCAACGAATCGCTGAAGACGATTCATTACCTTTGATTCTTTCGATGTTCGTCCGTCGGAGTAAATCAGAATTCTAGAAACAAATAATTGATTCAAAGTAGTATTCAGTGGGCTTTTTTTCTTGAGTAATGCGACCGAAATAGTAACACATTTATATATTTGTAGTCGAATAAAAGAAACTCTGATTCCTGTAAACCATAGATGAATAGAGAAGTCCCACAATCGAATCTGATGTGATAAAGTTTATTGAAACACAAAGTTTCGGCTGTTGACTAACAGTCTGATGACGGCTGTTGGTCAACACAGTCGAAACGTTGTGGTTTCATTTCAAAATATATTTTATGTATATCTTGAAATACATTTTATCATATGAAATTCTATCGTGGCATTTCTTCGTTCAATGTTACTTTTCATGTTTCGACAAGCGAAGCTACACTTTTTGATTTATATTCACTCATAAATGAATTCATCCTTGATCTCAAATTAGGGATGATTGTCCCACTAAATTATTTGATTGGTGAATTTGATTTGATTCGGTGTTCCTTATAAATCCAACACCCCTGCCAGGAGCGAAACAGGGATTTGCTTTTAGAATAAATTAATGCGGGTTCGATTATCAACTTCAAAATCCATTTTTTGTCTCTAATTTCGTGAATCGATATTTGCACCTAAAAGAGATATAATTACTCTAAAAGATTTGGCGTTTAAACGTGCATTTTCAACCTTTATTCTTAAGTAAAAGAAAAAGGTAATTCAATCTATTAGACCTAACCTCGCCGATCGAAAATGTTTTCATCCGAAATAAATAATGTAAAATCAATCGTTGAAATTTTTCTATTTTAGTAAATCGTTAGATTCTTTTTTTTCTCGTAGTTGATACCGAAAAATAAACCGTCGTTATTACGAAATTGATTCGTTCGAATGCTTTCTCCGCGAAAAGGTGGTTTCGCCGGCGATTACGAGAAGCGCGTGTGCAAAAAACCACGAGGTTTTCACCGCGAATTTATTTACGCCTTCGAGGCGTGATGCGCGTTGATCAAACGGTTTTAAACGATGGAAACATCGCGCTGTACCCTCGCCGCACGTAAATCGATGCGATCCGTTAGTTCCCCGCGCACCTGCCAATTCGAGCGTCTGTTTCTTTTTCAAATCGCTTCGCGGTTTTTTTATACACCCGATTCGCGCGCGAGTTTTTTTAAACGTCACTTTGTCACCGCGATGTTCGCAAACTTTCTTTAATGTACTTTGGAAAGTGATGCGACAAATTCTTTTTGTCTACAGTACGATACACGAATGTTCATCTATCCGGGGTTGACTCGTACTATTTCGGATTCCTTTTCAAACACCTATATCTATAACCTATAACCGGTCCATGATTATTTGGTTTGGTAGCCAATCTAACAACTTAAGACGAGTATTAGTGGACTTGGGAGGGACCCAATTGCACAGTGTAGGCTTCGAGCTAAAGCCAGTCTTAAGCCTATCTTGGTTTTGTAGCCAATCTACCAACCTACGACCAGTCTTAATGGACTTGGGAAGGACCTAATTGCTTAGTCTCGGCTTTGACCTAAAACCAGTCTAAACCCATTTCCATTCTCCGTATAGCCGATCTAAAAACCTTCACAGTCTTAAGACCTGGGCAACTTGTGAACTCAATTCAAAACTATGCCGCTGGGTCCAACTTAAGACCAGCCTTAAGGCTAAGGAAAAAAGACCATTTGGGGACTTGATTCACATGCTTGCATTTTGGACCTGAAGATTTATCTGCCCGATCATAGATTAGAATTTTGACTAAAATATAATCATTTCGAGTTTTTAAATTCGCGGAATATCGGCTCTGATTCAAATCGATTCTTCGCACTGCGCGTATTATAGTATTTTAATAGATTCGAGACGTAATAATCGAGTTCAGTCGTGTGTTTTATTTCTTCCCAAACGGAAAGTAATTAACACTTCAATTCGCTCGAACCGAGTCGAACGTGGCTTGACGAGTTTTACGCCGCACTTGTGCGGGGAGAACGCGCGCGCGCTAGACGCAGCTCCGGGCACCGACCCGGGCGTTTGCGAATCGATGGATGCTGAATTATAGTGACTGGTGAGATCAAACAAAGGGCCGAACAGTCCCGCCGGGGCGTATCACCCGTTAAGGATTCAATATGGCCGCCGGGCGTGCAATTGAATGTTAGTTAAGTACACAATCCTTCGTTTACAATCTACAGCGTCTGATGATATCGCCACTGACGCATTAATTCGTATTAAACGTATTCGAATTATGTAAAAGCCACAAAGTTAAGAGCGTTCATTGTATATAAATGCATGATGATAAGCGGTATTTGTATTACGGAATCATCGTTAGATAACTGAATTATTAATATCCGCAACTATATCTGATTCGTAATGACTTAGTAATCTAGTTCTAATCAACTTGGCGCGAAAATGAAGACTCGCGCTTAAACCAATAATGCGAAAAGCGGGATGGGCTCGCCATCACCGATCCAGCGATCGGAGATGGCGTGGCTTCATCAGCTGTTCTTGCGTTAGTCGATGTTATTAGTTCGTTTTCGATCATTTTAGGCTCCTGAATCCAAATATCATCATTATAGCTAGTGCAGAAAATGTATGAAATCTGCTGTTCTGCTTTACGTGTTTGGTATTGCTTTCATTTAAAGTCAATAAGAGCGTTCGTTCGATATTTCGATCGAAATCTATAGAGGATCGAATTAGGGAACCTGGGTGGATCATCGCTTGCCACAGGTGGAAAGTCCTCTACTGCCACAGTAGTTTATGACATACACCTGGTGGATCATCACTTGCCACGAGTGGAATCATCTGTTGCTGCAGTAGTCGATGTCCTACTGCACGCTAGCGCACCTCGTGGAACCTCACTTGCCACAAGAGGAATCCTTAAATGCCGCAGTTGCATTACGAGTAAATGAGATGAGATTATTAAAGCCATCTAATAACAGCGTTAGTCGGCTTCACTCGGGTTTCTGGGATCCTATTTCGCGCTATAGTGGCAGAGAATTTAAGATCAGTGATATCTTAGATCGGTGTCACCTCGCATTACGCGTCTTCAAATCGTTGGAAACAAAACGTTTTTGTCGTTATATTTCACCCGACCCGGGGAATATAGAAAAAGAAAGCCGTTCAATCTAGTCGAGGTCAGTTCGTAGAAACAACGCGCACGTACGGAGAAAATCAAATTACTTCCAGAAATGAAAACTTCTTCTCGTTCACTCGACCTGCGCTGATATGATGAATTCCGGTTGACAAAAGTCAAAAGTATCAGGTATATTTACAATGGACGATGCCGCGTTACTGGGGAGACGATCCTGCCGCCGTTTGACAACCGCGACAAGCGACGACGATTCATATCTTCTCTTCAAATATTGTCACAGACGCGTGTGTATGCATGTGTGTGGCCATTCTAACATTCACTATATTTCACTGATTTAAAGTATATTCACACAACAGCTCCTCGACGAATATAGCTGATATATGAACAGATCTCGATTTTCAGGAATTCCTGAGGAGGACATAGTCGAAATGTCGAACTCATGGACACCTGCGCGGACTCATGTTCTTACTGAGTTTCGGCTTTTCTTTAGTGTCTAATAGTAGTAGTTATATTTTCCCAATCAAAAAAGAGATGTCCAAATTGACTTTATATTTACTGTGTATATTTGACATTATCATTTTAGAACGAAGAATGGTGGTAGCAGCCACCCGAAATGTTTGGTCTATAGTATTTTGAATCAACTTTGGCCCGAGTGAATGTAGAACCCGGTTCAATAGTTCCAGGACGAATCTCATATTCCAGTCGCCAAGTCGCCCAGTCATCCAGTCATCCCATCGCCCAGTCGCCCAGTCATTCAGTCGCCCATTGTCCAGCCACCCAGTCATCCAGTCATCCAGTCGCTCAGTCATCCAGTCACCCAGTCGACAAGCCACCCAGTCATCCAGTCGCTCAGTCATCCAGTCGCCCAGTCGACAAGCCACCCAGTCATCCAGTCATCCAGTCATCCAGCCACCCAGTCATCCAGTCGCTCAGTCATCCAGTCGCCCAGTCGTCCAGCCACCCAGTCATCCAGTCATCCAGTCATCCAGCCACCCAGTCATCCAGTCGCTCAGTCATCCAGTCGCCCAGTCATCCAGTCGACCAGTCATCCAGTCGCTCAGTCGTCCAGCCACCCAGTCATCCAGTCATCCAGTCATCCAGCCACCCAGTCATCCAGTCGCTCAGTCATCCAGCCACCCAGTCATCCAGTCGCCCAGTCATCCAGCCACCCAGTCATCCAGTCGCTCAGTCATCCAGTCGCCCAGTCGTCCAGCCACCCAGTCATCCAGTCATCCAGTCATCCAGCCACCCAGTCATCCAGTCGCTCAGTCATCCAGCCACCCAGTCATCCAGTCGCCCAGTCATCCAGCCACCCAGTCATCCAGTCGCCCAGTCATCCAGCCACCCAGTCATCCAGTCGCCCAGTCGTCCAGCCACCCAGTCATCCAGTCGCCCAGTTGTCCAGCCACCCAGTCATCCAGTCGCCCAGTCACCCAGTCACCCAGTCAACCAGTCATCCAGTCAACCAGTCATCCAGTCACCCAGCCACCCAGTCATCCAGCCACCCAGTCACCCAGTTACCCATTCATCCATTCACCCAGTCATCCAGTCACCCATTCGCACTATTACCCCGTATTCTAAACACTCGGGCCTATAAACTTAACCTGGTGCAGTCGTTCTGCGGGAATCTACATTCACGGACGGAGCGTTCCATTAAGATGAACATTACGTATCCATCTTCGTCAATTTTGCTTTTACTAGATTTGTTTTTCCTTCAAAAAGTGCTGAAATCGACAAAGCTTTCTGTTGATTAACTCAACGTAGACACACATATACACACACACTAAACATTTTTTTTTAGCTGTTCACATCAGCTTTTGGCATTTGTCGACGCGACGTTTGAAAATTGCTGTTGTCGAAAGCGCTATCGGAGATTTGTATCGCGCCGGTGCCGGCAACCAGGCGGTAAAAATTGCCCGTATTGAATTAATGTCGATACACGATGACACGATGAAGTCGCCGATTGTAATTTTGATGGAGTATTTGATGCAGAAAAGGAACCTCGCGTATGCGACGACGAGAGGCCGCCCGTGGGTTTATACATCCACAGCGTGCGTGGCGTAGTCTTTAATCGCTTCATTTTTCCGCCTTTTTGAAATTCGCTCGAAACATCGGCGGCCAGTTTTTTTTTCTTTTTTACATTTTTATACGGAATGGATTTTGAGTTTAGTCGGTGTACCCGACGTATCGACGCGAACCCAATAATAGAATTGACGTTTGAACTTTTTGAGAACCCAACCTCCATTTCTTGATTGATTTTCCGACAGGGCATTCGTCTGTTTTTTGTTGTTGTTGTTGTTGTTAAAAACATACCCCTCGGGGTCCCTTTTAGTCCTTTTTTCTTTGCTACGTTTTTATGATGTAATAACGAATTCGCGTTAGCTTATTCATCCGCGTAATATTTAAGTGACTGTGTGTATTTTTGTACTAACGTACTTTTAAGAAAAGAAATGAACGTATATCATAAAAATTATCATGATATCGATGATATCAATAGTAATAATGATAATGATAATAGCAAGAATTCCTTTTTATGTATTTTTGATAATAGTGATTATTATAAACTGTGACCCCTAAATCATCTTTACAGCCAACTCGAATGTAGTTAGCGGTGAAAGTCCACCCCCCCTCCCCCAGTTTCAAATACTTAGGAAAATATAACAACATTCAAGCATTTAAGAATATCTTTATCGCCTACCTTGGTTTTTATCAATTTGATATCGTTTACTTATTCTTGTTCTTCTTAGCGTGGTGGTTCTATTATATCGACTGTCACCTACGAAAAAGATCGAGTGAATACGAATTGAGCATAATGCGAATGATATCAAAGATTTCATTTCTGTATCGTATGAAATGTTTCATTCGCCAGCCGTGTGGACCATCGCGATATCTGTTACTACTTGCCCTCTCCTCCCTTCGACAACGTGATAACAAGGTTGCACCATGGACTCAATTAAAGGTTGCACTAAACAGAATATTCCGTAAATTCGACCACCTGTAGCTGTACTTCGATTTCCAATTTCGAAATCACCCCCCCCCCCCCTCCCCTGGTTCGGCAGGTGTGGTGGGTTTGTAAGGGACACCGAATCAAAACAAAAATCAGACCAAATCTACCAATCAACTCCCTGTTCCGTTTCCGTCAGTTGTGACTGGTAGTTTCGTAAGGGACACGCCGAAAATGAGCGTAACATCAATAATGCGTAAATAATCCCACAATAAATTCGTACAAAGACGAAGAGTTCTCTTGCATTAGATAAATACACTATTGATCGACGTTTCGGCTGTACTGATAGCCATCACAGGTACACTGATAATCAGGCATACACCACTCTCTCGAGTCCATCTCGGAAATTGTGTGTATCTTTTCTAAATCAAATCGATCAATCAAATGAATGAAATGGAAAGTTTCCCTGTCTCAAGATCGACGCCGTTGCGAATACGATACGTTTAAACAGGGAACTTACGATTGCTAGGAAACTTGCTAGAATCGCTAAATCAGATACGGTGGATCTATATAGCTAAACTCGCTCCCTAAAAAAAACACGCGAATATTGCAAACAATTCGGTCTGACGATGTAAACGATAGATATAGAAAATTTCAGCTTCTGTTAAAAATATTGAAAACAGGGAAAGTTGTTCGTCTTGTGAACAATTCGGTCTAGATGATGTGGACAACAGGTACACGGCAAACTGCAGCTTCTTTCTAAAGAATGAATTATTCGTCCGAATTACAACCATTGATTCGTAAATTAAAACGAAACTCAAAACAAAATTGCTAAACGATACGTTTACGAAAATGTCGAAAATGATTATGATCGAAAAGTGGTCGCCAGGACCTTAGTTTCATGATGAAGTAAACTCTTTGAAATAAAAGCAGTTAATTTTAGATGAGTTAACTCTGAGTAATATCTAAACTTACAACAGTAGATCTGTGCGTGAATCCTGTGCGTGCACTTTTATCGGAAGCTTCCACAAGATGTGAAATTCTCACGCTCCCGACAACATTCAACAAAATGAAACCTATGTAAGATATTCGACAACACCGGCGCGGCGCGCGTACCTTTTTTCTTTACCGTACGTAACCGAATCAAAACCGGGAGAATTCGTTCGAAAATAGAACTCTAATCCATTAGTCCACGCGGGATACAGCGGCTCCGTCGATTTAGTTTAATGACTTTGGCTAATTCGCTCGACTCGTGTCTGTTCCGACGTCCACGCACACTCACAAACACCGGTTCAAATGAAACTGACTACGAGAGCATTAGCGCTGATGCGGCGCTGGCGAGACCGAGGAGGATGCTTATCAAAATAGCCACCCACTCATGTATCCGTGTTCAAATATATTACGCAAATTTGCGATTACTTCGCGAGGTTTTCGCCCGTCGAGGCTTCGACATATCCCTAAAACCGCGACGGAATCGAAATGTCCATAATTGCGCACTTTGATCTGTAAATTCGACCGCCGATCACGAAACTATATCCGTACTTCGATTTCCGATTTCAAAATCAAACCCCCTGTTTCGCTTCACCGGCAGGTGTGGTGGTTTTGTAAGGTGGCTTAAATCTACCGATCAAATAAATAACAGGGTCAATCCCTATTTCAAGATTTAGAAAAAACCGTGGATCTATTCGTTTCAGAGTTAATGCTTAAACTATTCTTCTAGAGGGCTGTCACAATGCTTACGTAAGATTCCTAAACATAAGAGTTAAAACCCAAACCTTGATGCAACGTCTACAGTGGTCAGGCCTTATGATAGCATGTTCGTTTAGGGTATCTTTTTCTTGTACATCAGTTTTGATTATTCGGACCAGATACAGTAAAATTTGCCTAACTTGGACAAAAATCAGCGCGAGGTAAGCGAACTCCGAGTTGGCCACGTTCGAGTGTATAAAGCGGTGGTTTGTACTTAGACTTGTAAATGGCGCATAATCTATTTCCTCCAGTTTGTAAAGTCTCAAAATATTGATGTACATCTCATTTATCAATTTACAGTTTCGGGAATCATTTTGAATTCCACCTTCAGAAAAACAGTCAACGCCATATTTACTGAGGTATTATTTACCGAAGTTTTTCCCTTGCCCGGCCAAAAATCAGTTTCAAGCTGAAAAATACTTGACGGTTTAAGAGTAACTGACCTCTTAAAAACTTAGGCGAGTTTCTGATTTGGTGATAGCGATTTGGATATATTCGGGACCCGAGATTACCTCCCACGTAATTCGATCCTTGACTGATGAATACGAAAACTAACCCCGTCTGGTATTCATATAAGACAATATTGCTCTATCAACGGGCTATAATTGCTTATGGAAAGAAAAACCTCGTCGGTACCGATCAGTGCGCGGCGACCCTTTTTAGATCTTCCGTTTGACGTTACGACACAATTGATCGTTGTCTTATGATCTACCGATCTCTCATCATCGTCGACAATATGCATGAACCAGTCGCCTGTCGACGAATATTCCCTTTATTTCTGTATGAATAAATGTCACGGATCAAACGCTCATTTCTATCCCTATCGGACAATCATAAGTTCGTGCATGGCGTCGCGCGTCCTGTGTTTTCGTTAGTTTTTTTCACGCTGTTTGTGTCGCGCCGTTATTACTGTCGGGTTCGAGATGGTGATATACGATGATTATCTTTGATGCTATATGCTTTTCGTCATTCTGTGGCAAGTTTGTTTGTTCTACCGTTATTCGCGCAAATGACGTCGCGCTTTTTCTCGAGTCAATGCGCGCGCGCGCCGACAATCTTCGTTGACCTGTTTCAGAGGTCATTCGGGCGCGATTCTAATACCAAGGTATAACCGAAGCGTGTTCGGCGATCACGATTTCCTCTTTCCAAATATCGGCTAAATTACCGAAAAGCAAATTGTTAATTCCCGCGAAGGCCCTGCCCTTTAAACAAACGTACTCGGAATAGACAATTCGATACAGTTCTTTGTTTCGTTATCATTTTTTGCGTTAGATCATTGGCTGGAATATATACGTCACGACTAACCTTGTGACGCGCGCAATTATACCTTGTATGAGGGTAAAATGAAATTCCGCACACGCCAGAAAAGTCCCTGTCATCTCAGACAGGGCCGTCTTATCAGCTAATCATCAGCTGGTCGCAACACCGAACGCCGCGGTCTAATCGAAGCGTTAATAAGTGTACTGTAAATGAATTTAAAAGCTATTCGAATGGAGAAGTGGTTTAATGGCAGGATTGTGTTTACTCGGCCACTTTGTGGCTGTTTGTTCGGTCCGGCGCTGCTGCGGCTGCTGCTGCTGCTATGCATAATGGACGTCGATCACCGCGACGTATTACAGTTTATACCCGGTCTAGAGCCGGTCCCGGTTAATGTAGTATTCAATTGGCAGTCATTAACGCGTAAATTTGTTTAGAAGTCGCGTTGAGTGCCGGTGTAGAATCGATGATCAATTCGCGATTAATCGGCGATGATAAAGCGGCCATTAAAATTCATAATTTCTCTCTTTCTCGTCGTCGTCGTCGTTGATTGGTTTTTGTCGAAATTGCCAACCATTTCAAACCGCGCGACGCGCCGAGCACCCACGCCCGCGGAACCGCGAATAAATCACTGTCAAAATCTACGTCAAACCGCGTCGGCTGAAATTGCGATGATCGAATCATCCCGGGTTTGAGTGGATGCGGCGGCTGGGGTTTTTTTTTCTTAACAATCATCGTCGCGTTATTGTCATCGCAAAACATCGAAACGATGATAATTCGTCGAACGAATTCTCACTACGACTTATCGAAGAATTAGCGCCGTTCCGACGCGCGATTTCGGCTAGCATACCGGTAATTTGTCTATATCTGACGACTGGTTCCCGTATAATTAAGTTGTTTTTTCGCCACGCCGCGTAAAACGCGTTCGCAATCTCCGCGTATATCGGGGTATAATAATCACAGGGTCGCGATGACGTCGAGCCGGTTATCAGCGGCCTGTAAGTACTGGAATCATCGGCATCTTAGTTCATCATTCGACGACGAAAACCTCTCATCTGCGCGAACGTGAGGCTTTTAACAACCCCGACTGATGTTAATTACAGCGCCGCTCTAATCAGTCATAGTCCGAGCTTTGATTCCTCGTGACCGCCTTCGTTTTCATTGTATCTCGGAATAGGTCGAAATAGGCTCTATACGCGTTGACCACCAGAGGGCGCGCATATTCCGATATATGTTTCGATGTATATAGATCCCTCCAATAGTTGATATATTGTAAATAGTGTATGACATGTGTATAGTTGTTAATAACTTTGTTACATCTTTTCAAGGAAAGTTTATATTTTCTGTTGTTTTGTAAATATTGATGACCCAATTGATGACCCTTGAAGAGATGACCCAATGAACGATAGATGACCCAATGAACGATTTATTTGATAGACCCCGGAGAACCCCAAAAGAGATGACACAATGAACGATTTATTTGATAGACCTCTGAGAACCAAAAAGAGATGCCTCAATGAACGATAGATGACCCAATGAACGATTTATTTGATAGACCTCTTAGAACCAAAAAGAGATGACCCAATGAACGATTTATTTGATAGACCTCTGAGAACCAAAAAGAGATGCCTCAATGAACGATAGATGACCCAATGAACGATTTATTTGATAGACCTCTGAGAACCAAAAAGAGATGACCCAATGAACGATTTATTTGATAGACCTCTGAGAACCAAAAAGAGATGACCCAATGAACGATTTATTTGATGTACCTCTGAGAACCCAAAAGAGATGACCCAATGAACGATTTATTTGATGTACCTCTGAGAACCAAAAAGAGATGACCCAATGTTCGATTTACATGATAGAAGTTTGTAAATTCCCTGATTTATCTGTTGTTGTTATGTACGGCAAGTTTCCATCACTGTTAGCGTACAAACTGTGACGTCACGTCGATCATCGGTTCATATACGTAGAAAAAAATACAGATTCAATTTCTCGGCGCGATTTCATCTTGATTTCGTTTTGAATCGCGTCGATTTTCAAGACGGTTGAAAACACGTAAATTCGCTTCGCCCTCTCATCAGCGATGCCGCTGCGACTGTGGATGAAGTGCCATCCGTATTTACACGAAGCGTTTTCAAACGAGACTGCAAATATATCGCGAACGAATCGCGAGTCTTTCATGCCGCCAAACACTCGACACGAGCGGGATTTCATATTTTCAATATCGTATAAAGTATAAATAAACTCCTGTCTTATTCGATAGCGTCGATACTGTAGTATTACACCGAGTTGACCGGATACCGGGTTGGGAATCGGTGAAATTGAAAGTCCAAGAAATATCCGAGTATTTAAGTGTTTCTAATATTCGCCGAACACCAGGATCAGGGAGAAAAATCCAAATCGTTTTTAAGCGAGTAAGGAGGGGTCTACTAGTTTAACTGCGCCTTACAAAGTAGTGTTTGGACTGTAAATATTTCACCGAGTTGACCAGATATCGAGTTTAGAATCAAAGATATTAGAGAATTTCTTTTTCAATTAAATCTTATTGAAATTATCCGAACTGAACTGTTTATCGAGGTGACAGAAAACAGTTCTAAAATAAACCGATATTACGTTCTTACTTTTGGAATTCGGATGGCTTTTCTCAACTTGGCTGTTCAAAGTTGCAAAAGCATGTCATCTACAGGTTTAAATCCTGGCAAACCTTTTCGCATTTTGATTGGAATAAGTGCAAAACTAATGTAACGAATGTACGCCCCAACAACTGCATCTAATTTCGAAATGATCATTCCGTTATCTTAGAAAAAGTGTGTTTTACGACAAGACGGAAGAAATCCGCACCTGTTTGCTCCATCCGACTTTTGTTCATAATATTAATCAATATGAGATACCTATCATTACGACTACAACGTGAACAATCCAATCTGATATGTTACCGGTGTGTACTGGCAAGACTAAAGACGCGAGCGACTAATCCGAGTTGCGTGCGCGTTTATAAAAATACTAATATCGCAAAATGCATATTACTCAAGAAAATTAGTTTCATTTCTCGTATGTTATTTCAAAGGTTTCTCGGATTGACTTTTTTGTAACTCTTTCCGCTCTTTCTACTACTGGCAGAAACTTTTATATGTTTGATTAATGGCTGAATATTCGTCTTACGACGAACGTCACGCCGATTTTTAAGACGGGGATTAAGTATGATACTTGTTTCGGAAAAAACTAGGGGCCTGTTGCTCAAAAGTTGGTTAGAGTAAGTAACCATAGTGGATGGTTGGACATAGTGACAATTGAAGGTTTTTTTTTTTTATTTGAACACTTTATTTTTCAATAATTAATATAATCTACAGCATAGTGTACAAAGCATAATACAAAATACAGTAAATTAAACCTGGAGGGGCCTGTAGAAACTAAGGAATAGTTTGTATAAAACAGGTCCCTCGAGGTTCAAAAAACTCTTCCACTTTTTTACTGCTTTATTATACGGAGTATTATAAACTTATCTTTGTATGATTGGTGGGGTAAGGGAAAGTTTACTTCTTGGAGATGCTTTAGAATACAATTCATCCATCTACGAATTTTCTACGAAATATGTCTTTTCAATGACCATATGTGCCACAAGACCTTCACAAGTACGCCTTGGGTCCTACTTAGAATCTGGTTCTTTACTTCCCATGTCATTGAGTCAGTATAGGGTGAGATTTCAAACGAGAACTATATGGAACAGAAGGCCGCTTCGCAGAACGAATAAACACTCATTAAGCTTTCATTAGTATTGTATTATCACGACTTACGAAACTTATAAAGGCGTTAAAAGGTTGCCATAAGTAACTAATATAATCAACATTTCTCATCGCGAACTTTGGCGGAGGGACTGAATAATTAAACCCACAATCAAAGAAGAACTATAAAACGATTTTGGTCAATGAATGAATCTATTTTTTGAAAGTGGCTCGAAGTGGCTCATAGCATTTGAGTCGAAACGTCCAAATCCTCTTTGCTCTAACCACTCACCTACGCCGCTTCACAAATCTTTACAGGTCTCAACCTTAACAAACTAATCTTAACAGGTATTTTTCTGTCCCCGAAAATGTCGAATCAGCGGACGCGAACTATTCCAATACGCGCGCGTGCGTCGAGGCGAAGTTTTTCGTATTTTTCTATTTCAATTATACGATTCGAGTTTAATTAAAGTGCGCGCGTCTCCGTTTCGTTTGATCGATATAATTGCGGCTTGAACGAGGCTCGTTAGGATTAGACGACTGCCGATAGCTGCAGCCTACGACTAATCCTTCGTGCAATAATCCCGTTAATCAAAATCTTGTATTCTACAATTTTTCCCCGTGTGGCAAAAATAGTTCTTAATGCACGGACTTTTTCTTAAGACGACTCTGTAAAACCGGCTGATGAACGTTCACTGCAACATGTCGTGTTGTGGCGATATATACATGTAATTTCGTAGGAGATACTTGTAGGAAAATGAAGGAATGTATGGAAATATACAGAGAATCCCACACTGATATAACGAGAAATATGGAGCGCGAAAAGTTTCATTTAAGCTTATGATTTATAGATTAGTCGTTTCGACTATAGTCTAATAGTCATCTTCAGGAAAAGAGATGACCATTTCCTGAAGATGACTATTAGGTCAAAGTCGATACGTCGAATCAATAAATCATTAGCTTAATTGAAACATTTCGGAAATCACCTTTTCTCGGTTTATTAGCGTGGCATTCTCTATATGTTTTCAAACATTTCCTACATTCCTTCATTTTCCTACAAATATCTCCTACGAAATCATACATCGTCGAAACATTTGGTGTCGGATTCTATGCATAGATACATAAAGTCTTTACGAGATATCAATGCATTTTCCGTGTATCAATACAAACTATACGAAAATAATTTATCGTTATAATGTTCGAGTTTTTTTTTGTTCGGACACTAATCGAAAATATAGTTACACTCGCTATGATTCCTGTGATAACTAAGAATTCGATTTTCTAGTCGGGTCACATAGCGTTTCGGGGACGGCGAAATTAGAGTTCGAGTTTTATTTGTTCGAACCGGTGTAACGGTAATGGGCGGTTCGCGAGGACACACGCGCGCGCGTGTGGCCATCAGCAAAACCGGTACCGCGCCATTCTAAATTCCACCGGCGTAATTCAATCTTCATATAACAAGAAAGCGCCATTTTCGCGGCGACGCTGGTCATATATAAAACGCGGTGTGCGTCGTCGTTAAACGTCATTACATTGAAATTGGTTCCGTTTATTGGGACGAAATAGCGCCGAAAATATACTTCGAACCGAATACACCGTCACGTACTAAATAATGTAATACAAATTAAACAAACAGCTATGTGATGAAATATTCAGATGTGAACTGAACGGAAATAGTACGATTATTATATAATACACCAAGGGTTAATTATAGTTATCGAGGTTCATAAAATCGTGGGCAATTTCACAAAAAAGACTCGAATCTCTTCCTTCACAATTCAGGGGTTGAGATTAAACTCTACAATAAGTGACAATAATCTTTTTATATACGTTCATTCCCGTAGTATGCGTTACTAAGGGGTTTTGTCAATTTTACGGGGTTCTGTCAGTGTTCCGCCTGAGTCGTTGCGCACTACGTCACCGATATTCGCGTTTCAAAACTGCTGCAAACTTAAGCGTTTATGTCGTAATGAAATATATTTCAATAAATTTAAATATCATTATTGAAATATATTTCAACCTTATATATAATATTCTATTTTTGACAAATTTTGATAGTTATTTTTGAGAGGATGTGCACTACGTCATCGATATATCGAGGCTAGACTGGTTGCCGGTCAATTCAATTCAATCATCGATATATTCAAATCCAAAATAACTTTATTGATCCGTGATATCATATAATCATAACTATTACGCTCGAGGTGAACGAAGTTCTGATAAACGACGTCAACAAATTCAACCGCGACATCGCAACAAATTCTAAACAGTATACGTTTATCGAATTTTGATTTGCTATACGAAGAATTCAGACGAGTAAACAAAGAACAATGGCCGCTCATTCGAGTGGCTGCGGGCGTTGTTTTTCTTCTTTTGACATTTTGATCGTAACCGAAATACCGTCATCGACGATGTTACTATCGACGAACGAATTTACGGTCTACGCGAAATAGGAGACTACGAAAGCTGTAACCTTTTTTGCGTTTTTATATATTTTCGCACGGAACAGACAAAGTCGATGCGGCACCCGCGGGGCAGTCGGCTGATGTGTAAAAGTGACACGCGCGCGATTACGGATAGATTTCCATCGATCACGAGGTCAAATCGAATACGATTCGAAGCCGAAATTCTACTGTCACTTCACTGACAATTTACGCGTCTTTCCGTTCGTCGAATGTTGACAAGTCGTAAATTGAATATCGATTAATGCGCGATAGAATTAGCGCGCGTTTTACACGCACGCGACCAAAAACCCGCGAAACTTTTTTCAACGCGAATCGGAATTGGGCTAATCTATCCGCAGAAGAGCATCTAGATAATCTAGCATCCAACACATCATTTCATCATTTCAAAAGTTTTGATAGTCGAATCTAAGTTCTGTATTCATAATTCCTTCTTCAGGATTGATTCCCGGTCAAGTCCCGATGAAGAGATTATCAATTTCGAATTGCTGAAACACTCCGCACGGTGCTGCGACGATAATGTCTAAAATCCTACACTGTAATAATGGCAGATTACGTTCGAAACGTTTCCATGAGTTTCCATGAGTTTAATGAGTAATTAATTGAAAATTTACTCTAAATTTACTATATCCTAAATTAGGATATCGTTGAAACGTTGAATAAACTATTATTAGTCATCTTCAGGAATACACTGAGTATTCCTTGAGCTCGTGTAGTTTATTCAACGTTTCCACTGCGTATATCTCAATAGTCATCTCCCGGAATTCGTTTTAGCATTCAGGGATTAGTTGATACATTCCAATACTGTGGCTCAAATTTTTTAGCAATAAAATTGCTTTATAATGCCACCGTTGGGATTGGTGAAAAATATAGCGTTATCACGAATTTGACGTTATAAAGAATGGTGTTTTTTCATGGAATTTGAGTTAGATTGAGCGCGTTATTTTCTGTGAAAAATGTTGGCGTTAAGAGTGAACACCAGACATTAAAAAGGCTGGCGTTATTACTAAATTTGACCGTATCTCTTGTCTCTTAAGTCTCAATTCGGTTCTAAAAGCTCCCTTACAACCGGAGACAGTATAAATGGGTTTGATACTACGCGATTTAGAACAGATACTCGAACTATGTGTTTCCAGAACACGGCTGACGACGCGCGTCATTCGCCGCAGTTCGCGCGTTTCCGTTTCAACCGATGAGATTTTATTTCACGAAAACGAAAGCAATTAACGACCGGCCCCCGCAGGTAACAGGATGTTCGGCAAACGAGTTTCAATCTGAAGATGAACAACTCATTTCAGCTGTAAGCACTTGGGTATTAATTACGACCGGGTTTTTTTTCACAGAGATTCCCTTACACGCGCCGCGTGATGCCTTCGTCCTAAGGCGCTCGTATTTTTTCGCTGTTGTTCGGATGTTTATGATTCGACGTTTCTTTCTCGAATGCCTTTCTCTACTCGATAGAGTAATAATTTTCGTTACAAGTTAGAATATTCGTGTTCAAAAAACATAACTATAGAGGTGTTCGTTATTATGTAACGCAAATACAGGAAACCTATATGACCACTGGTCCAGTGGAAGAGATCTATTGGTCTGTTAGCAAGCTTCTTTGACGCTACGATCCCCGGCGAGTCTGCGTAATTTTTCACTGAAGGTTTTGGGCAAAAGGGGGCTTTGCTGGCTTTGTACACGCTAAAATCAGTCGCTTCATTCTTCCATTTGCCTATTTGTATCTAGTTTTTTTTCACATTTGTATCGCATGAAAGATTTTCCTAACTTAACGGAAGGCGCGATGTAAAACGTGTTGTATCGTTCCTTTAGCCGTAATGAGATTTTTTTTTAGTATGACCCGAATCAACCACCCATATAAA
Organism: Tubulanus polymorphus; assembly: GCF_964204645.1. NCBI lineage: Eukaryota > Metazoa > Nemertea > Palaeonemertea > Tubulaniformes > Tubulanidae > Tubulanus > Tubulanus polymorphus. The sequence goes on along the minus strand of NC_134035.1, from coordinate 3,327,982 downwards.
ACGGAGGTAATATAGATTTCATCAAAATAAACGGACATTGTCCGGGTTTGTCTGGTCAAGGCTGTTATGATAGTGTATATTTGAAACGAATGTTCAATCGAATCCACTCATTATAATACGTTGAAAAAATGGCAGCCGCGGGGCCTGTTCGGGACGACCCGGCGCTATATACACGTCGCCACTTCGCACGTTTCGCTCGTGTACACGCTCTTCAACTATCGTCTGAATACGTATCGGAGCGTGGATGATTTCAAGTGGTAAAAATCGCCGGTTGAACAGTTCAACTGAACGCGCCGAGAGGCTGGGCTTGATGAGGCGAGAGGGTGCGACGTCACGTCGACGCGGTGCGAGTTGCAACCTGCTCGAGATGATCGTCGACCGCGTGGAGCTGATCTAATTACCACCCGGTTGTCGAGTCCGATGGTTCCACCGGCACGAACATTACGCGCAGATTAGCAAATACCCGTCGGCTACGGTTAAAAAACATCCGAATTACAACCGTATATTAATACCCGCTGTGTTGGTTTTTACGTGAATCGATGCGAGTCGTATGAACGTTTGTTTTATAGACGACGTTGTCTGGGGTTGTTGTAGTAAGCTCGACGAAAGCGACTTTCATAGTAAACGCCTCGGGCTCGGGTCACTCACTGATAGTTTAGCCTCCGCCGCCGCGGTTCTGCTGTTCATTTTTTTTCTTGTAGTCATTCGAGCTATACCCGGTCGCATTCACAGCAAGGTTGAGAGGGCAAAATGATCCTCTGTGGTCAGTTTTACAGACTGGTATTAAATTTAACCCTGAGTCTGGTTGCATAGTCACAGCTTAGACTTAAGACCAGTCTATAAGACCAACTCGCTTCTAAAGTCAATTTAACAATTTGAGACCACAGTCTTTAGATTTAAGACCACTTTCGGATTTAAGTCACGACTGTGCAACTAGACCCGGGCTATTAGTTCTATAGCCAAGGCAATCTTGCCACTTAAGATCAGTCTTAAGATTCAAGACCACTTTTGGACTCAAGTCACGACTGAGCAACAGGTACTGGGGTAAACTCAATTGAAAATGATTTGAGTTAGCCCCTGGGTTAAAGTTAATATCAGACTATAATACCGGGCGCAGAAACGTTTTGTATTGTATCGGGTTTTTGTCATGGTTTTTTCACTGTTAGGTGGTGGTTATCACCAAAGGGTTCCCAGTTACTAAGTCATTGCTTGGAATTATGTCCAATTCAGTTCTATAGCCCATGCATCTAAAAAGCTAAGATCAGTCTTAAAATTCAAGACCACTTTTAGATCACGACTGTGCAACTGTGGGCCCGGTTTCATAGACTGCATGTATCATCAAAGTTAACCCTTAAGCTTTAAGGGTTAATCATTAGCCTTGGTATCAACCACCTTAGTAAGAAGGCTGATGCATGGTTTAGCATCGACCCGTATAGGTGTAACTTTGATGGGGTCGGTTTTTTCCAACGCAAAATTATGATTAGTGACTTATAGCAACCCGTTCGTTTTCGATGACTTCGACAATTTGATTGTAATTTGTGAAACGGCCCCTTGTCTGTGAAAGCGGACCCAGATGAATAGGAGATTTACACCCAGGGTTACTGGTAATAAAGATATTCGGTCTAATCTTACGAATCCGGTAAACTCGATGCCTTTTCGTCAACAGACCGATAATTTTACTCTTCGATATGGGATCCTACGATAAAATCTGCCAAAAGTCGAGGAAATGTCAAATACCCGATAGAGATATCAAATAACACTGATAACTGATTCTGCAGAAGGCTAAACCCATCCGTTTTGGGGTTGAATATCAGGCCATCGGTATCAATAGCGAACCCTCTTTAGACCTACCTGTTGTTGGAGAAATACCAGACAGTAGGACAATATCGGGTTATGATATTTTGACCATTTGATACTTCGTCGCGTGATGGTTTCGAGTAACCGTTCAACAGAACGTCATTCGTGCCTGATTACCGTTTATGATAAAACGAATCAGCGATTGTTCCAGGAAGCTCAAATAGTGAAATTAGAGCCCATCGTACTCACAACACTGGCGTATATCGCTCAATGAGTGTGATGCATTGAGACGCATTGAGACGAATTAGAAACTTTATATTTTGTTTCGTCGCTACACAACACAGCGTTAAAAGCTGTTTCGCGTAGGCTCGGGGCAAATAATCAACTGAAACATTTTTTCAAGAAACCAGTCGTGTTGTAACATTGATCGGGAGGGAGGGGATTGTTACTGATAAAAATGGTAAATAGTTAGTTCACCATTAGAGTATAGATGGGACAAAATGCTGCTATTTCGTGAGGTTTTATTCAACGATTTGAAAGCGTCTTCTTGGTCTTTCGAAAGATTTCAATAAACGGAACTCCCTTATAGGCACACCATTGATAAACTATGGCGTAACAGTACTTCAGTGGGCTGTCGGATTTCCAACAGCTACTATGTATCATAGAATATTCGCCTCGACAGGGATTCGAACCTGATGGCATAGACAAGAATATGGTACGATACGAGACCCTCAAGTGCGCATATCGTGGCACAGGTTAGCGAAAAAAAGATTGACGATGCCAGTAGTAGTTTTTCTGCGTCCACCTTAGATGCTTAATTCATGTCATCAGGACCAAATTCTCTCTTCATTTTCTTTTTTCCATACCGTGGAAACCTCTCCAATCAGAGTAATAGACCACATACGTCTTATATGCTGAATGATATACTGATATCAATCTCAGTATTCAGAGTTATTAAATAATAAGAGAAATTCATCTGAGAAAATAAATGGTTTGACCATCGACTGTGGGTCTTTACTCGTGTATTGCGACTTTCGTTGTTATAGGTCAGTAGTTAGTCGGGAACCACTGATACAATGTCAGCATCCTGCCCGAATAGCATGGTGTCGCCCGGGTCCGAACCCCGCACCTTTCCATCCTCCCTCGTCAGAGATTCGAACCTGATGGCATCTGCCACGACACGAGGCATTCTCGATGCCATCCGGTTTGAAACCCTACCAGGGAGGATACCACAGTCTCGTGTGCCAAACACCTTATCCACGAAGCTATGATGGGTCGTACATAATGAAAAAGAATTGATTCCACCGGCTGATTTTGATTCTCTGTGAATCCGGGCTGCACGAGAAGCTACCATCATTCACCTGCATTTTTGTAATTTTCCAATAGTACAACCGGGTGTGTTTCTTTCATTCACCGGAACACAGCGTGTATAAATTCTTTTCAACCGACGCGCCGGGTACAAGAGAGACGCTTTTGTAGTCGGTTTTTCGCCTTTGTTTTATCAGCGCTTAGAAGAAAACACGGGCGCCTTCCAAAAGCAACGGCAAAGACATCGACGATGATCCGCGCCGCGGATATACATCAATCATTACCAGCAGAGTTTCTCTACAAGACGGCGCGCGCAATGAGCCACAGTAACCCACTACTCAAAAGCCTCGCATTATCCCAGTAATCAATGAACGACTTACCAGTGGCGACGACGGCGAGAGGGATCATTGCCGAAACTCTTATCTCACCACTCGTTATACCTGTATATTAAACTTATCGCTAACTTATCCCCTGGTCGTTGACCCGAGCTTATTCGATTGTCTTATATATAATACACCACGTGGGCAGCAGACGCGCGTTTAACCGCCGTCGGTTTTCGGATTTTGCCGGAAATCTTGCCGGCTGCGCGGGGCATCATCTATACTCGACTGTAACGGGCGGTAAAGCGTCTGTCGGTCGGATCTTCGCCGGAGCCGACGCATAAATCCGCAATTATATTTTTTATCAGCCGTAACTCGACGAGTTAATATGATTTGGCGTGTTAATCTCGGGTTTGGTGCCGGGTGAAAGTTTTAAGCGAAGGATGAAGCACCGAGGCCCTACCGCGTCGAGTCGGGGCAATGAATATGAAATCGGTAGCGCGTCTCTGGTTACAGCATCTCGGCGCACTTACATGACAATCAGTAACGAAGAATGATGGATCCGTTAATCTGAAAACTGTTCCTTTTAGGGTCATTAAAGGCGTTTAGTCGACAAGCGCGTTTTGATCGATAGCAAAAACGAATCGAAGTAAAACGCGACCTTCGAACTTCGAGAGGTTCGTTTTCGGGTGATTATTCTATTGTGATATTTCACTCTGGGAAACATTATAGATTGAACTTCCTGGCTATCGATCACTGTTGCGTGGGTCGCGCGTCTCGTCTAAATTCTAAAATGCAGCGACTTTCGTTTCGTCGTCTTCGGAGCCGAAATTGTGCATACTGCTCGGCGCGAATGAAAAATGACATTCGCGTGTTCTGAAATATACGGGGGCGATGATATTATAGTCGCAGAAAGTTAGTTCATCCTGTAACATCAATACGTATCGAAGCTGTAATGTAAAACGAGATGACCGACTCGACACGCTAAAGCCTTCGACACGCAGAGAACAAAAAAAAAAACAGATTTTGTATTCATGTATTTCGATATTTAGTCACGATTTGACATCTTACGCGTAGCTGCACGGTAGGACAAACATCGATATAATAATCAAGAAACATATTTTGTGTTTTATTATGCATTTCGATCGTTACACGGTGAAACAAGAAACGCCGAAACAAACTTCGAACACCGCCTAGCAATAAGAAAATTATGGTATCGCATGATATCAACATGGAGGTGTTTCTTGTTGTTGCTTATTAGTCATTGTAAGTCGACGTTTCCTGTTTAGCTACTCGTTACGACGTATCTATCGAAACATAAGTTGTTTCTTGTTTCGGTATAGGAGCATCGGGTCTGCCTTGGGAATCGACATTTCCCTTGAAAATGCTGTTTCGGGGCACCGCACAAACCGTTACAAAACACGCGAAAAATTGTCTTTTTAATCGCTTGTCTTGCGAAGAATGAATTCTCTGCTTTATGTTCACAAAGTATTGTCCTGGAATCTGCAACAAAAAAAAAATAACCCGGAAGCTATCCGTGATTGGCCGCGACGTGCCACCAATCAGAGCGCGGTTACATGCAACAGCGCCCACTGGCAAAGGGGGCGCTAGCTGACGGCTTGGTTGTCGCGGCAGAAATACCGATACGCCCAAACCGATGCAAAATCAACTTATATGTTTCGTCAGAGAAGTGACGGATTGCTTACAGCATTAATTCCCATGAACTGTGTACTATATCCTGCGGTCATCAATTTCCGATAGTGATTTACGGCTTGAAACAACCGCGTAAAAGGCTGGTATATATCTTATCGGAAAATAGCCGCCAATCCATCAAAATATCGTTTAATTCGTCGGTTTTACGAAGACGAGATGAGTTTAGAAAAAATCACCGACTTTCTAATCAGTTTATTACAAGCCCTGATCTGGTGATTAATCGCTACCGTTCACACGCGACTGGTCAACGCCGAGTGCCGGTTTTACACGACGAACCCGGTCGACGCCTGATATATCGGTGCGATCAAACTTTGCTTTTCGCTCATCGCCGAGTTACCAATTTGCTGATGGATCACGCATTGCGAACAAAAGCAGCGCTGATGAGCGCAGTTACAATCGGATACGACGCTGAAGCTGCATATTCGACTCGGCCCGTTTTGCAGTATTGTGCATCTCTTGCAAATGATCGTAAACATTACTTCATTTTAGTCTAAACGTGATTGATTTGGAAGATAGGATCGGGGTGGATTTAGAGGGTGGTCTCAGGGGTCCGCATCTAGGCCTCTTCGTCAAGGCGTACATCGTTAAAACCTGCGAATTCGACATTAATCCTCTCGGTATTTGCATCTTACAGGTTGTATCTCTTTGACGCGGCTGCTTTATCCGAGAAACGGCTTTTCTTTTCTGCTGGTAAATTACAATGTTCCTCGATTCATCCGTTGGTGATGAATCGAAGCTTTTTTCGTTACCGAATCGACGAATGATGTGTATATATCTATCATTTTTTTCGAATTCGATTCGTATCAAGTCTCCGTCAGTCAACGGCGGTCGGCGAGGTGATCAGTCGCCGTATAGGTCGCAGAGGGGTTCGTCGCTAGCAGTCGCAAGGTCGAACTCGGTTAGATCGACACAGCCCTTAAGCCGCGATCACACGGAGACGATTTGGCCCGGATCACGTCCAAGTCAAATTTGGCCCGTGCGTTCACACACGAATCACTACCTCTAAGCTAAACAATGCTTAAACAAAACGAAGTGAAATCAGACCTACCCACGGAACTAGTAACAATAATTTGACCCATGCTAAAATGTCGCCCAGGCCTGGTCCGACGTTTTTGGTCGGGCCAAAAATTCGCGTGTGATCGCGGCTTTCGAAGTCGGTGCCCTTAATTTGCTTAATATATCCTAATAAAGGTTTAATTCTGAAATTGTCTAATTTTCTTCTGAATTTGATATTTTTCGGTTTGACGTGGCGATTAGCTTAAACTTGAAAAAACCGCTGAAATGAGAGTGAAGTTGTTGATGTTCATTGAGTTGAATACGACAGATATACTCTACTCGCATCGCCAAATGAAGCACGAATTTGATCGTTTTAATGAAGACAATTTGATTAGACTCCGTCGATTCTGAAATTGCAACCCGTGAAGTTTTCGCGAAATGCGTGAACTCGTTTTTTCGCGTGAATGAAGTTGATCAATAATTGGTTGCTGAGAACGAATAAGTTTATATACCCTTTGGATTTTATCAGATATGATTTGATTTACTTAGAGTTCGCACGGAGACGATTTGGCCCAGGTCGAAATTGGCACGGATCAGACCCGGTCATAACATTTTGGCTCGTGTAATTAGAGAGCGCGCTCATACGCAAAGCATTCATTCCATACAAAACAATGTTTAAACAAAGCGAAGTGAGTCACTTCCGGAACCATTAGCAATTCACATGCAATGTTTTGACCACGGGCCTGGTCCGACATTTTTTGCCAGGCCAGGCAAGGGCCCATTAAGTACACGTGTGAACAGTTGTTCCGGGCGTAACTTAGGCACAGGCCAAACATTCTCGTGCGATCGCGGCAATAAATTTCACGTTTCGACCCAATATGTCGTAATCACGTCGAAAAAGTGCACGGCTGCATTCTATTATTGAGACAACTACGGTATTTATGTGTACAGAAATGATCCGCTTGTCAGTCAGTAGTATACGCATTTCTCTAAACAATACGACTTGGTTTGTGTGAGTGCGTTTCCGACGATATCGTCGTCGTCATTGGCGGTTTTAACCCACGGGCAAGAATCATCTTACCGCGGCGCGCGTTGCTTCGCCTTTTAAGCCGGGACGCACTATACCGCGGATTAATTCCGCGGAAATATTGCGAAATCGTGTAACGTCGTCGTCGATGCGGCAGCGATTGTTGATCGTACGCGTATAACTCATTATATCAATCGACTTCTTTAAGAAAGCGCGCTCTCGACGCTCATCATCAGCAACAGCGGCTGCGGCGGCGCAGTAACACCGTAACAAACACCGCGCTGTAAAACGAGTGTCGTCGCCGAATCAGATTTCTCGCTTTCTCGGTTACTGTTCTTTTCAACTCGCGCGAATATTCTTGATTGTGGGTCGATTTTTATTGTGTCGAACTCACAGTCTTTATCGGTATCGACAGAAACGGCGTCGTCGTCGCTGTTTAAATAGTTCCCGTTAACGACTCAGGTTGAGCATCAATTAATAACACAGTAAGCTTTCGACGACGACTGTATTCAGGCAAATGAATAAACGACTTCTTTTGATTAAGCTCGTGTATAGATGTATTTCGTTATTGTGTATATTTCTTCGAGCGGGAACTAATTGAAATACGAAGCGACGCCGCGTCAGAAGACGACGAACAATCGACGTTCGAATTCTATCCGAAGCCGTTAATCGGCTATCTATCACGGAAAAATCAATCCGGAAGCTTCAATGGAATATATAGGTCGATAGCCATGACACCGCGATTTGAACGCATGGCCGGGGATCCAAGGCCTCATTTTGAAGGTCTTCTGATACATTTAGGGCATTTATTTCTAATAAATGAAAACGCATATTTGATTTTGTAGGCGTATTTAGCAGTTCAGGCGTAGCCTTGGAACATTCTAAGATGGATGTGATGTATTTCACAACATTATTCTAACAATTATGTAAGAAAAGTTTATGGATCATTATTGAAAAGGCATATTTTGAGGCGTATTAGCAATTCAGGCGTAGCCTTTGAAAATTCTGAGATGGATGTGATGCATTTTACAGCATTTCCTTATTCTTCCAATTAATGCCAGAAATGTTCATTTTTTTATCATTGAAAAGGCATATTTTGAGGCGTATTAGCAATTCAGGCGTAGCCTTTGAAAATTGCAAGAGGGGCGTGTTGTGTTAACAGCATCTCCAAGTTAAAAACTTTTCCTTATTCGATATGCAAGTGAAGTTCATATAAAGACAGCGTATACTATGAGACAGAAAAACGTTGGCGAGTTCATACAGAAAGGGCAACCGTCTAACATTCGGTATAGTATTCGACAATTTCCGCACCTGGAATGAAATTCGCATCCGGTCGTGGAAATGTTTAACACTCATTGATTAACACGAGGAATATCGTATTCTTAGACCGAGTACGGATGACATTTATCGAAAAAAGAAGACGCCGGATCATCACTTTATCCTCCTCCGAACGAGTAATTTCTTTAAGGGAGTGAGAGTGAGATGCTGATCATCGCTTTGGCGATTTTTCATCAGCTGATGGCGTATACAGTATAAGTAAAGTGCAAATCAGTCGAGGAAATAACACTTCCTGGTCTTATTTGGGTTTGAACTCACTTCACCCAGTTCTGGTAGTGGTTGTCTCCACTAGAGACGTCTGTCGCGCTACTACGACCCTTTAGTATAACAAATCTGTGTTACATCAGACACTTAGGCTTCACCAAGGACCTATCTCGCTGAGCCAAGATTCACATTGCCCAAGATTCTCGGGCGGATGGGTTGCCGCTATGCGGCCACCAGACTATGTTTTAGGCCAATCGCATGCGTTGTTTTTCAGCGGCAGCCTCGCTAAGCATCTGATTGGCTCGATATTTAGGCTGGTGCCCGTGGACCATGGACTCAAAAACGAAGAGTTTTAAGAGTCTATGGTCAAAGTCGTAATACACACGACTGACCGTCGAAATTTATAAATCCCCCGGGGCCAGTTGCGCAGTCGTGACTTAAGTCCAAAAGTGGCCTTAAATTAAGTTTTTTTTTAGATTGGCTACAGGTTGGCTGTAAGTCTAAGCCATGACTATGCAACCGGCACCTGGTCATCCGCGCGACGGGTTATCAAATCTATGACGTCACTTGTACGACCTCTCCAGAATTATTGATCCCTCGCGTTTTTGTCGCTGACGTTAAGATGAATATTGTCGTCATTGATGACGTAATTATCACGTCTTACCGCGGCAACAATATTCCGTTAGATCCTCGGTCAGCGTCACTTAACAAGCAATTACCGGCTCAGCGAACATGAAACAATGGCCCCAGTGTTAGATAAGGCTTTTAGTAATTTACTTTTTCTTTGCGTCCAGGTACATACGGCGCGTCCCGACGGGACAGAATAGGCGCTCGCGATCTCGACCTGTGTGGTATAAATACCGCTAAATGAGTCGATGCCGATGTTCTCCGAGTTACGTCGCTCTCTCTCTCGCGCTACAATAGATCGCGATGTAATTAATTACCTGCCGTATGATTATCGGCAAACGAGCAAACAATGAAACCGTGATGAGACCTTTCACCGGGGCAATCACCGGCAAACACCGGCAAACACCGGCGTTATCGGACACCGCGCTGTAAACTAATAAATTACATTAAACGCTTTATAAATAACGAATATTTTCTACAGAAACGTGCCTAACTATCAGTAATAAATATAATATTTTATCGGCCGGCATTCTGTCATAGGAATCTGTCAGATTTCTAGAATATGTCCACTTACTGAGGTATAAACCTGACGTCAAAGCGCGTCATATTGGACGTCTAGCTTAAGCGGAACTGAAGTAAAGGGGTTACCGCTTACTGCTATCTATGTGACGAGTTTGAGGTCAGTTTTGGACACGGACCAACCGTTCACCGAATGGGTCCGTTGCTGCGTTTGACCAGGGCCAAATTTGGCCTGGCCAAAAACGGACAAGGCCCGTGCCAAATTCGAGAACATTTCAAATGAAATTCGCGTGAATGCTAACTGGTACTGGAAGTGACTCACCTCACTTGCCACAGCATCATTTTAACGTTATTTTAGTAACGAGTGACTGGTTTACGCGTGAACGCGCCCTCATTAACGCGTCGGACCAAATTTGATTCTGGTCTGATCCGGACCACTCCGAGCCATGTCCCTACATCATCGACGGTATCACTCTCTCTGTCGGGCGGTTGTAGCTGTTTTTGGCCACAGTTCATTTGTTACTCTTTTTTGTCCGTCGATCGATTACAATAACAAAACGAGTTCAATGAACCGGGCGAATCTTCGTGACGACCGACACTTAAGTATTCATTAAGAATAGAATAGAGGTGTTTTTACACGTTCCCGTATCTGCGTACGCAGAGTAGAGAGGGAGAGAGATCGCCTGTGGCAGGTGAACGCAAAACAAACTATCAATACATTATACGGGTCCATCATCGATCATAAAAAGGCCGCCATAAAAATCTCATCGGTATCAAACACGAAATAGGTAAATGATTAGTCACGCATTCTTTGCGTTATGGGACTACTCATCTTTTTAAGGTTGGACATCGATCCACGTACACACGGACGGCGAAGGCGAGTATAGTGTTCTAGCCCCGCTGAGACCTCGGTGTACTCGTTTCTCGGTTCACGCCGGGGCACACAAGTGTACCGGTTAATAGGCGCGTTTAAAGTGTCGAACTAACGGACTAACGCGTGAATTAGATTACAGACGAAACTCCCGACGGGATCGTCAGCTCGGGGAAGAACCGTCATTAAGAGACGGTAATGATTCGACTAATATTCCGTGACCGATTCCTAGCGAAACATCCCGATTCAACCGTTCGTTCGAAGATGAAATCGAGCGATGGTGCGCGAAATGTTTTGATCTGCTCTTCTTGAATTAGAGGAAATCTCTTAAGCCTTTCGCCTACGGCAGCAGAAACCTCGGAACAAGGAAAAGATTTTGTGTTTTTGCCACGTTTCGATGTTCGCCCGTTGTCACCCGCACCGAAACAAGAAACATACCGCCATGGAACCCCAAAAACATACAGTGCCACCTAGTGATCGAAAAGTAGTAATTGATCACATGATACAAACATGGTGGCGATCTTTGTGATCCTCTAGTTGTCACTGATTTGGTTATTGAATCTCGGTGTGTCTGGTTTTGGTTATCAAGTGTCCGCGATATTTCTTGTTTTGGGCATTGAATGTCGGTGTTTCTCCGACATCGCTCGCGCACAGCTATCGTCCGTAACAACTTTTCACTCGGCGGTCACGAAACACGCCAGAAAAACGTTTACGTTTCATATATTCCATGCTGCGCGCGCTAGGCCTCGGGGCGTTTTAAGCTATAAACACGACCCTCGGTGTTCGTTTAAACCGTCTTCAAAAGAGCAAGAACAGACTTCCGCGCGACAGAGATAAACATGAACTGCCATTGGTATCTTCTGATATGGATCCATCACGAAAGAATGAGCTCGATACAAGGATGTAATATGCCATACTTAGCGCCGTATCGGCCAAGCGCCGAAGGCAAACGAGCATTATTTTCTGAATCCTTTAAATTGCTTGAATATCCTGAAATAGTCTTAATTTTTGAGGCATTTTCTCGACCTTTTGAGGCAAAAAATTCACGAAATTTCCTGAATGCTAAAAAACACCTTTGGATCCGAAAAATTTGCAGAATTAAATAGGGGGTCGCCCGCACCCCCGACCCCTCTCCTGTTGATGCCCGTGCCATACCAACACCGACCGCGTATATGAATCAATCCATCCGTTCCGTGATTTTCGCTTCTCGTTTGTTGCCTAGATATTAATAATTCATTACCTTTATCAACGATTATCGATGTCATTATCGTCGGGATAACGGTATGTAATTGTATAAAAAAAAAGGTCGACGCTTCTATAACCGACTACTGATTCCAGAGCAGAAAAAAAAACTATTGTTACGGATGAAGCTATAAGCTTTAAGCTGCTTAACTCATAAACGCCTTGTTCCGCCCATGAGATAAAGCCGCGAGTTTTACGAATGAATGAATTAAGGCGAAATAAAACAGGATATCTTTTATCAAAATCGCGCTAGGTTTAGAATTATGAATTATCATCAAAGGTAACTCTTCAGCAAAGGGCGATGGCATGAACGGAAATGCAGAAATTTCGTGAGCTGTCGTTTGAATTGCTGGGAATGAGTCGATATAATGGGAATTCTATATGCGATGGGTGAAACTTTCCCGAACGCACGTCCGCCAACACTGACTATAGACGACATATTCGCGTTTTTGTAAATTCTGGTATGAATCTAATATTTCTGAAAATTTGGTTACAATGAAACCGAAGAGGTGTTGAAGCTATGCAGTTTTATAGCCATCGGTCTTTGGCGCGCAATGGTCTCTCACCAATCCAGCCTCTATAAGACTTCGGGGTTCGAATCCCGGTGTCGACGGAGTTTCTTGGTCGACGGTTTTTCTTTGGCCTCTTATATCGCTTTGATCGGTAAAAGGAGACCTCGAACTCATTGAAATGGCGCCCTGGTGGCCGAGGGATGGACGGAAACAAAGTTACTGAACGTAGGATGAAACATGCATCGAAAATGTTTGAAGAAGAGAAAAAGTATATACAATATGACGTACCATAACAAAATGGCGGCTAGCTCAAACTGTAATATGGTTTTGACGAAGTTGAAATTGTAGTAACTAGTCAGTCGTGTACATGTATATTACTCCAGTAATTGAACGCTTCGTCAATGTCACGTAACTCTATCTGTGGTTTTCGGAAAGATCGACGCAATAACGATGAATCCGCGCTCGCGGTATTAAATTGCATTAAATTTTCAAGCGCCAGTTTCAGCGCGGTTAACTGAGCCCCCGGATGCGCGCGGTGTATCGGTACTATGATAGATCGTCAAGTCACAGCGGGCCTCGCGCAGTCTCTGTAATAGCAGCACCAGCAGCAGCAGCAGCAAGCTCCCCGGCTGCATCTGACAACCGCGCTACGCAATACAACATTTAATTCGGACAATTTCGGTTTAAGCGTCGAGATCATCGACGATATTTTTGAAAAACGTCGGTGTAAATCGTAATTCCGGTTACAGGCAACGCCAGCCGTGGGAGACAGACCTGGATATATTTCAATTCCAGTCTTTATTTTTACGGCGTTTAAACGATCATTTTATGGGTTTCGCGCGTGAGCTGTTTACAAACAGTACATCTCCTATGGACGCTGTGTACGTCCCAGCGCTGTAAACGTATCTTGAATTATGCGAGGCCGTTTGCACGAAATAACATTTTAAGCCGCGTTCGCGATATACGTTACTCAGAACGGTCTGAATTCGGCCCGTTCCGATTTCGGAACGGACCGAGCGTTCAAGCGAGAGGTCCATCCCAGATTGGTCCGTTACATGATAGACCGTTCCAATTTTGACCGACCTAAAAGACCGAAAACGTAGGTCCGTTCTTGCTTTTGGAACGGACTAGAATTTGCAATCTGTAACCGAAATTCAAGAAACGTTTTCCGGAAGAGAATATTGTTGAAATTTCAGAGAAAAGAAATAATAACTGATGATTACTTAAGCTTAATCCATTGCTGTGAATTATGCTTTAAGTACAAAGAGATTAGCGGCACTCTCCCGGATCCGGCGGCAACATCTTTTCGGACCGCAACTTCCGCTCACACCGTCCATGAGATTAACTGATATCTACGTAGGGGTTTTTAGTGTAGTAATAAAGCAGTTATAGTAAAGAATCGATCGAGTGCACATCGTCATTTCGTGGGCTCTTTCCAAGCTTCATTCGCTGGCTCGTCAATTCATGACCAACAGTATAGCATTATTTTCAATTGCAAAATGCTCAGCGGATTTACAGTAAGATAACAACTTTAAGATTTACAACTGAAATCAATTACGTACTAGAAATAAGATATTGAAGATGATAGATTAGGTACCGAGGAAACGCTGATGAGAATGATTACGAAAGTGATTTGGGTCCCGTCAACCGGGCGCCGCGTAAACATCGTTAAGTAAATACCGCGAACTATTATAGTATTGATGGTCGGTTCAAAGCGCGTGCCGAAATCAATGTATTCTAAGATTCCATTCTTTTTTTCAAGTTGAAACTCTCTACAAGCGAACACGTCTATTTCCGATTATTGATTTATAACACGTCCTATCTAAGACTCTCGATCTTGGGAAGAGTTTGCCGTTCGGATCTGGCGGCGGTGATATGTGCTCCGTGACGGAGACAACGTGGTATTCAAATCGACGCTATCATACGCCAACTGAATCGCGCTCAGATAAACATCATTAATTTCCCGACCGCATCTTTTAAAAAAAATGTCCCGGAATTTCAATCAACGAGGATTCTCGGTTTTCGGAATGTATTGTCTTGGGATCGGTTTGTAACGGGATCGTCGATGTCGTATCTATTTAGTAGTAGAATGGCCCGCGCAGCGCTCAGACGCGGAGAAATGATAATAGGATTAAAACCCATCGTATGAAAATTTAAAGATTAGGTTAACAGAGAATTGATACCTTGTTTCTCGTTTTTGCTGAGCTTAAAAGTTGACCCGGCCGGGCCGCCTATCTACCCAAAATCATGATCAAGCTAACTAACCATTACAGACGCGTTAGTTATAAATTTGGACTGATTACAAATTTTATTGCAGTTTACAAAATGAACCGGCCGATTAGTTAGGAGAGACAAGAAAACGAGTTTTTTTTCATCAAGAATTAGAATGAAATATTACGCCACACTAAAGACCATCGGCGGGTGAAGTGCGCGCGAGCACGGGAAGTTAGGTATAAGACAAAGATATCTAATAGACATTTATGATTATATATGATGCTGTCGAATACGGATGTGAATATTAATTAGTGGATAATGTATATAAAATGAAAATGAATAATCGACGAGTTAAAAGGGGCGACCTGCGGCGATTCGAACCCGTAACACGTAGCCGATCAGACGACTGCGATGCAGATAACGACGTATCGAGTGGGGTCAATACTGCCAAAGTAATCGCCATAAACCATTGGTTAATCATCGATTCGGAGCCATCCGTACAATACACAAAAACGTCCCGACGACATCGGAACAAAGCAACTAAAGTAAATTATTGAATTTTCATCGGAAAATCGAAATTTTAGATTTTATGGAAGATAAATTTTCTTTCAGTTTCAATTTCTGCGACAAAAACGCTGTGCAGAAATTTAGCTAGAAAACTTAACAATATTATGTACGGCTTTTCTGTGAGATGGAAGACTCCGAATGTTTCTCGGGTGCCGAAGACAATTTCATCAATGCATTGAATACGCGTTAGTGCGACGGAAGCGATCCGGTGCGGATTCTTAATAGACTTTTATTTCGATTATTCCGACGGTATTTATCGTCCGGATTGGGGAACATTTGGACGGAGAGATTAATTCTAATGGCCGATCCGACCTCTAGTGCAAGGTAGACGCGTGATCGTGGTTACAAATCGAGACTGATTGCTATCGATGTCTCCTATCACGGTATAGATAAAATACATTACGTACAATAATGAAAAGTTGATCGTGAATTGACTATCAGATTTCGGGATCCACAGTTCAACATGCCGGTCGGAGTTTACTCGGAGTTAGAATTAGTTCAATTTTAACTTCTAAGTCTAATCTTATCTCGGGTGGCTCCGCAGGGGCAAGTTCCGTAGTCGGTACTTAGTCCAAACTGGTTGAACCACAGTAAGACGTATTTTTACTGGATAACAAAGCTTACGTAGCTTACTGGCGTTGCTTTCATCAACTTCTCTAGATTTGCTCGCCAACGAGTCGAGAGAACTAGATGAAAGCTCCCAATACGTTAAGCTATATTGTCCAGTAAAATAAGTCTAAATTATTCATCTGTATGAAGAAAACCTGGATAGAAGACTCTACACAATAAGTGGTTTTCAGTGGTAAGACTATAGTCTAGTTTTAAAATTAGCTGTAGAACTTAGATGGCCCTAGCCTGGTCTTAAGTCTAAGCCAGAATATGCGACTACCTGGTTTCCATAGACAGGCGTCTGTTATTTGAAGTTAGAAATACACAATATCACGAAGGAAAACGAATTGACCTTTCTACTGAATTGTACTTTTAGCTATTATCAAAACTATATAGTTGAAAACGTCGTATGGTTTCTTCTACAATTTAGGAGACCTATCTCACTAGGTTGAATCCCTCGAAAGAAAAAATGCGTCGTAACATTTATGAAAAAAAACCGTTACGGCGCGACCCCGTAAACCCGGTGAATATCGGAGACAACCGTTACTGCGACAGCTGAATAAAATGCGTATCAATTTTATCGACGAAATGAGCACCGCGCTCGGCAGAAGACAAGCGATAAATTTTCGCACACGTCGTCGGTAATATCACTTAATGTTGCGAAGATTCGCCAGATTTGAAAGATGCGGCCTACACGTGAGACGAATTGACAAGCGCTCGAATTTATGCGGCGAAATTCACGCGAAAACCGACGCACTTTATTGCAATATTACGGCTTGACTCGCTAGATTAAGTCCATGTTGTTGGTGGCGGTTTATTTAAGGCGAATAATGCCATATTTATTCAAAAGGCGCATTTCGATTAACTCCGTACGTCAGGTTTAACGATGACACTTGTGCACCGTCGCTACATAGCGTATTATCAGAAAAAGAAATAATCTTTTCAAAGAATATGATAGGCTTTCTCGATGGTGTTTTTTTTTCATTTTCCTTTCAAAGAAAAATGATCGAAGATGATGACGATTTGAAATGGTAATAGTCTCTTGTCGTATATGGAAGTGTTACGTGAATTGATATATGACATTTCATGATTTCGTGATACAGTTTTCATGCTCAGTTTCTCTAAAAATGAATAGAGTTGAATAAAAAATAATAATAATAGATATGGCTGCAAAGCAGCGATAATGGGTTTTCTGCAAAGATGCACGTTTAGCTGATGAGTTATAGAAATTGAAAAAATAAATCATGGTAACGCGTGGTGAATGAAGTTGCGAATGAAAAACCTTCCAATTTTCAATGAACTCAAGAATTTGATTTTAGTTTGAGCTTTTTAAACTGAACCACGAATAAAAAAACCTCTTATTTCTAAACATCGAATTTCTTTTATTAAACATATTAGCCCGTCTAGACAAAAGTAAAAAATAACTCATTTTTTATTGATGTGCATTCTTGCTAAAAAAGACCTAGTTCGGTAAAGGAATAGCGTCGTACCATCTGGCCACGGTGTATTACAGATTAGAGCGCCTGGGTTTTTTATGAGCCAGGTATATGATTTCAAAGCCCGAGTAAAAATAATTCATTTTATGTGTAGCAGTATCGGATTAAAAATAGCGATGTTTCGAATGAAATGCAAGAGGGCCCAAACTTCCCGAATTGATAGATAGATAATTATTATCGAAAATTGGAAATTTATACCCCAGACGTTGGTCGAATACGTATGTCTTGGTCAGACGCGCGTCAATTCGTTACAAACCAGCGGGGCTGATTTCCGAATTGCCCGTCCTAAGATAATTAACTCGTAGTCCAGACAGTTCTCGCGCTGCGACTTTGCGGAATGTGATTATCAGTGAATTTACGTCATTATTAGCGACTACTAATTAAGGTCGAGGTCGACTTGGTTCGGTATCGGTGCCAGTGTATAACTGTGCAGAATCCGGACAACGGCTCGCCTTTTCATTTCCTTCAAGAGATTACGTTTCAGTTCTGAAATAACTCGGTTTATAATTATTCGCAGCTGACGCGTTACTTCGATAAGGTATTCTTCTTCTATACCAAACGTGAAGTTAGAGATCTTTGTAATAATTACTAATACACTGAGACAATCTTTAGAAGCCAATCTTACACGAGATCTCAAACCTTTTCCGACAACTTGAATTTCGAAAGTTTACATAATAAGGGCTGATTCACTATACGTGTCTTTGTGAATGTCTTTGCAATGATAAGTTTCGAGTTTAGGCAGGTCTCATTTTTTCCGGTATATCATATATATCGTTACGTTGACGACTGCGGTCTACAGCAGGGTCCGCAGTGTTCTGAGTTAAGATTTGACTCATTGAAAACGAACCAACTTTAACTCGGAGTAAACTCTAACTCACAACTGTTGAACTGGGCCCAGGGATTTTTTCAGAGTGACACTTCACGTTCGCCACCTACGCCACGATTTGATCGGGCGGTGACCGACATACGATCCGATCAAATCACGCCGTATATATCACCATTGATAAAACACTATATCCGTGTTGTGAGGATAGAATAACAAGAATCCCACAATCATAATGAAAGTCCGAAAATATATTCTAGAGCCAGTAGTTTATTCGGCGTTTTGACTTTATTCTAATAGCCATCTCCAGGAATACTGAGTTATTAGAATATAGTCGAAACGTCGAACAAACTACTGGCTCTAGAAAATATTTTTTCGGACTTATGGTTTTCCATTGTCATTGTGGGATTCTCTTTATTTTCACGCCGTTTATAGGTCGCGAACGTGAGGTATTTATTTCAGTGAAGCGACGCACCGAGACGCGAATCTTCACACCTACACACCTCTTCACATTAATATAAAATTCATCAGTCGCGCTGTTTGTACCGTATTGAATCTATTAACCGCTGTGATTGCCCTTTTATTACAGATAGCCGACAGAAGTTGGATTAGCGCGGATTAAGGGTCGGCTGCGAGCGTCAGGTGTACCGGCTAATGCTATAATCCCCTAATTAATTATGCTCGCAAAAATACACCCGCCAGACTTCGACGACGAAAAGATGCGCATTAATTATGAAATTATAAACAGAATAGTCTCGGCTACAAGGAGGTCTAAATTACGTTTGTATATGGAATAAGAGGCCGCCGCGATTGGATTAAGGCGAAACGAGGTTTTGAGGGGTATTATGATAATCGAAAACTTTTCATTTTTAATTCATCTTCTCATTGTACTGACATGTGCAATATAGATATATATATATATATATATATATATATATATATATATATATATATATATATATATATATATATATATATATATATATTATAAAGTGTGTCCATTACCATAACCTGCACCCGGCCCAAAGGTGGACTTACAAGTCATTCTATACGCAAATCGGAAATTAGTTGGTATAGGTTTTCCAACCACAGCTATTTTCATAGAATTCTGAAATAAAAAATTTACAGTATTTCATGTAAGTAGTAAAAGTGAATTCCTCATTGTCCGGAAGCTTTCATGAGAAATTTAGCAAATTAGTAATTTTGAAAATTCGACATTGCGATAGTAGATCTGACAGATGGTCCAACAGTTTAACTGCATCTAAAAGGTTTTTTTTAAAGTCCTGATAAGCGGGACATACAATGACAAAGTAGAATCCACCTTCAACAGGGTTTATGTCATAGAACAGACATCGTCTTATCTCGATTTTTACGTTTCTGTAGCGTCCTGTAAATATTCGATCACAGAGACACGCATAATAACGGATCAGTAATCAAAATGAACTGTCTCCGAGGCTATTTGAGCGCGTATATTCACGAACACGAATGTATATATCGGCGACGTTATAGATTCCTCTATCATCGGTCGCAACTATTGTTCATTTGGACAGACAATCAACACCGTCCATTGTCATACGCACGAACTCGGTAATTAGCGAGTGAACTTTACACCGAGGACGTGTAGACTAGAGTCGTTTATACTTATATCACGGAATTTCGTTGTAGAGTCAGTCCGTATCTGCATATTTTTTTCCCGAGGACTTACACTCCGTTCTTCTGCTTTTAACCTCAATAGCAGTCGCTATAGATACAGGAGAAGGTGTTTCGGTTCTGGGCTTTTTCCATCAATGTGGAATCCGTTTCCTGGAGTTCTCCGGTCAATAAAATCTCTGAAGATCTTCAGTATAGGCAACTTAAACGTTTTCTCTTTAATGAGGCTCTTAGGTAAAGCGCTCTGCGCGGATTTTAGAAGCTGGATTTAGCGCTATATAAAAATCCGGCGGATATAAAATTTTCTACTTTCGAGGTGTTGATGCCGGGCCATGTTTTTCAATGTTTTTCAATTTCTTTCGGGTCTCTACAGTAAACTATCTCCCTTATCTCCCTCGAGGTATAGGATTCATAGTAGTTTTTTAAGAATTAAGGAAGCATTAACTGGCGAATCGAAGGCTAAAGTGTTTCAGCAAACTGATAAATATCAATATTAGTCATTGTTCCACCTCTATCACAAAGATCTCTTTATCACGAAGTGGTGAAAAATGATGTTCAATGACATTTCTTCTAAGATTATAGCAATTCTTGGGAATTGAGTCTTGTACGCTTTATGATAGGCTGATTCTATAGTAGAATAGCCCGTTTACACAGACGCGGAAAATAGAGATTTGCCTCAATTTAAACCCTTTAGCGATTATTTACCAGACCCACTATTTATACAGATATAAAAGGCTAAAAGTATAGAATTAATTCATCAAAAATTAAAATCAGAGAACGCAACGTTTCGGAATCTCTTTAGAGACCCCGCATCTTGCTTGTTTGTACGAGGTGACACTTATGAACGGCTCGCCGTCGCCCATTCAACAGGAGCGAACAGTCATAATACACCATCTCGTGAACAGTCATAATACACCAATTCTCCGTGAAACACGCGTGAAGAAAAAGATTTTTCTCGGAAAGCGGTTGTTTGGTAATTTTGCACCGTTTCCGCGGTAGAAAAAAGAAATAGCCGTAACCCCAATTTCTCGATATGAGGAAATTACGCACGAAAAAAAAAACAAACCATCTTCAGCAGGCCAATATGCGTAAGATCGCGCAACTTAGTGTCTAGCTGTGCAAGAAAATACGTAACCAATTTGTAGAATCAACAGCGCGCCTGTAAAATGAGATCCGTGCTCTGTAAGGTGAAAAAATCCCAAACCATTCGATAGTCATAAAATGCATTATCCACCAGCACTCTTAGAACACCGGGTTCTTCGGGGCTTCCTCGAAGATCCTCGGGGGTTCCCGGTGGAGTTTTAAGGTTCTTCGGCAATGTAGAATGTATGGATTGGGGTTCTTCCGAGACTTTACGGTTGTTAACAAGGAACCTGATAATATTTTCGATTTTCATGTTATGAATTCGCTGCTGAATCTGCTGCTCCATTGTGGCCAAGTTTTAACAAGTGTGTAATGATAACTACATAATGTCTTTATGACTATATAGGCTATATACCTATCTAACTATAGGCTATAGATTTTATTGTATCCTAACGATCTCAGACATGAAAATCGTACGAAAATCAAGTTGAATTTGATATGATCAATCAGTATAATTCGACTATTCGATAATAATTCCATTATGCGCAGATTTATGGTAAGGATTTATGAAATCTGGAGATGAAGCACGCGATGAGAGGTTTGTCTTTGATAAACGACACGAGCTATTAGGGATCAGTATCGACGACTAACCTTGCGATAATAATATTCCTCCCGAGCTGAATTCGCCGAGGAAAGTCATTTTGTCTAATCGCTTTCAGACGATGGACGCCGAGTGTAAACTGCTTTATGCGCGTTTAAGCACATAGTTAGATAGTGCTCGCATTCCTGTCGTTTAGGAACATTTCGGATATCCGGTTATCGAACTCCGGTACATCAGATCTCCGAAACATTCACCCCCCTCAATCGTGAAATGAATCCCGGCGTGTTTTCAGTAAGTTCATTAAGTTCATATTCCTCGTTTATTTCTTAACATCTGACGATGATCGTCTTTAAAGGGAGTCCGAAACGTTGTGTTTTTTGATAAAGTTTCTCAGTTTTTAGGCGCCGTATTGTGGCGGTCCCTCGATGTCCCCTTTATAACGATTTTTTCGCTCTCTTTTGCTTTTAGTTCCCGATAGAATTAATTTCCTTTTTATTTTTCTTTAAATGTGTATAGTTCTGATGTAATTACTAAGTTCAGGCTTCGGAAATCTATAGTTCCAATAGGTTTTCAGTTAAGGCACTGTATATAGGGTCACGTATTGGTAAATGAATACATTTTCAACTGTGCAATCAAAGTTCCATCTACGAAATCGGTTGCTGTGCCATGAATAAAGTCCTTTTGTGGTTAGGCCAACGTTTAGCGTACCGTACCAGTAACTGATTCAGTATGACGTGGACTGGTCGTAGTATGCTACGTGATGCCTCGTCGAATCAGGTCTTCGTTCGATCAGGCAGCTATACACTTGAAAGGCAGTCGCGCTCTCGCACGAAACGTCTTTCCCTTGATCCTAACCGAACCGAACCGACCGCGACGACGTGTACAACCTTTTTATAAACCTCGCGTGCTCGAAGATAATTTAGATCACTTTGTCACCTCCCGATGAACGAAAAACATCGGCGAACGAACAATTAAGCTCGAACCTAGAGTAGGAAAATAACAGTCAATTTTTCTCTCTCTCTCTCTCTCTTCCGTCAGATTATTTTTCTCGACGTGTTTGTTGTGCGCTGCGCGTCGACTGAGTGATGTTTTCGTACCTGAAAACACCGACTGCCGTGAATGAACTTCGACTAAAAAAGACGAAGGCTAACCGTTGATAAAACTCTGTTCGTGTCAGCGGTAATCAAGTCCTTACGATAGGAGTGAAAAGTAGTTTGAAAAGCGCGAAGACTGTGAATCTTTTAGTTTTTAAGTGTCGTTTTATTCTGTAAATGTTACCCCGAGTTTGTATCACATCTTTTTGCTTGATTAGTCCCTTTGTTGTGGCGGGCAAGATTCGGCTAAAACGGACCGAGATTAAGCTCAATATTCATTGGTTTAACGTCTCGACTATAGTCCAATAGTTTTCTTCAGGATAACTCGCAGGAAAACGTCGAATCAATGAATCCTTAGCGTGAAGGAAACATTCCGGACTTCATCTTTCTCGTTTAACTAGTGTAGCATCATCTAGATATACTAATATAAACTACTTAAGAAAATTAAGAAAAAACGTTGAGAATACAGTGATTAAGACATGTCGTCTATATAGATGTCGTTAACTTATACCCAAATTTCAACCATCCTGGTCAACTTCAGCTATCTGTTGAGCAACTGCCCCCCCCCAACCCCTCCATGGACTGCCTCCCAAAATTTTGTCACAATTCCTGTGAATATGACTATAAGCATCGAAACTTAAATTAAACTAAACAAGCTCGAAGAAACACTTCAGACTCTTATCTTTCGTTCTCAGTGCGGTATTTTTTTCAATACGTCTCCAATGCCTTTTCGTCCGAAGTCTGCGTTGCGTGTACAAACAAAATCGAGAGAAAACTTAATGTATATATAATGCCGCCGAAACATAAATGCAATTTACCGCTGTTCAATATGCGACGCAGGCTTTCGCGATGATCAAAACGCATCACCCGACGACCGGGATCAAATTGGGAAGCAAAACAATAATGTCTGTTGTTATCATATAAATGGCGCGTCCGCCATATTGGAAAACAAAATGGCCGAATTAATAATAGTAGTGTCCGGTTTCCGGCGCTGGAAATCACGGTGACGTATGTCGGCACTGGACGACGTATCATAGTGCACACGGCAAAATCGTTGTCTAATTAATTGTGAAACCGTTGTCGGCGCAAATCGTGTTTCGGTATAATCAAGGCAATCTTACATCATATCGCGAGAGACAATACAACGGAGGCACGAATTGACCTCTAATATTCGTATCGTAGATGCATAAATACACGAATAACTGATCGCCATTGATAGAATCCGCAAAAACGTCGTTAGAATTAGAGTCGTTTGATGTTCGACGTCGAACGATTGCTTTTTCGTTCTTTTAACCCGGTACGCGACTAGCGAAACGATAACAAGGCCTAATTGAGTGTGTTGACTGTAAACCCGATTTCAAACGGTTCACCGGCTCTTATCTTTACATCTGAAGTAGATTCGACGACCACTTTGAAGCGGCGCGCGCGAGAGAGAGAGAGGGAGCGATTCGCGCTCATTAAAAACGTTCCCATTCGCGTCGAAGGCACAGGATTTAAGACAAACGACGAAAAGCGTATTATCATCCCGCGGATGGGAAGGGGGCGGGTGTATGTAGAAAAATAAAAGTAAAATAGTAGCGCAAATATTAGTTGACGGGCCAGTGAGTCGAGTTGCTAATGAGTGCAAATCTTATAGATTTCTTTGGTAGTTTTGTAGTTTGTATCAGTTGTTTATATATTTAGTATATATTTAATACGAATCTTTCAGCGTACATTTCGGGAATTGACAGATCGCTACTTCAGACCCACGGCTTGCGTCATGCTGATATTTTCCTCGAATCCTCAAAATGTATCGTGTCATCGATAAAATAGTACGAAAAACAGATTAACAGATTTAGAGATGGGTGCTCAGAACACATTTCTTGACCAGTCAAATCATGTGCCACAATGTGGTCAGTATTGATATCCATTTGGCGTTGGCTTTGGCCGTTGACCCTTTTGCCGGGTCGCTCGCTGAACTCTCGGGATCCATTTGGCTTTGGCTTTGGCCGTTGAGGCTCTTTTGCCGGGTCGCTCGCTGAGCTCTCGGGCGCATACGCCGACCGATTAGTCCTAGTAAAATCCACGAATCGAAACCGACAGTTCACATTTCTTAGCTAAGAATTCCGTATCGTGATAAAAATAGAAAAATCCATGCGTATACGACATACATTCAAGTAGGAACGAAACGTATTTCATTTGATATATTGTACGTGTCCGAATATTTTGCGTGCAAAAAGTAATTAACGAATGTATGTACATATCGAATATCAGATCGTCGAGTAGAATAACGAATTGTCTTCGTGAAAATCCAGAGTGTTCCTCGCGATAGCGCACATTATTCTACTTATAATGTACCGAATACATGTCAATGTCAATTCAGATGATTTTAGATCTAAGCGTAAAAAAAGCTTGACTAACGATTTTTTTTTTGAGAATGCTCAAGAGCGTGGGTTAGACTGAGGGCCTGTTTGTCAATGCGGAACAATCTAACTTTTAATTTACGCAGCTGCCGCGCGGATATCGACGAATTTAAGTCTGTCGTGGAAACTTAAAGCAGAATGTACATATTTCACGATAGTAGTCGAATGAAACTTTCTAATCCGTGTTCACTGTAGATGATCGAAGAATAACCGTAGAAGCGATAACAATAAAAACGTAATTTTCTAATGAGTAAAAACAGTTTATTAAACACGAACATATCCCCTCGTGATCCCGAAAACGTGCGCGTTTAGTAAAGTGTTTTAACTCATTAGAAAATTAGGTTTTTATTGGTTTCGTTTTAATAAATTATATCATTTAATATTTTCGAATCGTGGGACTTCTTTTATTATATGTTTCATTTAAACTGCTCTAATAAGCTGTGGAGAATGGTATAAGGATAAATGTTATTATTATCATTATTATCATAATGGCAATAATAATAATGATAATCATTATTATTATTGTTATTATTAACAATGTATCGAAGTATCTGAGTTTATATCTACTGAACTGTTTCAACAGTCATCGACCGGTCACGCGTACGAAAGATCTACGGGGATTAAAATGCAGTATAGTGATATGTTTGCCTAAAACTGGAGAAATTAGCATGAATTAGAATACCGCTCGACGACCCCATACACCGGCCTTCAAACGAAACCTCTCATGAATAAAACATGCCGGTCTGTTTTTTGAAGTCGTTGTTCCACGTTTGCGTCGGATCTCATACGAATGAACGGACCAGCGACGCCGTCGCCGTATCTAGAATCAAAGCTTAAGGTTCTGAGAATGGCGGCGTTCTAAATTTGTTGTTCTAGTCCCGGTCAAAAGGCTGAAATGGGATTAACCGATGAATGATCTTTACAATAGTAGAACGTTCTTTTTTGCGCCGTATACTCAGCGTATTTGCGACCGCCGAGTTGCTGTGCTAGTATTCAATGAGCGAGCCATTCGAGCGGTACTCGCGTCACCTGTGGATGATGTAACTGATGATTTCGTGATTGCATCGGACGTTCTGAACCGTTTACCACCTTTTTAAGACTCGCCACCAGCTACGCCAATATCACGGGTGGATCCAAGGCCTTGTTTGGAAGGTCTTACGACACATTTTAACGGTTTTTTTGACGCCCGTAGAAATCGTTACAATAATGATTATATACATTGATACCTTATAGCATGCGTTATTTTTTAAGGGGTTGTGCGTGAGTCGATGTGCACTACGTCATCAACATTGGCGTTTTGTGCGTTATTTTCCAGGGCCTCAATAAACTTTCAGGTTAGTTTACCTGATATCATTGGAGTCGTATTAGCAATAAGGGCGTCGCCTTTGAAAACTTGTGGATGGATTATTCGATGCATTTTATAGCTACTACAAGTAACAAACATTTCCTTATCCCATCAACATATGCATGAGAAGTTTATCAGATATGATAAAGGCAGTAAAAAGACAAATAGTTCAATCAGAAAGGGCAATCGAAAACAATTTAGGGTCTCTTACAAGACCTACGAGACGACACCCTGGACCCGCAGCAGCAGCAGCAGCAGCAGCAGCGGCAGTATCGGTTCGATACAAAGCGAATATAGCAACGTGATTTGCTGCTAAAGAAAAACTAATATTCGCGCGTGCTTGTGATATGAACTGATACAAGGAACCGTCTATACGGCGATGATATACGCAGGTAATTAACTGACATTATAGGCGTATTGTCCGCGTTTGACTATCTACGCGTCACAGCCACTATTTAGACACCGGTATGTCCGGTCCCGCGAGACTCGTACAGCATCTGACGAACGACATTTAACAGGTACCGACCAAATCATCGTTTCCGTCGTGTAGTGTCATCTCGTTAACGTCGGCGGCGAAACTCCAAACGGTCACGTCCGCGCGCGAGCTGAAACCTATTCGATATATATCACGATATGCTTAGAATAACAGCCGTATAAACGAAGGGTATAGGTTGAATACCGTCGGGATTGTATATAGAAGACTATATACGCGATCGTAAGCTGGTTGTAAATACAATTCGTCGCTGGGTGTTCATTTAAAGCATTACTATTTCATCGAATAAATCCTCTGTAGGGAGGATTCGACAATAAAAGTTAGTTCTAATCATGGTTTATTTTGTACGTGATTTCGCACTTTTGCTTCCCTTACGAATATACCGTGTATTCGACGGAAGTTTCTCCGGGGGTTTGTATCATTGAGAGTATGTGTAAACGTCTTGACGTCGATGACACGGCAATAAAAGAAAGATATGAATAAAGGAAATCCTCACACTAAATCATCACGAAAAAGGACGTCGGAAATGTTTCCTTGAGCTGATAGTTCATTCAACGTTTCGACTATATTCTGATAGTCGTCTTCAGAAATGACGTTTGTTTCAGCAATGGTTATATTCTTTGGGTTTTTTCGCCGATTTTTCATCGATTCATCATATAATATTTTCTTTCTTCAAAACACATAACGAGAATACTAATTCTTTCATGACTGACTGACAGAGCGCCGTCGGCACTCGACATCGCCGATATACTTAACAGCCGCGTCCGGCGTGTAATATCTTTGTTTTTCAAAAAAAAGAAAAATGATGAACGATAATGGCCGTAGCGCTCGCGGTCCGAACAGTCGTTAACGCGGCCGAGTCGTTTAGACAGCGGCTATACTATTAGACATTCTCTCTCTCTCTCGGCTCCGAACGCGCATCCACCGCCCGAATGACAAACGATGATACCTGTGTTTAGTATCTGTATCGCGCCAGAAACATTGAATATTGAAACCCGACGTGACTTTAATTAAACGATCGGTTGTAGTGTTATATGATACATAATTAAACGGAAGCCGCATTGACTTGGAGAGGTGATTATGCCCGGATGCATCATCTCGGCCTCTTCGACCGCAGTCGGTTTCTACCGCAATGAGGAGGGCTCCGTGCTTCATCCCACCAGATGGCGCGCACAACAATAGGACAATATTCTTGAAATCCACGAAAACCATCGGAATTTGAACACTTTTGGTAACCTTGATATTCAAAAAGAATCCAACAACCCAGTTTGCTAAATTCATCAAAATAGGCTTAGATGTATATAGGTCCCTCCAATAGTTAATACATTGTACAAATTGTATATATTTAATGTTGATGATATATTATTTTCTGTTTTGTAAATATCGTATATATTTTTCATAGTTTTCCTCCATATACCATGGAAATTGTTGGAGTGTAAATCAATTCCTAATTCCTTCTCCAATATTGATCAGAACTAAGTTCATTTCAATGAAATTCGTACAGAAAATTTAGGCAAATCTAGTCTCAAGTTGAACTCGGATTGACCTTTAGAGTTCATATAAGGCGCAGATTTTATCTACCGTCCATATAGAATATGAGAAATCATGGATAGATTCTTTCTGTTGAATCCGGGAAGAAATAAATCCGCCATCTTTGCGCGATTTTCGATATTGTCGCCACCTGGTGGATCATCACTTGCCACAAGCGGAATCCTCAATTGCCACAATCGACTGCGGAGTCCTTATCGTTCAATATCCAATTATATAAATCAACACTCGTCACGAAATTCTGTCCGTAATTTGTGAGGTATCAGTCTCAGTGATAAATACAGTAATCCTGTTGTTAAGTTGGTGCTGTAACGCGACTCTGTTTTACTTGTCATATACTATTAGATTCAATCTATTGGATTGTATTGTCATTACTTATTTAGACGGATGGTCCGAGGCTAAACGGATTATGTTTGTCCCGTGATATTTTTGCTTTATGCGAACACAGCTAGTATCGCATACATCACAAAAGCTTATAATCAAAGGACCGGCCTTGCATAGCAGTATTAACCTAATAAATCCGGAGGCAAGTTGGACAGACATGGCTTAGATTTAAGACGAACAATCTTTGTTCAATATCCAATCTTACAACCCAAGATTTGTCTTAACTGGGTCCAGCTTGGCTAAACACGTGCGTTAAACCTCGTCTTTTTAAGCTAATATACCGTCGCGTATTGTCATGTATCATATATATATATATTATTTCCGATATCGGCTGGTGGCGACACCTGTTGAGAAAAAACCGATAATGGCGTGATAACACACGGGAGTTCTTTTTTGTGTATTTCATTTTTTCGATCTGTGTATGTTTTATCATTGTAGTAGCGATGGAACTCCGTAAGATGTAAAAGTATCGGTTTTGTATTTTCGTGGTAATGTGTGACTGTTATTGTGTGATAAAATTCATGTTGTTAAGCTTTATTGTTTAAAACAACGTACAGCCCTCTATTTGGTTGGATCGGGGCCGTCGTTTTTCTTAGAAGGAATTTGACACTTGTCGATTCAGGCTGGTTGGAAGATTGTGTGAATGAACCGGAACCAAAATCTCAAATTATGTACTCAGATTTTAACAGAAAATGCTGTAATTTCGACCGTCGATCACACAACTTTATCTGTACTTCGATTTCCGATTTCGAAATCAAACCCCCTGTTTCGCTCCCGGCAGGTGCGCTTGGTTTGTAAGGGATACCAAATCAAAACAAAAATCTACCAAATAGTTAGATGACAGGGTCAATCGCTAATTTTTTTTTAGATCAAAAAGCTACCGCCTATGCAATCCATCCTATGATACCGCCATGTGCGCGGTGATGCAAGAATAACTTTTTCTAGATAACTCAATAGAAGAGAGGTACGGATCAAACACGGATTATAGATCGGTATCATTCGCTAACCAAATCAACCATTTCCAAGCTCTACACTTATGATCGTATCATTGTTTGTCGATAATGTTTCGTTGTCGTCGATTGTCTTTCTGCTATTTCTGTTGTCTTGTCGACGTATATATATATATATGAATATATATCATGAATTGATCTCTAAACGATCAATTCATCAAATAAGAAACGCGTAAGAAATATATATTTCAAAGCCTTCTGCACATGATACGCTTCAAGGCGCGTTTTCTTACCGAAAATATGCCATTATCTGCGAGCGCGGATATTCGCGCAAGAACGATGTTTTTAACGGATAGTACATTTTGAAAGACAGACAAAAACATCACCGAAGAGCTTTACGAAAATATCCATTCAAAAAGATACGCGAGCCCCGAGGCGTTCGGCAAACAGACAGTTAAACACTATCAATAACCAGAAAAAAACATTAGCTATATAGCATTCAAAAAATGTTGATACAGAAATAGCCGCTAGGTGCGCGTTAGTAATGACGTATCAAATTTTCATCATTTTCGTTGCGTCAAGACTCTCGGTAAGATTTCCGCGACGCGAACAATGGCGGCATTGAAATTCGTCGAGGCGCCATTGTGTATTAGACGGGTTTCCGCGCGTCAAGAATATAATTCCAGCCACTCGGAATCGGTTTCAATTCTCGTCAAATTATCCCGAAAAGGCTTTCGTCGAGATTGTTTCGCGTATAATTGGGCCTATTTGCCGAGGAGATGAGATTGCGCCGGTTTCGGCGGTCGATTGAATATGGCTGCCAGGCGACCGAACCGACATTCGAAAACACTAGGGCCGCATTTTCATCATTAATCATTAGCAAATTGCGCGTATCTAACGTGCGGTGGTTGTTAGTTTATTTTCGGTGACGGGCGTCGGATATCGCGCGATGCGTGGTCCTTTTTCCGATTTGGAGAAACTTTTTACCTATTTTCCCGTCGTCGTTATATGAAACGTAATAGCAATCGCGCCGTCGAGTCGTGGTTCGGATGAATCTTATACCGCGGCGAACGTTTCTTCTTCCGTTCAAACATTTTCATTATATGCTGATCAAGCTATGATTGCCGGTGACATACCGAGCTATCCGTCCGTCGAGTTCAGTCGTAATATAGCCGACGATATTTAGTTACACGCGTTGATTTATCAGACTCCGGGAAGCCACGCCGAATATCGGTGTTATTACCGCACAGCCGATGCTCGCGCAAAAGTAGATCAGTTTGTTTTATGAGTTTTTCGTGTATTCTAGTTATGAGTATTTCGCTGGATATTGATTTCACAGAGGACGCGCTAAATCGAAAGTGTACGGAACTAAGATTACGTAATCATAGGTGGGTGATTCCGGGGTAAACGTATAAAGGTGTTCAGCTCGAAAGTTGGTTATGCCCAACGCACACGACGCATGGGAACACGGAAGCACGGAAAGAAGCATGTTTTATCTCGGAATCATTGTTCCCGAAATAATGTTTCTCGCAAACGCGCACGACACAGCGCAACCCTTTAAAGCCTGTTTCCATGCGTCGTGTGCGTTTGGCTTTAGAGTTATCTTGGTGCTTGGATCCCTACGGGACACAGCCTTTATTAGCTTTCCAAGCATCCAGCCGCCTATGTATGCAACCTGTTCGTAATTATATATTATTCATTCTGCATATATACATGGCGAAAACTATTATATATTTACCAGTGGATAGTTGACTTTAACCAACTTTCGCAACAGCACTGACCAAAAGTTTCCTTGTTTACATCGCACACGGTGATCGAAACCGCGTTTCTTGTTTCGTAGCTGCGCACGCGCTAGCAAAACAGGCCGGAGAAACGAAACGTTCGCGTTCATTTCGTGCCGTGCGCGCGCTAGCGCTCGAATTTACTGTTTGTTTGAAAACTGCGTGTGCCTTTTTCGTCGAAGTTGTCACGCCGTTCGGCCACTTATAAACAATAGCGAACGAAGAGACGATCTCAACACTGATTGATTTCAAAAGCTTCTTCGACGGTTTAACTACCGCTATTACCGCGGCGTTATAGAACTCGGTTTGAAAAGCGAGTCTGATTGAAAAGCGACCGCTATTTCATCAACTTCCGATTGAATAAATTGGAAAATTTCCTGAAATTCGGATCGTTTGATGAAATTCAATGGAAATATTCTACGCTGTGCGCGGTGTGCGCGGTGTGCGCGGTATAATATAACTAATTGTTGTTACGAACGCGCGTCGTCTCTGCACAAAACGCCATCGGTGTTCGCAAGTCGAGGCGCGACCATCACGCCGGGATTGATTAGTTAATCCAAGTTTTATGACCAAAAATAATCTGCGGATATATTTTATTCATCGCGATGCACCGCCACCGCCGCCGCTGCTGCTGTGGCGTTAGTTTTCGTATTATATACGCCGGTGTCGAAGCGCTCGCGGCGGTTTGGCGCGAAAATTGCAATCGACGCTTCGTCAAATACATATACGCCACGACGCGCGCAGACGATCGACGACGTCGACGACTTGCGTGATAACAAATTTACGAACCGACGGTGAAACCCGGGCCCGTTGATGAAGTAATTCCCAGATATTGTCTTCGGTCGGTTTTATATATTATTAACCAATTTATTAGACACGGATGTAGTTATCAGTATGCCGGATGATGCACGGCGCTTGTTCGAAATAATGTCGACGGAATGGTATATTGGACAGGTTATTTCGCCCTGACACAGTTCGCGCGGCAATCTACGGCCCAGCGGAGACTGTCTTAACAGTAGTTCTTGTCGGTTCGGGCTGGTTGTCTGGTTGGGACCGAAATTTCCAATGATGTATTATCGCTTTGATTTAGACACAAAAATCCGTAAATTCGATCGCCGATCACACAACTGTATCTGTATATGTATCTTCGATTTCTGATTTCAAAATCAAACCCTCTTTTTCGTTCATTTCCGGCAGGCGTGGTCGGCTTTTTAGCAAATCTAATCGATCGAATTAAAATAAAATGGACAAAAACGTCTCTATTTCAAGATCGACGCCGTTGAACCTAACGTTGATTCTTTTACGCGCGAAGAAAACCAACGATCGATAGAGAATTTGCTAGAATCGCGAATTCAATTAGACGATCAATCTAATACGTATTGCAAAGAGTTGTGTAACAATCATAAATGCAAATATTGCGAACAATATTTTGGATACGCCTAGAAATGAGCGTACATCAAATAGAGAATAAATCAACCGAATTATAACGAGAAGGACAATTCCCTTTTTGAAGATCGACAAATTTTCTGAGTAGAAGGAATATTCTAGGCGATACTGCCCAGATAAGGAGAAAGAGTTATCGGTTCTGTTCCCACTTTTGATGAGCCGTTTTTCCACAAAAATGTTAACTTTGCCTCGACGATATTAGATGAAATTCCATCGCTGATTATCATTTTGACGATTAGCATCTCTACAGAATGACAGTAACTATATACGTGAATACGAATAAAGCCCAGCGCACAACATCGTCATACCGTGTGCGTTGAAATATTCAAATTGAAATATTCGTTTGTGAAAAACGTGTTTTTTTGTTTTGATGAAACGAACATTGTGCCGTGTGCGCGTTAGACTCAAGGGGGAAAGTTTAAAGTATGGGCTTCGCGCGCAGACATCCATAATCATTTTACCGAATTCCTCGCGAGCTTAATCCGGCGTGAATTATACAGAAATAACTAGAAATATGTAGCGATCGTCGCAGAGATCTCGATTCGACTGAGAAAACGCGATCGAGATTTTTTTTTGCCCGTTCCTGATTCGAATCGCGATGGAAAATGATTGAAAATGTTCGGGATAAAGAATCTTTTTTTTCTTCTATAAAACATCGAAAGTAATGTTTTTTTTCACGCAGAAACAAAAGGAATAATGTAGGATTCATCGACAGCTTCGAACGTCTCATCGGGGAAAAAACACAATAATTCACTGGAAATTCCACCAGCGCTTTTGTCTTTTGATGTAGATATTTCTAATCTGCACGAGTTTGGGTACTTTCGAAAGCGGCTAGAAGAATTTTCTGGCTTTTAATTAAAACTCTATTTAAGCCGGCGGCTGCTGTCGTGGCGGAGAACGTTCGTAAAACCGTTGATGTTTTTCTCAGGATTTCGCCGATTATTGTCGGCTCTTTCGATCGCGAAGTGGCGTCGTGCGAGCGCGCGCGCGCGAAATCTTATTGACGAAAATGGGAATTTTTCGTTCAACTCGTCATAGGCCGAAACGCGAGTCGTAAAATGCACTCGGCGAAATATCAATTCTTCAACAGGCGGTCGCTATTTATAATATATATCGGACGGGATTTTCGACGCGGTTCGATCTCTCTCGAAAGAACACGTTATTCGTAAATGACCAAACGTTGTTTTGCTATCGAACGCGCGAATATGCCGAAAAATGGCGAAGTCGTGCGCGTACGTCATAGCTGGGAATGATCATCGATTCTCGGTCGATCTCTACTGCGCCGAGTTCTAGAAATACGCGGGGTAAAAAATAATCCCCGAGAACATTTTCTAAATTCGTCAATTTTTTTGTTTCTCATTAAAACTATGGCGGTTACATTAAAATAACACTGTGGGTCCCGATAATCACGATAATGTTCAAGCTTAAAACGGTTTTAGTTTTAATTTTTGCACTCGTTGGAAACATGAATTAACAATTTGAGCAATCAAACCGAAGATATGGCTTAAACTTTTTCGTAAGACATGAACCCTGGGATCCAGTTCCCGGTCATATCACCTGGAGTTAACATTCAGTTAAGATTATAGTTTAGATTATAGTCAATTTTCTATTAGTCAAATTCTAACTCACAACACTGCAGAAGTTGGTCTGGGTGAGGATTTACCCTATAAAGATTACTATGACATCTAGCCAATAAAACCGGGCCCAAGATTTAACTCTCTCGCTGACTTACACAGCATAGAATTCGTTATAACTTTAAAATCACCCGATTCGACTCAAGAGGTAACTCATCGAAAATGAACTTATTCATCTCAGAGTAACTCACAATAACGTTTGAACTGGATCCTGATAGCGATCCGACCTCAAAGATTGCGCATTTCTATCCGAGGTCGAGGAATTATTTTAGATGTTTCTACATGTTGTACTTTGATTAGCGAAGCCTTCGGGGGATATTTTGACAAAAGAATGGAATTGTTACCGAAGCTTACCAATGCGGTGAATCAATGAAAATAAATCTTATTTGAAACGAGTATAAAACGCTATGTTTTCTACATTCAGTTTTTTTCTATTTCTTTGAAATCAAAATCGACAAATATTTTAGCAAAAAAATATATCGATTTATAGATTAAAATCGCAAATCTAAGAACATTTCCTGCTAGCTGTATTCCGTCGTATGACGACGATAGTTAAGACTGAAAATGTTTTTCATTACTAAAAATTCTATAGATTTAAACTAAAAAGTAAATCGGTTGAACCACGTTGTTTTATGATGAACGATACAATTTTCAGCGTATACTTAATTGCGTCTTACCTTTTTAGAGAATCGTTGACGATTGTCGCTTTGTAATTTGTTATAGTTCTTCGTCGAGACGAGTTCGCTGAGTTGTTTCAGTTTATCCGAGAAAAATGAAAGGCGATGACTGCTTTTGAGCGTGCGGTGGCTATTGATGAGTCGTTGTCGAGCTGGCGCGCGCACTCGTCGTATGACGCGTCGACGACGTGCTATAACGCGCATCGGCGCAACTCCGTTTCGAGATAGATGAACTTGCAGTGCAGGAAAACTTGCAGGGGCGGGCGCGCAGGCAAATTTGCAGGGGCGCCGGGCGAGCAAGAAACCTGCAGGGGCGCCGGGCGCGCAAGAAACCTGCACGGGTGGTTTCAATAGACAAGATGAAACTGTGTCTAATTCGATTATTGTTACGGAAAGCCAACGATACTAAGAATGAACTATAACGAGAATATTCGACGTTTCGGCTCGATTTTTTATGAGAAATTTTCAAAACCGAAAATGTCTCGTAGAACTGAGTCTAAACGCCACTACTTTTGGAAATGGCTCATTGAATTGAGTCTAAACGTCACGAAGTTCTGAACTTAGAAAATGGCTCAAAGGATTGAGTCAACAAAATGTCATTACCCTCTTAGTTTTTTTATAGTGACTGATAAAACTGAATTAAATCGTCGAAGGTTTTCTAAATCCGGATTTCTTCACCGTGAAATAGGGAAGATTTTACCTCTATTTACTTGATTGGTCGTTTGATTTGAGTTATTTGTTATGTCACTGAACAAACACGCCTAACCTGCTGGGAACGAAGCGGGGGTTTTGATTTTGAAATTGGAGTTGCTTGAACAGTTAGTGAAGTGATTCTTTGAACGTGCGTTGAC
Organism: Tubulanus polymorphus; assembly: GCF_964204645.1. Taxonomy (NCBI): domain Eukaryota; kingdom Metazoa; phylum Nemertea; class Palaeonemertea; order Tubulaniformes; family Tubulanidae; genus Tubulanus; species Tubulanus polymorphus. The sequence continues at coordinate 3,291,860 of NC_134035.1, read as the reverse complement.
TTAGCGGGGCAGCACTAAAAGTTAATTTACCTAAAGAAATGCAGGCAAGCCGTTCTGGATAACACGAAATGAGGCCAATGGATTGACTGCACTCACTAATACCTTTTTCTTGGCGTATATGTGGCATTTGGGGCTTTGAAATTGTTTGTTACTCTGCGAAAGCTTGGGGGCATCGTCCGCGGCTTCCTACGATGACATCCTTCCTTGCCCTATAAAGGTCGGTCGGTTCCATAGTCGAGTGTCGAATCCAAAATCCGAATTGGTTATAGAACTAAAATGTGCTTGAATAGATAGATTTTTTTTCAATACATAATGTTGGTTCCGGGGGATAGAGTGCGAGCCAATAGGCTGTACTTAGAAAATTAAGGCACTGAAACCCTGTGCATAGTGCATTGGAATGGTCTTAAGTTGTTTGATTCACAGGGGCTCGTATCAGAGTTGTAGGTAATGTAAAAACGATAATCTGTTAATCCGATGTATATAGTGTATATAAAATATATACTATATACATCGGATTAACAGATTATCGTTTTTACATTACCTACAACTCTGATACGAGCCCCTGTAGTTTGATTGGTTGTGGAACTAAAATGGTCTTACGTTATTAGATTGTCTATAGAAGCAAAATGAGCTTACACTCTTAAGTGGTTATATTGATAGTTATAGAACTGAAATGGTCTTAGACTATGGTCTCAAGTGGGAGCAATGACCCCTTATCCATAAAACCGGCCATCTATTTCATTTCATATCTATTCCGTTACATCAATGTTTCTCAGCTCGACAACCTTTTTACCCTTCCCGGTTGTAGGGACCAATATAATATAGAAGCAACGTTTCGTACATCGATACCGTCATGTGTCAACTCTCTGAATAAATCTGAATAAATATTTTAGCGCCCATGAATATTTGCTTTCGTTACTCGATACTGCATGAATATTTTCGTCAAAAGCTGAAAAATCCTCAATTCAATGGAACTCGCATTTAAACCGATTCAAAAAATGAATGCTGTTTTTGACCTGTTTCGAAGGAGTCTTTTGGGAATTTTTTTGGATAACCATCGATGAAACACTTTGTCCTAAACCGCAAAAGAAAAATAAAGTCCGAAATGTTTTCTTGAGCCCGTAGTGTACTACGCCATCAATATTGGCGTCTCGAAATAACAATTACAATAGTGGCATAAATTTCATAACTTCTATTTTATTTTCGATAAATTTTGATGATTATTTTGAGCAGATATGCCCTACGTCATCAATATCAGGGCTAGACTGGTTGCCAGCCAATTCAATTCAATTAAGCCTACGATACATTCAAATAAAAATAACCTTATTGTTCCTTAATATTATATGATTCTAAATATCATATTATTTATTATCGACAAATTCAAGCAAATTATAGTGTTATTTTCCGAGGTGTCGATGAACTTGAAAGTTAGTTTTCCTGTTATTGTTAAAGTCTTGGGACTCCGCAGATGATGGCGTTTCTACCCGGCGGCGCCGTCGTCCAAATTAACCTGGGGCAGCGCTTATATTCGACTAGTTTAATAAGATTAAGTCTACGAAAATCTATACAGAGGTGCAGCGCAGCAGCAGCAGCAGCAGCAACAGCAACAGCATTTTAACAATATACTTAATGCGACGCTCGACGGGTTCTTTTGAATGCAATTAATTCGTAGTCAAGAATAGTCACTCGACGATTCTCAACGAGGTATCGGTGACATTCTTATCGTCTGTAGATGAGTCTCGAATATAAGGTCGACAGCACAATCAGCCCATCCGTCGCGACACGACACCGATCGAGCAAAATCGACCATATCGCACGCCGATCGTGACCTTCAATGCGCGACGGAAATCTACATAATGCCCGCAGATATCCATCTCTCGTCCCCGTTCCATCCATCGACGCCACCCCTCTCAAAAACTAATTGATCCCAACGACACACGACGCAAGGAAACACGGAAACCGGAGACAGAAACATGCTTCCGAGCGTTTCACTGCGTCGTGTGCGTCGTGTGCGCTTACGAGAAACACAAATCAAACAAGTTCGATTCCGCGTTTCTGTCATGTTTCCCCATGGCGAGTTCGTTTTACGAGAAACAATTTTTCGGGAAACAATGTTTACAAGATCAAACAATGTTTGATTCCGTAATTCTGTGTTTTCCTGTTTCTCTGTGTCGTGTGCGTTTGGCTTAATGATCTATCAATTTGCCAAATCTCGGGCATACAAAATGGCCGTTCAAATATGTCACGAGTCTGCGTGACCCGAGGGCCTTATCGAATGTTTCTTTTGAGCGTATTGATAATAAAATGGACCTTTCAAGAATTTCCGACAAGTTTGACTTCATTTTACAGAAATTGTCATTTTCTAGATTTTTTTCGGCAGATTCTTCCCGAAAGTAGGCAATCAAAATTTGAGGATGTTGAAAATGTGTCCCATAAGACCCTTGGGATCCGACCCTGCGAGCTATTTTGCAAGAACTGATACGTCTGACACGACATGATGTATATACACAGAAAACTTTTCAGCATTAAGAATTTACACTTGATGTTTATCTAGAATTTTGTTCGGAGACTGCATTTACTGGTGTACAGATCAAGCTATAATTCGAAGATACTCGTCAAAAACGAGAGCTCGGTGTAGGGAGCCTTCTTATGATATCGGTTGGGAACATCTGTTTTTTATCTTCTTTGTATATTATGTTCTATATGAGGAATATATAATATGCGTATACATATCAACATGATTCTGTCTAACCGAACCGTATTCCTATTACATTCTATATCGAGTATACACGTAGTTACTGTCGTAAATACGCCATATATCTTCTTTTGTATTATAAGTAAGGAATAGAAATAAAATTGAACTCGGAACGATGATCACTCCGACGGGACTGATTACTTTCGAAACGAAACGACCTCAAAAATCTCGTAAATCGACTGATACATTTCATATTATAAACGAACGAGGCCGATGTTTCGGAGAACTGGATTTTAAGCGAGAAAAAAAATAAGACTCGCCCCGCAGCCGGAAACGGGGCTTAGTAACTAGTGCAAGGGGTATTAGTTTACGGGATTTATGCAGAAGGTTTTGAGAGCCGTTAAGTGCCGTTTTAAATTTTGGCAAGATTTAGTAACGGGCGCATCCCGCAGTTGTTTTTAGCGCCAAGTCCCGAGCGCTTCCTGCATGTATGTAGGATTAGAAATAAAAACCAGACACATTTCGGAAGCTATACTATTAAAAAACTACCCATCATAGATAATTCGAAAGTCGTCGACGTCTTCCGAGGCGTGTTTGAGCGACGTCCCGGCGCTCGGCGAGGAAAAAAATACAATTATCAATCATTTGATTGCGATAATTACGTGTCCACGAAATGACGTACATCCCCGGCGTGTTCGGCTGATGATTATACTACCGGTCAGCTTCGTTTCTCCGGCGCGTTTTCATCTTCGACAGGCGGCTGTCACCGGCACACGATAACGCGCCGTCAATACCAGAATACAAATTACCCGCACGAAACGGTTTGTTTTCCGCGCGTCTCATCGCGAGACATTTTAAACTTCTCTTAACCCCGTGCTCCTGTAGTCAATGTACAGATAAAGAATCTTGTCATTCTTGAACACGGCGATGGAGGTATCTCTAGTAGTTTTTTGGGATATTTGAGGAAAATTAACGCCGGCTATCCCAAACAGATGGCATGACTAATACTTAATCTAAAGGGTTGTCAATTTGAAACTGATTTGGATTTTGAGGCTTCCGAATTCGAATATCATCATATTTAGTTTTTGACGATAATTCATTCATTTTTTAGAGAGACATATAGCAGAAAATAGCAGAGACGTTTAGCAGAAGTCTTTTATATTTTATGTTGTGTAAAGCGCTCTTTCGGAATAAGGTGCTGTACAAATTTTGCATAGTTATAATGATATAATGAAATACTGACGTACTAGTACTGCAAACAGGGGCCATAGGGAACATTTACTCAAAAGATGCTTAGCACGCTTGATTTTCGCTCTATCCATCAAGATGGTTACTATTAAAATCTTCGAGCCCCTAGCGGATGAATCATAGCTCGCTTAAACCGGAATCCTCGACTAGCGATGATGAAGGTTCCCATATAATAACGTTCGTAAAAAAGTATACAATTCTAAATAATTCTTTATGTCTCTATATCACCGAGCTGAAGACGGTTAGCGCCGCTATCACACAACAGCGTCGAACAAATCGTTCGGATTTCAAAGAGTTCCTCCTCGACGGAGAGACATCGCGATACGACTGCTAAATAGAATCAAAACAGAACCCGCGACGTCGAGTAAAAAGGCTACACAGTTTATCTTACGAAAATAATCGACGACATACGAATTGGATTATTTTAGATCGGCATCTCTGTCGTCGTCTGTCGGGTTATTTCTCGCCGCCTTGAAATATACGTACGCGCCGAGTGTTGTTTCCGTCGTCGAAGCAGACGGCATTATATAAGATCATCTTATCAACGAAACTGCGTCAAGAAAACAAATCCCGACGAATATACGTGTGTAGATATAAATGACGTTATACGGCATACAGGAAAGCGCATTAGAATTTAGGTGACGAGGAAAAAATGCCACAATGATTCAGTCCGAGATAAAAAAATTCTTTAATAGAAGAGACTTTATTTTGAGCAACGTTTCGGCTAAACACTATTAGCCATCATCAGGCGTACACTATTTTAGCCATCATCAGTACGCCTGATGATGGCTGATAGTGTTTTGCCGTAACGGTACTCAAAATAAAGTCTCTTCTATTCAAGAATTTTTCATCTCGGACTGAATCATTGTCAGGGATTTTTCTCGTCATCCATCTTACACGCATAGTGTGTATCTTCTCGACTCAAAGATTTAAGTGGTTTTTTCGAGATACGACAGTAGCACGGAGGCAATGATAAAAACTAATAAACGCTATATATACGAATCGTATTAGAAATGATCAGTTTTTTCTATATTCGTTTATATCGATGATCATCATCTCAGAGGGAGAGGGGCGCAGAGTGCGAACTCATAATTCAAATAACAGGGAAGGCCGGGATAAGTACGTACGGCCCAATAATCAGTTTTAGTTTCACCCAGTCCTGGTAGTGGCTGTATCGACGGTATTCCGCAAAATCCGTTTGATTAAACTGGATTTCTGTGGTCTAAAGTTATGGCGATTTCAAGAAGAAGTATCGAGACAATAGCCTTCCTGCCTAGGTGTCTGCGTTACAATGACACTCAGGGGTCGGTTGCTCAAAACTTGGTCGGAGTTGGACATGGTAACAATACAAATTCAATTGTCAATGGTATGTTTCCACTGGTTTTAACTCATACCAACCTTTGATCAGGGGGCCAGTTGCTCCAAAGTTGGTTAGATTAGTGGATAGTTGACATAGTGACAATTAAAAAAACTTCATGTAAACTATGGTAAGTATCCACCGGTTATCTTTAACCAACAGCCCCTGGCCCGTGGTCAAAAGCATTATCCTAATCCCTTGAGTGTTCCAGGTTTTTGGTGAATGTTCAGTATATAGGCCTATCCGTTCGCTCACGACGGAGATCGTGTGGTCAATATTTCGACGAAAACTTTTCTTCCCGATAACCGACAAACAGGGACAGGATCATGATTGATAAAACACTATTATCCGTGTTGAAGCGATGTATTCACTCTTCCTGAAGATGACTATTAGAATATAGTCGAAACGTTGAATAAACTAGTAGCTCAAAGTTACATTTTCGGACTGTTTTTCGTTATTATTGTGGAATTCTCTCTACAGGGACAGGATCATACAAATCCCTTGCGATGGAGAGAATGGAAAGAATTATTCGCCGTTATACTGTTAATTCTGGCGTTGTTTGCGGAGAGCCTAATTGTTACATCGGTGCTCAGGTATGTCCTTCCCGCATGCGTGTGTGCATCGATCCGTTGTTTTTTTTTTTCGAGACGAGCGTGGAGTGGTTAGTTAGCGCGACACAGTACCACCACCACCACCACCACCATCACCGCATCTTCGGTATTCATTCTCTCGAGTACTGCCGCCTCCAATGAGCTGTTTATCGGGTTCTTAATTGCATTTCCACGGCGTTATCGACTGTACCGGTAAATAGAGACGTCGAGATAAGGTGCCGTGTAGCGGTCAGTTAACCGATAGAACACTCGCCGCCATACGATAGGCAAATATTTGAGTATCCGTAATACAGTCCTGTAAAACGGACGATTCATCGGCCATGACTGTCTTAAACTTATATTTTAATTCTCTGTAGTTAATTTCGTTGTTAGATTGACTTCTGTTTCTGTGTGTAGCACGCAGCTGCTTTTTGTCCTGAACATGGGCAATTGCTGCCGGACGCTTTCGTTGTTAAATCGGGGATGGGATTCGAACCCAGTTCGAATCAGAAAACAGTCACGGGTACTATAACTGGTGCAAAGCAGATGACAGAATCAAGGGCGATATTTCTCGAAGGCAACTTTCCCGACTGTTAATTGAGGAGCGGTACTTATAAACCCGCCAAACACACTTGCAGCAACGAAACAGTGGGTTTGATTTTGAAATCGGAAATTGAAACACTGGGCCCTGTTTTATAGAATGAACTTTAACCCGGGGGTTTACTCAATCAATTTTCAATTGTGTAAGCCCCCGGGTTAAAGTTGATACCACAGTCTACAAAACTGGCCCCAGCGGCGCGGTCGAATTTACAGAATTTTTCACGTAAATTAAATTTCGTCAACCTGCCTTCGCCGGCCTTGGCATTTTAAGATCAATGAAAACGTCTGTTACCAAACCCTTATTAATTTTACGTCTGTTTACCATTAACCTTAACGCCATCCGCGAGTTTAATTCATAAATCAGTTTTTGATATTGGATAATAGGCGGTCGTCATCAAAGTCAGCGAGAAAATGGTTTAAGAATAATATTGGTTTCAGTAATCGCATCTCGCTAGGAACAGGTGCTGTTATTCCGAGCTCGCATTTCGCGGATGTCTTCAAAAGGGGAGGGACTAGAGGCTGATTCGTATAGTAGATACCAACACTAGGAACCAACGAGGTATGTACCGTTGCTATCAGTAATTCGGGAGTGTGACTATATTGAATAGAAATTCAAATTTGAAAAAAAAAATCTATTTGACCAGCAATAAGTATATACATTACGTGTATTTAGAAATATGTCCAGCCTTATTAAGTTGATTTTGCACCGAGGCGTCACAGGCCAGTCGCGCTCCCCCACTGTACCAAGGTGTATAGATATTCGAGCTTTCTCTTAGCTGGTATATCCACGATAGAAGCCCCGTGTAGCCTCGTAACACAGATGTGCAGGGGATCCACCATCACACCTAAAAGTTTCCGATTTCCCTTTTTTCACGCCCCAATATTTTTATTATAAGTTTCTATGAATACATAAAATCTAAGTTGCCTAAACGCACACGGCAAAACATTTGTTTCGCCGAAACAGAAACACGTTTTTCAGAAAACGTTTTTTGTTCGTGAAAAACGTTTTTCAGTTCGGCGTTTTTTGTTTTGCCTCCCCCGTACATGGTATGACCAAAAACATCGAAAACGTTTTTTTTTTTCACGAGGAAAAAACGTTTTTCCGGTGCCGTGTGCGTTGGGCTTTATGAGGTAATGAGATCGGATGTCTAAGAGTATATTACCGAAATTTTCTAGACCCCCTCACGCACAGCTATAAAGAATAGTTGCCCTTTTCTGCATCCCCTCACTTTGAAGAAATTCTACATCTTAATCCTAGATCCCCTGGCTTTAGATTGCGACAAAGTATTGCTAAAATGTACTATTCTTAAAAAAAAAACTGCAAAACTTTCCGTTTCGGCCATCGAAAGATTACGATATTTATTCGCGCTTTCTGCGTGGAATTTCGTGTAGGAACAAAATCCCCGCGGGTGTCCCCTTGAGAGCATTTCGTTTTTTACGAAGACAGTAACGTACATTCGACTAGTCGGCTGCTGGGGAGTGATACAGGTGCGTTTTTAGACCGGTGACTTTCAAATTCATGATCCAAGTTAAACATTTCATTCGAATCGCCTGCGGCGCACACAAACAATCTTAATGGTGATCATAGTTTTTTCTATCTGTCTATGAATGTGTAACCGTAGAACGTCGAAACAGAGCCCGCGGTAGAGAACCCGATCTCCAGTTACAGACGACAGAAGCCGTCGTCGATTTGAATATGCATGAAATCGGTGAATAAGAAACGCTTTTTGAAATCTCTTGAATTTCATTTTCTCCGTCGCTCCGTGCGAAACGCGTGGCGAGATGACGCGAAAGGTCGTAAACAAAACCTGACTAATTACCGCGCATGACCGCCGGCGACGTTAGTTCCGTGTCGCGCACGTCGCAAGTCGGCGTAACTCAGTCGACATTCGACATTCGACACCTGCGAGCCATGTACGCCGAGCGTGTGTCAGTATATTTGCGTGTTTGTTTTTATATCGCAAAAAATGTTGACCGCGCGCGATTGAGATTAATCGACGTCCGATAAACGATACCGGCACGATGTTTAGCACGGAGAGTTTATACGCTTTCGCGTGTTCGACGTCGTCGACTCGGCTTTTTTGCCGGTGCCGTGTCGGAGGAAGAAGTCGAAAGACAAATGCGTCCACGAATACAAACTGAAACGTGGACTAATGACCTGTCCAGCGCACGCGTGTGTCTAAACTTACAGCGACATCGACCCGCGCGCGTGCGCGAGGTGCCGAGCCTGCGAAAAAAACGCAACATTTTTCGCCTATGCGAGAAGAAAATTACCGTCGACGGCGCGGCGAATAAGAAAATCGGCTTGCGCAATAATTTAGAGAAAATTGTGTGCGAGCTGCCGGGGCAATTTTCCCCTGCCGAGATGGTAACGACCGCGGTGTTTCGTAAATAGTGCCGTGACCAGTGGTTTTCGCCGCGCGCTTCGCAGCACACATTACAACGGTCGTAATTGCTGCAAGTCGTAGAGCGCTGTTTTGCCGTAAATACGCCAAACTGCCGGCAATCCCCTCTCTATCTATCTGTCGTCTGCTAAAAAAACATTTAAAAAGAAAATGGGGCGAAAGAAACTGAATTGCCGTGGCTGTAGAGACGAAAGTACCCGGTTGAAGATGCAGGATTGGAAAGTTTCCTGGCCTTCACGCGTCGCAATATTTCAGTGAAGCCATCGCTGAACTAAACACGGTGGTCACTTTTATTTGATTCGCCTTTCCCTTGACTATTCCCTGACATGCGCGTTGTTTTGCCTGACTTGATCTGCTAAGAATCCAATCAATTAACACAGTCAAATATGTAGGAAACAGACGGAAACTGTTTGATTTTACGCGTGATCTAGCAATCTCGACACATTTCCAAACGCACCGTTTCCTTGACTTTTCCCTGAAATTTCAGCTCTTTACAAAATTCTGCGCAGTTATTTCCTGACTTGTTTAAGAAAAGAAAATTCCCTGTTGGAATTTCCCTGCTTTCCGGTTACGATGGTACCACAATAAGGAGAATCTGATTGTGGATTCTGACATTTTGAATTTCGTGAAAAAAATCTCTAGCTCATGGTTTTCCTATTTTGGTGGGCCTGGTAGTGTCAATCAAAACCTTATCTTAAGTACACATTGACGCGGTTGATCTTTGACAGATCTACACATAATCGCGGATACGACTACATGTGTAACGTATTCGCTGAATACTGTTTTCATAAAAAGCATTCAGCGACAAAGCTTCAGAGGCGAGAGTTGTTGATTTTGATGACGAGAGAACCGATTCCTTTTTTCCGATGGCATCGATTATCCGCATAAGAACGTGTTTGGTATGCGTATACAGAATCTGTATGTCGTATAGCCCGGTCGGAATGGAGCGTTAGTCAACCCGATAGGATCTGTAGTTTATTTAATTAAAGACCCTTGAAACATGACCTGCGTTCATCTTCTGTTCTCCTGGTACTGCCGCTGTGTCACGCAGAGCAACTGCCGGTAAACTGATAAGCCGAAAGATGAATGTCACCGATTTTTCTGCCGAAAGGCAACGAACGATAGGGAACGAGAGACAGAGAGCGCGCATCAAAATGTCGTTTCCAATGCAATACAATACAACATCTAACAGAATCTAATTCAGTTCAAACTATCAATTTCGCATTCGCAACAGAAAGGTGATTTGACTTCATTAAATCTTTTACGGCCTGATCATAGTATAGTATACGCCATCGTTTTCAATAGCGGTGTTCACTTCACTAAACGCGAACATTTCCCTGAGAACAAAACATCTTTAACTCAAATTCAATGAAATCGTCCTTCGTGAAGCTAAATTTGTTATAAAGCATTAAGTTTTTCTCATATAGGATAGGATTGGATGGGATGGGATTAGAGATTATAGTATAGCGCCTTGTAAATCTACGAACTATTACCAAGGGGTCATTCACTTATAAAAATTTGGATTCAACCAAATTGAAATGGAGGGTGCAGGGTCAGTGCAATTACGTTCTGTAATGCCTAGTTTATCCGAAAAATGGCCGATTTTGCGAACAAGGGCGAGGGGGTTGAATCCAAATTTTATACGTGCGTGATAAATGAATGATCCCCAAAAGTGCTCTCCATAAAAAAGTGATGATTTCAGCAGAAATGTCTTCAGCTGTCCTTTGAATACTACGAGAGATTCTATATCGCGGACGGAAGAGAATTCCATCGTACCTTTCTGGGCCCGGTTTTATAGACTGGTATTTCGGTGTTTTTCCGCCCTCTTTTCGCGTGTTACGAATTATACGTTATGGGTTGAATCAACGCACCGTATAACACACTGTTATACTCTAGACGATACTTGACAAAAAAATGCACCGATCTCGCCGTAAAACGACAGATTATCCGTATAGGAAATAGAAGTGGTATCCTGCTGTTGTAATACGATATGATACTTCAAAGCAATCATCTAATGATTCGCTTTTCATCAATGAAGTTCAATCGAACTTGTATTCGATGATGAAACTTTATATTTGTTCCCACGTATTCTGTCATTAGCAGAGACTCGTGCAATTCTCAACGGGTGTTTTTTCTTTCGCGGCAAATCCATTACTATGAAATGCGCTTTTGTAGAATGCGTATTCTCTCTCCCGATTCAAAGAAAGCGAAATAATTCCAATTTCCAGGCGTGCGCGAGACGGGGTGGGGTGTTAGAACTATGGTAGTGGGGGCTTGTGCTGGTGCACATTCACTGATTTGACACCACGTTAACGCGGTTCCTCCTCAACTCTCCTTATAAAGATATGTGTTCATGTGTAACTGTCTATGTTAACTACTTATCTCAGGGCCGTACATAGCGGGAGTAGGGAGCCAGTTGCCCCCCCCCGTCCAAGATTTTGGGGAAAGTACCATTTTGCAAATATATTATTGTGACTAACAAGCATTTTGTTATAGGTCTAACACAGGTAATAACTGTTCTTTCTCTGTAGTTTCTCTGCCCCTCCCCCGCCCTCACATTCAAATGCTATCTACGCCTTGTATCTGTATGTGTCATAAGAGAATATTCTCTTACAATAAAAATATTATTATTACTATTATCATATTAGATGTAAAGATATTTTCGTCAAAACCGACAAAAATGAATAATTCCAAATAATCTATAGAGCACAGTTTACTATAAGTTCCACCACAACTGGGACCAGTCGTTCGTCTGAATTTGACTATAAATCAGGTATAATGGAAATACATATGTTATACGGTAACATGAATTTCTAAGTAGGAAGGGTCTCAAAAATGAAGATGGTACTTCATGTTTCATGTTTTGTTGTTGTAGAAAGGTTTTCTGTCATTAGTATTAATCACCTTACAACCATAATTAGGTATTTTGATATAATACAAGACTGTTAACTTCTCTTTAACGGGAAATAAAGGATTATTGCCTTCACGACTAAAGAGAGAATGACTGGTTTTTTCCTCGTGTTGTATCCGTGTTGAATGAGTGCATAAACTGTGACAGCGAACTACCTCTCTCTCGATAGCGGATGTGCGGCTAATTCACCGCCGTAATTAAAGTCAATCACCAGATACGCCGTGATTAACAATCTGTCATCCATTATCAAAACCAAACGCTTCCATCCGCTCGTCAAAATTCTGCAAACCGAGATAAAAGCGTCGTTCTGACCTTTGCGGTCAGCGTTTTCGTCTGTCGCTCGAGGGAACGGAACGTTCGTAAACCCCGCGGGACGATGGAGAACAACGCGTCATAGGTTGTAATCGCTGTTTCGCGCGCAGCTATCGTGAACGCATCGTCGAGCCGCGGCTTTCAGAGGCGTTATCGACGCTTTTCAAAATATACGCAGATTCTCGCGCGCCGGAATCGAGTGCCACATGAGGGATTTCGAAAACAGATCGTATTATATTATAAATTCGAAAACAAAACCGGCTTATTTAACTCCTTCCATATCGCTCGTGGCTCGGGTGGTTTTTAAAAGCCAAGATCTTGCCGCAATTTATCGATCTTTTTAAAGATCGAATGCGTTCGAATTTCCTGATTCGTCGCGTGGTGAAAACAGCAAGAATTTTAAGTCTCCAAAGTTGAACAAGTTCATTTTTTTATATTCCAAACTTAGATCCAGGTACCAGGTTCCTCAAAGGTTGGTTAAAGATAATTGTCGGATAAATACCGTGGTCGCAATTGACTAATTCAATGTCGACCATCCGATAGCTAAGTCTATGAGTGATAAACCCACAATATAAATCTACACAATGTATTTACTTTTGCAGAGATGGAATAGAAATGCGAGATAGTCTAATGCCCTATACTATCTACGATTGATATACGACGCCGTTATAGCGAAGTAAGGTAGGTACGAAGCCCCGTGCGGTTGACAAAACCCCGAGCTATTTCAGAACCTGATCAGATTCCCCGTAACCTCTAATTTACGATACCGTCGCCGAGCCGAACGCGCGCGCCTAAGTGACGGTTGCGTGTATATACGCGCGAAAAACCTTCCGACGAAGATTAAAGCCCTCTGAAATCGGAATGCGTCGAATTCTTTTCACGCGAAATAACATACTTTCGCGAATTGCGTCGATGGCTCGTTTTGTTGAAGCATCAAAGAGCGCGCGGGAGCTTTAGAGACGGAAAAACGTCTGTAATAATGTTCTAATGGCGCCAGGGACGAATTAGGCGTGTTCGTTACCGGGGCGCGCACGGCGAACACGGTTAGCAAACAATATTATGTCTAGACTTTTTTAAGCGAAATACAACAAATCGAGGCCACGAAATTATATCATATATATCATGATATGTGTACACTGCTTGTCGGGGGGACCATGCTTTATTCGATATAATCGTAAACCAAATTCTTAACGTGCACAGGATCCAGCGTGATTCCAAGTATTCCGGAATACAGCGCTAGTGATCGAAGAAAGTGCCATTTTCCCCGAAAGCGTTCTTTTTTAAAATCATATTCTGTAAATAGGTGATTCTACAAAGTGATTTCTGTCGGCGACATTTCGGATAACAATCAACACCTCTCAAGTCGAGAGAAGATACACGATATCCGTATAAGATGAATATACGATACAAATTCTAAAATAATTCACTCAAAGATGAAAAGTTCTTGAGTAATAGAGTTATTTTGAACTACGAAGACTATTAGCCAGCATCAGCACGCCTGATGGCGAATGGTCTTTATTCAGAATGCTATAAACTCTAGAACTCTGCAATCTACTCGAGAACTTTATATCCTTGGCTGAATTATTGCGGGATATCTGCTAATTGAGTGGCCGTAAAAGGTACCCCGTATACAGAATAAAAAGTGCCCTTCTAAATCCTGAATACAGTGGATAAAATACCCTTGGCCCGCCTCTGAGAAAACTATACTTCCGGTTGAGATTATCATCTACCCAAGTACGGGAACGTCTTAGGGAATTGTTGAAAAAGATTGTCGAAGTTTCTATCTTATATTTTTGAGTTAGTTATTCGGAATGGTTTCCTCAAGACGCAATACAATGCGTCATATTATATTGAGTGGACAAACATTTTACAATAGACTCATGTCAACTACAGAAGCCAAATTGATAATATCTCGCACGAAACCATTTAATTTCATGTCACCATTAGGATCGCATTACCGGCTCATATTGAGCTCTTCTAATGACAGTACAAGCAACATTGACAGTTTATGACAATTAGTATTTAATTTCCCTTTCAGAGCCCTGTTCATCAGTTCGCATGCAAATCACTGACCACAAGAGTTGTGTTTTCAATTAGCACAGATCGTGGCCAATCGACCCCTCCCTTAGAATATCTTCAATTTATCTCCTAAGTAATTATCATGTGATACGAACTAATAACTGATTCAGCATTTGGCCAAATCGTGAGCTTTAAAACGGATTCGTTTTTCTTGAGTCGATGGCCAAACCGTGGCATGATCTAACGGCCAAGATACGCCGGTCCTATATGGTCAAGACATAAATCCAAACCGCACAATCCACCTCGGGCCATTTCCATAATCGTGGCTTTAACTTGGTCTAAGACCATCTTAGTTTTTTAAAGCCAATCACAACTCAAGACCAGTCTTAGATCACTTTTGGACCATGGAACTGTAGGTTCTAAAAGCAAGCTAATTCCTACGAATCGCTGCACCTTTGACTCGTTTCAGATTGGATTATTTATTAGATTATCGAATAACAAATCATTCTTTCAACAAATACAAAAAAACGAAAAGCCGATCGTTGATAGGTGTTAGCCTCATCTGACGCATGAACTGCGGAAGTTTACGTGATAAGTTTCCATCCGTTGTTGAACTCGGTCGATACTCGACGGTAAGCGGTTCGTTGCCGTATCGTAACGTACGCATTCGCGACGAACAACTACTTGCTTTTAGAACTAACGAAGACGAACGCGTTTTTCCTGACGATTCGAGCATCAATAACGACAGAATGCGATGATTTTATGGAATGGCTTTTTGCGAAACCTTCAATTTCGATGTATAGTCAAGATCATCGTCAGTTGGTTTATCTACACACAGTGTCGCTGTTTTCACCAACCGACGTAACTAAGAAATAAATATTTTTGAGCTTAATCCATTAGTAAGATGGGGGACTTGTATATTTTATCCATACCAGGGGTCAGTTGCTCAAAAGTTCAATAGCATAGTAACGATGAGAACTTTTAGTTGTCACTATTTCAACTATCCACTGGTTAATTCTAACCAACTTTTGAGCAACTGGCCGCAGGATTCTATCTATCTTGGTTTCTGAGATAGAGAACCCTGTATTCACGTCTCAAATTTATGGTAAAATTGACCAGACTGCCCAACTGGGTTCGTTGGAGCTTGGCGTAATCATTTGTGTTAACTGTGTGGACAAATACCACGGTAACAATCTGTAATTTCAATTTTCACTGTGAAATCTATCTACCAAAACATGATATCTTCCGAAGACTGAAAAGACTTCGTATTTTGCTATTATATTGGATACTTTGCTAGTATACTGGACCCAGTTCTAAAGTTTTGAATTAAGATTTGACTCAGAGTTGACTCATTGAAAATCAACTAATTTTAACTCAGTCAAATGCGGGGTAAAGTTGTGAGTTAGAGTTAACTCCCCCCGTATTTACACGTTGATACTGAATTATTTTTCGCGCAAAAGCGATGCGTATTAGTAGCAACTTTTGCAACAACGATTGATACGAATAATGAGTAGTTGCTAACAGTGAATGCCGATACGTGTTATAATACAACCCAAACGGCGCGGACGGCGAAAAAATACTTCGAAACGTTTGTAGTGGATATCGAAAATGATTTCTCCGCCGTCGTCGTTGCCGGTTCGAGTACCCGTAAGTTATTTGCGACGTTTCACTTGCTCGTTGATTGATCGAACTCTGGTCTAATCGAGCCTCTGGCTGGCGTATGAATAAGAAATGATGCGCGAACGCTTGTCGCACTAATGACGGCACGACGGTCACATCGGAATCTTAGACGAGTAGTTCAGCTATGGTTAGCTGCTGTATGCGCGACGATGAGGACCCCGTGTCACCAGCTAGCCCGCTAGATGGCGTCACGATCCGATAGGAGGACCCGAAAATAATAATGAATATTATATGCTGAAATGTTCTGTAAATAATTTGATTTTTTACATAATGCATTGATAATGTTTAGTTTCACATCGCGAACTCCACGATGCGAAATCATGCGCCAAAATGCCAGCAGATGGCACTTGAAATGACGTCAGAATGGAAAACAGAAATAATTTCACTCAATTCAACACCGTATAAAAGCTCGAATTTCCAATGTTTCTCGCGGCGCGAAATTATATTTGTGGTGGCTTTGCTACAACGCATTCACAAAACACAGTCTTTTGAAGGGAATTGCCGCCCATACGCTACCGGACACCGCTGGAGCGCTCTATACGCAGCCTCCGGTCACTCGGTGGTTTCTTTTTGAAGGGAATTGCCGCCCATGCTACCGGACATTGCTCGAACGCAGCCTCCGGTCACTCGGTGGTTTCTTTTTGAAGGGAATTGCCGCCCATATGCTACCGGACACCGCTCCAGCGCTCTTACACAGACTGCGGTCACTCGGTGGTTTCTTTTTGAAGGGAATTGCCGCCCATATTCTACCGGACACCGCTCCAGCGCTCTTACACAGACTGCGGTCACTCGGTGGTTTCTTTTTGAAGGGAATTGCCGCCCATATGCCACGGGGGTTTCTTTTGGGAATTGTCGCCCATACTGAGTACTACGCGGCCTCGGTGGATTCTTTTTACCTTCGCAAGAATTATTAGCGGATCAGTGACATTAGTGTATACATAAATGTGTATATACGAGACGGCGGAAGGAATTCTACGCGCCAGCTTCCGACAGGTATATCATACACGAGAACCAATTACGCGCACCATTTCGGCCAATTGGCCAAAATAATAGGCGCATTGCCGACAATATCGAAATGCTCGCGTACATTTTCTGAGCGTAGTTTTATGACCGGATATTTGCCGTAATACGATCTGTCGGTCGTACGGTGATCTCCGGTGGCGGTTTATTCCCGTGTTTCTGCCCTTGTCATGTTTTCCGGCCGGCATAAAAACGCGCTACAATATCCGAAAACCGTAACTCAAAGAACCGTACACAACACGACACGACGCGCGCGGTTATGATGCCTGACTTTTGTCACCTCTCGGCGTTATGACGTCATTATGAAGCTAACGAACTAACTGATGGTTGGCTGCGCCTGTTTGATACGGTTTTCACCTGAAGGACTGGTGCGCGCGCGCCGCGTCAATCACACAATGTTACACGAAACGCTGGATGATGAAAATTGAACTAATTATATCGATATATAGAGGTCTGGTGAAGCGATGAACTTGTTTTCGCACCGACTGAATTATTGTGTATACGATTGGAGTCCTGCATTTTCTGGTTCGAGGCTAAATTATACAGCGAGAAATTACCGGACATACCGGAATAGAGACAAATTCATTCACACCAACTTAGTTTACGCTAAACTCACAAACTGCGTGAAAACTGACCAACTATTTGAAAAGCTGGTACGCACGGCTCTCGGTTTTGAGACCTTATTCTGTAGGCCTAAACGAGGCAATGCGTATATAGTTCGCAAGCGTCACACTGGACGTAAAACGGCCGTCGCATTGGCTTTTTACTTCGGTTATAGCCGCTTGCACTCCTTGACGACGTCTGATATACGATGCGCTATGACGTCACACGCTGTTCGGTTTCGCTCGACTTAAATATGTTTTTCTGTCAGGGTTGATTGCGGGCAGCGGATAACGACGCGTGAATCGTTGTCTGCGATATCCGTCGTTAGTAGCTGTCTCCTAACGAACGGGATCATCGTCGGGTCGTACGTGAACCTCGCCGTGCTCGGGTTCATCTCATTATCATCCTGAGTTCCGTCTAAAACTGCCGTACCTGCGATAATAAAAAAAGAGAATTATCTATTGTATAGATACGGACTGTATAAATACAAAGAAATACTGAGTATCGTTAATCGCGTGATAAAAACCCATTACGTAGAAATTTGAAAGCAAATTTACTATTCTAAAATTGAGAATTGAAAACGGAGTTTTGAACTCTCTGGGGAGATCATCGTCAGGTTTTAATATTCAATTTTGAGTAATTAGTTTTGCATTAAAATCGGTTTATTGTGGGTTTTAATCATGTTTTATTTTCTTCCTGTTTGAGTGTCATTCGGGCTGTTCTACTATTGAAGAGTAGATTGGATTTTCTAAAACCGATTATGACCCCGGACCCGGTACAGTTGTTGTTGTGAGTTGAATGACAAACCTAAGGATCAAAATCTAACTCAGAGTTAATTTTTAACCACCACTGTGAAACCGGGTCCAGTTCCAGTCCGGTGTGGGTTAAGATTTGAATCGGGAGATAGAGCTCGTTGAAAATGAACTGATTCTAACTCGGAGAAAATTCAAACTCACGACTGTGGACCTGGGTCATGTGTTAGAGCCCGGACCCGGTTCCGAGAAAAGTTAATTCCGATTCTACGTAGTTCATTTTCAATGAGTTAGTTGTTTCTTGAGTCAAATCCCAACTCTGAACAATATACATAGAACTGGCCGAAGTTTCGTCAGGTGTAATAGCGATTTGATAGAACATACCCCCGATGCTAAATGTGTCCAGTACGGCCGACTCGGGGTCGTTAGTAGTTAAAGGCGTGTACGTCCCACGGTCCGAATACAAAACGTCCGATACCTTAGCGCTCGGGACGGCGGCCGCGCTTTTGAATTCCTGCATAGAAATTACAACGTTCGAAACATTTCTCGATTATCTAGTACAGGTTGACCTTGCTTTCAGCGCGGCGGATTCATGGACTTATCCACGGTATGACTTATAAATTCGAGGTTCTCGGCAGTGGAACAGCTATGGGTCATTACGTTTAAAGGTTACCTGGTTTTCGGAGGCGTTCCGGGCGGATAGCTGCGACGCAAGAGAGTAACGATCTTCTTCGAGATTGTATATGTATATCTGCTGACTAGCTAGCAACAACTTCAATTCGTTAACCTGAAAACAAGACGCGGCAATTATACAGATTGCTGTTAACCCTTGTTTTGGTAAATCTTAGCAACTGTTAACACTTGTTTTGGTAAATCTTAGCAACTGTTAACACTTGTTTTGGTAAATCTTAGCAACTGTTAACACTTGTTTTGGTAAATCTTAGCAACTGTTAACACTTGTTTTGGTAAATCTTAGCAACTGTTAACACTTGTTTTGTTGAATCTTTCCAACTGTTAACGCTTGTTTTTAACCTTGGTTCGTAGTTCAACCGCGATTGCGTAAGCTTTATCGTTGTCTTGTTTCGCTTTCACCATCGAAGCCAGCAGACGGGAGTTCACCTGTCGACCTGATTCAAAAACGTTATGTAGGAAATTACGACGCATTTCTTTTAGAAGTAGAATTTTTAAATGCCATGGTGGCTGATTCGGACCACATTAAAACTAGAATATGACACTCAACATATCGTTAAACCCAGCTTTTCACTGAAACGTGGGCGTTTTCGTTGAAAATAGGTTTTCGCCAAAACATTGCGGTGAAAGGAAAAGTAGAAAAATGTAATGAAAATTGGAGAGATTGAGCACCATGTTTTTTCGTTTTAATGTGGCCACCATAAAGTGCAGATCTGACTACCTGGTATTCACGTTTTGGAGAAGTATTCATCACTATTGGGAGTAATTTAATTTAAGAAGTAGTGGTTTGATTTGGAAAATGAACAAGAGACTATTATGATATAGATATCATAAGGAAGAGTAAATTGAGGTCTTAAAGGAGTCGTAACTAGTGTAGTCAGTTGGTTTCCATGGACAAAATATTGAAGTAAATACCCAGTTTTTCAATTAACATTTCTTGAAAATGGCCCATAGAATTGGGCCGAATCGTCGAATTCTTATTTAGTTTTTTTCTCATTATATCATGGGTTTTTACTTCTGTCGTCAGATTTGCAAATGACGCACGGTCATCATCAATTACCGGAAGCGACCCTGTCCTGGGTGTACTTGGTAAGGTGGTTTCTCAGAGTAAGAATCTCTCGATTCAAACGGTCACTGGTGTCCGACCATTCCCTCTCTCTCGTCTCTATGTATTCCTAGAATCGACAAAATTGACAAAAAAATCTTCATTTCGATTTTCAAAAGAAAAACTATTCCAGACAAATATTGCGCATATCAAGAGGACCTACTTCGATGATAATATTGTGATAAATTAGAATGAAATGATATGACAAATTTTGCCATTAGACCTCTAGATTAGATGAGACCTTCGATGAGATTAGACCTGTCATTAGATTGAAGACCTCAGACAAAGATGTTTGCCGCAGGTCCATTAAACCTTCGCTAACATAGGCCTACGATAAAGTACAGTGTACCATGCAAGATGTGAATTGAAAAAAAACTGTCTTATTCATCCCGTTTCGACAAAGACACGACTGTCAGACATCCTACCTCGAGTTCATCCCTATCTTCCTTCAACGTTTTAATGATGCACGCCTGATCTTCTATTGTTCGGTGCAGGAATTGTCCTTCATCTCCAGTTCCTTAGAAAAAGAATGCGTCACGATTTCAATGTTTGCACTAGTGAGTGGAGAGCCCAGGTTTCGCTGTCTACCACAGAAATTAAGTTCCCAAAGTGTAAACTGCCCAAAAGCCCTTTGCTACTAACGCCAATTCTCTTTGCATTCGGCACTGTCGGAGACAGAAGCCATGATTTACTGCCCCTTCCCCACCGGGGTTCTGGTGAATCTGCGGTAAGGCTAAATACGCGTTCGCACATAACTCACCTAAAGCGTTCATTCCCGAAGGCAATGCATCTGTTCTCCTGACAGACCCAACATAACTCTCTTCTTTATTTTCAATTTTGTTAACGCGTGTATTCTCGTCGCATTTACTCTGATGCTCGATGGCTTCCTCGCGGGATGGACCGTCGTCGCGGTTACTGCTGGTCTGCGGTGGTATTTCCGACGGCATTACAACTTGCGGTGTCGATTTCTTCGGCGGACTTTTGTCGTCGCGTTTAGCGCGCGGGCCCTTATAACCTTCCGGGGTAAACAGATCTACGAGATGGTTAGCCAGTGGACTACCGGCCCGAATGTCGGGTTTCGTTTTAACCACGTCGCCGGGTAGGTCATCCGACGGATAAACGGGTTCGAACCCTCGTTGTTTGCCGAGTTTCTCGTCCGGCAGTTCTTCTATAACAACTGTCGACGGTTTTACCGTCGTCCACTGAACGCTCTCCGAGCTATCGTTGAAGCTTCCTTTTCCGTTTCGATTTTCCACGACGTGAAACTCGTCGGGTATATCGTCGAAATAGTTAATCGTCGAACTTTCGTCTGGTGACGGTCCGCTTAGCTCGATAATACAATCTTCATCGAAATCTGAGTCCCGATCGTCGCTACCCATAATAGACTTGTTATTCGCTAGGTTGGTAATTTTTTTTCTGCGCTCTTGTGAACGGGTAACGCCGCCCGTCCGTCCACCACAACGACCGGCGAATGCGTCTAATAAACCGTCTTGACGACCGACCGCATAACCCTGCGCGTACACGCGTTCGACTGCTTCGTCCATCTGTTTGATGTCGGACGCCCGTTTGATGACGTCCATCGGAAATCTCAACTTAACGCTCGCCATTTCTAGACACTTCAACGCTTCTAATTCTTCGAGGCCATCTTCCTTTTGAATATCGATGTGGATGTCCGTTTCACTTCCGGAACTGCTCGATAAAAACGTAGACTGTCGAGGCACGCTTCTCGACTTAGCATCTGTGGTAACAACATTTCCCCTCCCTCCTTTTTGGTCGTGCTGTTGTTGCGAAGTTTCGATTTTTCTTAATTCCGATAGGTCGTAGATTTTATCGTCCTCGACGATGACGTCAGTTGATGACGTTCGTTTCATGGTCGAATGAAGAGACGATGAACTAGTATTCTCCTCGTCGTCCAGTTCGAAGTCTTCGCCGTATATACCGCCGTCTTTTTCGACCATAATGAAAGGCGAAACCTTGCGTCCAGAATCCATTACACCTTTTCAATAGATTTCGATGTAAGAAACGAATGTCAACAATACGGAACGTTAGGATACTGTCAAACTCGGTTAAGTCGTCAACGGAAAAATTAGTTTATTTACATAGATTTTCACCATTTCTTAATTTATGATATTTCCAATTCAATTTACTAAATTTTGATATGTCTTGATGTGACTTAGTATATATTCGTACTGTATAAATTAGGTAAATTTATGTATGTTTATATATGGTTGCGTTTTCATCAATTGGAATTTGTTCCTCTAATATTCTAGGCTCGTGTCCAAAATAATGTAACTCCGCGCACAATTTTGATTACTCTTATATGAATTAAAATGAATTGAATGATTTTCTGCAATTCTTACCCGGAAAAACTAACTTTAACAAACTGAATATCTCCATACTATCAATCTACTAGCAAAATTTTGAAACTGAACTTAAAACCTAATCTTATCAAATTAATCTAAACACTAGTGCCCGGTTTTATAGACTCTGGTATTAGCTTTAACCCGGCGGCTAACTCAATAGAAAATCCATTGAGCTAATACTAAATATAAAATTAATACTAATCTATAAAACTGGCTCTTATATAATTTTTTCCTAAATTCACAATCCATAAAGACAGTCGAACTGCGTTGACAGCGAAGAACAATAACATAATTTGTATTACTCGCACAAAACAATAAGTCACATTTAGTAAAAGCGGATTTGCTTTTTGTGCTATCGACAACAAGGATAAAAGAAATGTACACTGGTCTCAGTTTCACAGTTCTTAATCATTTATTCAACTCAAATCTTAATACATGTGTAGTTAGGATTATTTCTATAGGGTGCAGAGTATTGCTTCACGCTAGAGAAGACTTTTTTTCAACCGTGGCAATAGTTCCTGCTATAACTTGCTATCTATTTCGCTATGACCCATATTTCGTTGTGGCGTCCGAATAAAGTGAAAGGACTGTTGTAACTGGCCGTGTAGAAGAACGTCGAATGATAGGTTATGCCAGCTGAATCCAAAGCCGCTGTCAACTTCTTAGCCTCCATTTCCCACCGGCGGTATCCGAACGTAAATCCCCCAAATTCTCTGAAAGGTAAGATCAATTCGAATAATAGCGTTTTCAAAAATACTCGGGCCCTTTCGGTAACATGTTGTACCCGAGAAGTTAAGTAACGAAAGTTCGTATTTCAGATAGATATATCTGTTTTTACTGATCGTTAGGTTAATCTAGGTATTTCGATCTCACCTAACATAGACGAGCATTTTCGGCGTGTTCGTGAGATACACTCGCGGATCGGACGGCTGGGGCTTTTCCGCGGGGAGGTAGAACGACATTTCCAGTTGTCTGGGGCTGGCGGTTTCGTTTATAAGATTAATCACGGGTACGGTCATGGCGATCTTTTTCTCTGAAATTAAATGCCGAATTCTGCAGATCATTTAATGAGACACAGAACACACGTCAATATGCATAGGTGTTATTCCTCTTTGACTTAACGTAATTACATACACCTTCTAAACCGAAATTTAGCCACCTGTAAATTTAACCTGATATTTATTCCCCATGTGTTTTAAATTACTATTTTATCAGCTGTTTGTTCTATACCTATGCAACGTGCACTGACTATAATTTGTAGGAGCGCTATAGAAGAAAATTTATCGTTATTCGAGGAAAAGGTTAGCAGCGTAAAAAAACCTTCGGTAAAAATCCTAATTTCTCAAAGTAGGTAAAGTTCCTCCATCTTCGATTTTCTTCTTCGGTTGTAGGTGAAAAAATCACAAGAAAATCTAATAGTGACATTTCGACTAAATTCTATAATCCCTATTTTCAAAAATTTTGTTTGAGAAAAAATGTGTCTATCAAAATCGAGAACTGAAGAAACCCGACAACTATGAAGAAACAAAAAGGGTGATTGGCATTTCGACTAAGAGATTGGACTGAATTCTATCATTGAATGAACCATTTTCACAACTAAAACGTCACTTTGCTATTTTGCGTTCGGAGTTCTTCTCCAGACAGTCTTGCCTAGGAAAACCAACCTTCTGCGTTAGCTCCTTTAATGTATTTGAACAACTTTCGGAACAACCTCGTCGTTGATACCGTGTATGAGTATCCCTCGCTCGTGTTCGTCGATACCCATTGCACTGCTTCGTAACGTCTTAATTCGTAATCCTATTTTGGAAACGAAAACATAATTTTTCATTCATTTTAAGCAGATTCGTGCTGATAGATTTCTCTTGAAAATTTTGACGCAGTAAAAATGGTTACAATAAGGTTTGGATACATTGATACCGAGTATCCGTTATTGAAGGGGTTCTGTGTGAGTCGATGCGCACTACGTCATCAATATTAGCGTTTCAGAATAACAATTATAATTGTGATTGGCATTCATTTTGTAATCAAATCTTATTCTTGACTTTTATTTTCAATTTGAATGAATTTTCATGTCTTTTTGACCATTAACTTTGAGGATCGGATGTGTACTACGTCATCACTATTGGAGCTAGTCTGGTTAGACTGGTTGCCGGTTAATTCAACAAAACGCAATTCTGATCTGCCGGTAGTTTAATACGTACTAGCGTTTTGTCGATGATCTGAAATCGTGGGCAGCTGAGATCGTTGCAGAATGCTGGTGGCCCGTTGTGTACGGCTGGTGCAGCTGCGGCGGCGTCGCCCGATGCAAAATATCGAATCGCTTTGCTGAAGATGGTGACGAGAGGCAGGCCGCTGACTGCGGGCGCTCCGAACAGCGAAGCGACCACGAGCAAAAATGTTAGCCTTGATTCCATCTGAAACGATACAGCAATTATAAAGTTGTGTTAGTATTATACGAAACGTATTTAGAATTCGGCAAATAGGGGGGGGGAAACAAGGCCGAATTCCAGGCATTCCAGACCCCGACCTCGAATTTTAGGATTATAGGACAACGAAGACACCATCATAAATAGTTCGATACGTTAAAACCCCATGATACAAAAACGATTAATATAAGCGAGTCTGAACAGTTTCCATTAGCTGCAACATTTTGACTATATCTCAATAGTCATGTTCAGGAATACTCAAGTATCTCGCTTTACTATCCTAATAGTAATCCTGAAGATGACTATTAGGATATTATAGTCGAAATCTTGAATAAACTACTTGTTAGGATCTTATTCCACTGTTGATTTTTTTTTTTTGGATCTTAAAATAGGGATTGTCCCTGTTGTTTATTTGGTTTGTAAAGTTCGTTAGATTTTTTGATTGAGTGTCCCTTACAGACCCACCACACCAGCCGGGAGCGAAACAGGGGGTTTGATTTTGAAATCGGAAATCGAAGTACAGATATAGTTGTTTGCTCGGCGGTCTAATTTACAGAATTTTCTTTTTTAAATCGAAGTACATAATTGGAAATTCGGTTCCGGTTCATTTAAACAATCTTCCAAGCAGTCTGAAACGCCAAGCGACTGATTGGGGTGAATTTTTCTGGCTGCCTAATTTAATACATCAAGATTTTGGAAATAGCTAATTACAAGGGTGAAGATCATTTTGTCCATTTTTATATTTGTTTTGGTCGTTTAGGGTTAAGGCATTAAGAAATGGACTATTTTTAACTCTAGATTTAAACTTTACCAAGTAATGGGTCCTGAACGTTTATTGGCTTAACGTGAATACTTTTTTATTTGTGTCAACAGGCTATTAATACAAACAGACATGTTTCGCAAGTACAAGGCCAATATAGAACAGCATAGTAAGGCGATGGCTGACGTGAAGGTGAACGATGATTTCTCGGCGATGGTCGGCGAATACGAAGCCGCCAAAGACGCGAAGCTGCGCAAATACGACGTTTTGAGGGATTTAGACTTGTTCGTGTTGGACAACTCGATCCGCGAAAGCACGGTCGGCTCGTTGACCGGACACACGATCGAAAACAAATGGCAAATCTACAACGAAGTGAAGAAACTCGGCTTCAAACATCGAGTGGTCGCTTCGTTTTCGCACATGACTCGCGTCGACGACTTGTTTCTGCAGCAGCTGAAGGATAACGGTGAAGACACGGATGGCATGTTCGCCTTCTCAGAAATTACCACAAGTAAGCGAAAAAACGTATACCTAAGCGTACGCGTATAATTTACTGGTGACATATCAACGTATTCTTAGAAACAGTTCAGGAATCTCGGAATAACCTCCAAAAATCACTTTTAACAATGAAAACAATAAAAACCAGTTTTTTTGGAAATAAACAACCAATTTTTTTCGAAATTGTTTTTATGAATATGTCTCCAGGGCGCTTCTAAACTCTATAATGCATAATATCGTAATAATACTTTATTGCTTTTCAATCTGGTTTTGTATCGCGATATCCTTAATTTGATGATATGATTGAATAGGTCGGTTCAAGAACGCGTTAAACGCGCGCGTTCTTTTGTGAAATGCCATTCGTTTGTGAAATGCCATTCGTATTAGAACCAGTTGGAAATATTCTTGGCGATAAAATCTTTAAAAAAAGAAACGCGAATGCGTGACAAGGTCATGTGAACCTGAGCGTAACCTAACGCGTTTTTATGACGCCGTAAAAACCTTTCAAAAATGTTTTCATAAATTAATAACTACTTTGCGTTATAATAAGGAGCTGTGTGAGTTGATGTGCACTACGTCATCATAATTGGTGTTTCAAAACAGTAATTACCATTAGCGAAAATAGGCGTTTATTTTTTATTGAATTATTCATGATTTATTTTCTATCTAATGAATTTCTATGAATTTTTGAAAATGAATTAGAATATTGTGTGATTGGACGTGGCACTACGTCATCACTATTTGGGTTGCCTGTCAATTCAAATCAAATCAATTCAATTGTGGATTTATTCAAATTCGAATCAACAGCATTGATCCTTCTTATTATACGATCTTTATCATATCATTAATTTTCGACAGAATAAAGCAAAATACATATAGAATATTTTTCACATCGTCAATAAACTTTCAAGTTGGTCTTCTCGTTGTTTTTATTTTACTGTAGAAGTGGCAAAGAAGGTGCCCAACACCGAAAACGTCCCGATCGGTTTGAAGAAGATGAAACAGTTCGGTTTGCACGGCGCGATACTCGAGGTGGATTTGAGCGACGTCGTTTACGATTTCGACAAATTCCCGATGACCGAAATGCAAAATTTAATGAAAAAATGGATCGTGTGGTGTCACGAAAATTTGCATAAGGACGCAAAGGTTAGCGCTAGTGTTTCTGCAGAATTCATCTCGAATGTTACGATCCCTATGACGAATGATCCCGCAATTGCGATATGTCAAAGTTTATTTTTTTCTGACAGTTAATAAGTCGCATCAACAGTGTATTTATTCATTTATTTATTTCCAGAATAATTTACATAAATAAATACCAGATTCACCAAATGACAATAACTGATAAATTTTTAAAATTTTTTACTGCTCATCTGAAGATGCGATCTCGAAACTGTCACAGATCATTTAACTTTGAAATAAGATCATTACAGGATCACCAAGATTATAAATCTGTCTTTTTAATTATTCATTTTCCTTCCTTTTGTTTTTGCTTTTTATTCCTTTTCAACTCTTTATTTATTTTTTATTTTTTCCATGTGTTCATCTACTACGAATCAAACTATGAAACGCTTACCTTTATCGTGTTTACGCGTGGCAATCATGATAGCATTTCATAAGATCTTATTTGTTATTAAACTGCTTTATTATCAAAATCGCCGAGAATATATCGGTCTATTTCATACGAAATTGATGTTGCATCATTCATCATGCGATTCCCCTTATGATTTTCATTAAAATCCAGGTTCTCATCAACTACCGCGATCTGCCGGATAGCATGAAAGACAAGCCAGAGCGTATATTCCAGATGACCGATTTCTTGGGCAAATTGCCGGCCGATATTCGTCCGTTCGGCATCATCTTCGAGGATCCGACCGGGTCGAGCTTACCGGAAGAGTGCGGAATATGGTCGAGATTCCTGCGACAGATTATGGACAACAATGATTGGAAGGGTCATTTGTTAGTTCATACACACGAAAAGTATGGATTGTGTGACGCAACTAATCTAAAAGTGAGTGAATTTCTCTTCGGCAAAAATTAAGATCCTTTTTGGCCCAAGTGTAGTAAACGGGGTAATAGTGCAAGGGTGGTAGGAACATTATTCCATACTTCGGTAGTGATTCGGTTCTTCATTTTGATTTGTCCCGGAACTACTTAATCGGATTCTACACTTGGGTCATTATTTCATGGATATGGTATTTGAACTTTTCGCTCATATAGATCAGTATCGTAATTTCAAACTATTTTGGTTGCATAATGACTTGATGATTTCTGGCTCCAGTTCGACAGTTGTGAGCGAAATCGTTTCATTTTCAATGAAAGGGTCGAATTAAAACTCAGGACCCAGTTCCACAGTTGTGAGTTAGAGTTAACTCTGAGTTAAAGTCAGTTCATTTTCAATGAGTTAACTCGGAGTTAAATCTTAACTCGGATGTGTGGAAATGGACCCAGAACTGTAGAACTGGGTCCTGGAGAACCAAACAAGTCGATGAATAAAACATCGTTTCCCGTTACAAACTCTTTGAACACAGCATCAACCAAGGTCTCAACAGTGTTTTTTGCGGTCATATTATAGGCACTAGCTTTCGGCTGTAACGGAATATGGGCAAGCGTTTGCTGCGAGGGCGCTTCGATGGGAGCCGCTTCATCGTGTGTTACAATTACCAACTTGATACGACTCGGCAATAAGAAAGTCCTGAAAAGGTGAGAATTCTGTCCAGGGAAAATTTCATTCTGTCAGTTTACGATAGCGACGGCAGAGCGGGACATCACTGTTACGCCTCTCCGTCTGGGTCGAGGGACAAAGAACGAATTATAACAGATTCGATAGATTCTTTGAGTTGAATGATGCCCCGTCCCCAATACACTTATAATACGATAATCTTGTTGAAACATTCAGAGTCCGAGCTGAAACGACAAAACGCTAAAATCCTACAATATCGGAAAGATAGATGGGTCCGAATGGTTTCATCGAGCTAGTAGTTTGTTTCAACGTTTCGACTATATGCTTATATCAGTGAACCCGCAGACGAAGATGAAAATTAACTATAGCTCAAGGAAACTTTTCGGGCCTTTTTTCTTTTCTGAATTCTAGGATTTTACCGCGTTATTTGATGATATAATCTTTCGATCATATAAACGTGAGTAAAACTTCGCCATTTTCAGGTACAACTGTAGCTATTTGCGACAAGCGGCCAGAAACGTGACAAAAATCACCACCGAAAAGGAACCGCACGGCCGACAGATTATCTACGGCAAGAGGGCTTTGGAATTCGTGTACAGCCTCGACAAGGGCGACTTCGACATGGCCAAGTTTTTCGGCGAGGAGAATACGATGCGCATCACGACCGTCGCCACACCGGAGATAATCAGACTGCGACTGGTGCACCTGTTCGGCGAAAACGCTGATTTCACAACCGAACGGACGACGAAAATGAAAGAGAAGATGCTCGAGGACTTACGCAACAACAGGTATCGTTGTATATACACAACACGAACCAGAAGTCCAGAACACGAAAAAATGTCGAGGTCCCTTATAGTTTCCATCCTCAAATATTGCAGACTGAATCATTCTCCGAAGAAATATCAAATATTTGGTTGAAAAACTGAAAGATATCGAAATCCTGTTTCGGCAATTAGCTGTTTTACCATTCTTGAAGATCTTTATGTGGAACAACGATTTTGTTTTGATTAGAATAACAGCGGTGAAGCTAAGAAATAGGCCCAACATTCCCTAAGTGAACCCCCTTTGACCCTGGATCCGCGCCTGGGGTATAGAGTGATCGTTAATGTAATTCAGTACTCAAATACATCGGTCGGTTCTTTTTCGATTCGTTTTCAGGAAAGAAGAATACCAAAGCATGGTCGGTTTAGCTATCCTATACGATAGAGCGGGAGGTTCTTTGACCGAAGCGATGAGTGAAGCTATTTCTAAAATGGAGACCAATTCGCTTCATGCTGAACGACTTATTGCCGAGATTCGTGAAATATGGGATACGTGGGATCTTAAAGATACCGTTCAAGGTAAAGTTCTGACGAGAGTTCTTCAATCAATATCTTTGCAACTGTTATTTTCCAAAAGTAACCTCTTTCGCTACAGCAGTAGATTTTATCAGATAAAATGAGCCGAATCAACGTAGAAACAATAGTATCTAAATGGTGTATATAATACACCAATCAAAACAAGTTATCCCTCAATGTACTGTATTCTTACGTTTTCTAATTTGACACCAGGTTATTGTAAATATGCACTAATCCTGAAACAGCTCCCAGTTGTACGGGCCTGACTTAAGTTCAAAGTTAACTAGTCGTCAGGGTCCGGTTCCATAGACAGGGCTTTGAAGACAAACTTAGTTCTATAGCCAATCTAACAACTCAAGATCAGTCTTAAGATTTAAGACCACCTTTGGTCTTAAGTCTTGACTACGCAACTGGTCCCTGGTCCGTAGCTAATGTTCTAACTTGGCTAATTACAATTTGCAACTCCAAAACCACCTACTTAGCCCAGGAACCGAATCCTATGTGTGTAAATACTATATATATTTTTTTCTGTTACATTTTAAGGCGATGATATGCTGGAGTTCGATTCGTTCTATAACGGATTCATGGCGCCCTATTTCGGCTGCTATCGCTGCTCCGACACGAAGAGAGCCCTGCAAGCGATCGACATGGACAGCGATGGCGGAATCGATTGGAAGGAATTCATGGTTTACCTCAAATGGGCTATTCACGAATACCCGAAGATCGCCGACTCGGAAGAGCTGCTGGACGTTGCTTTCCGGGAGGGTATCATTCCAGCAATGCAAGACGAGATATTGAAAAAGCAAGGATAAATGATAATAAACTCATAAACGACAAAATACATTGTATTACTCCTAAGTTATACGTAAGCCATACAGTCTGAATTTAGGAGATGGTTACTTAATGAAAAATTATCAATCAGACCTCAGGATCCAATTCCACAGTTGTGAGTTAAGATTGGACTCTGAGTTAACTCAGAGAACTCAGTTAACTGAGAAAATGAACTGATTTTAACTCAACTGTGGAACTGGGTCCATGTTGACCACGCTTGCCTCCGATCATAGTTACCCGGCCAGAAAAAAAGCATCTTAAAATGTTCCGACTTTGCAATGATGGCGACATATCGTCTTGGTTACTCCGGAATTCGCTTACATCGGAGATAGATTAATGGTCCCGTGAGATCCGAGGCAAGCGGGGTCTCACCCCTTTGAATACGTAATGTCTCTTTTTCTAATCTTTTTTTAATCATGTAACATTGTTTTCTGATTTTAGAAATAAGTGAACGTACGTTTGCTATACATGTACATCATATACGTAACTCTCTACTTTTGTTCTTACCTGTAGTGTGTACGTGGTCCGTTCGATTTATACGACTTACATAAGCGTCTTCTTCTTATAAACAAATCAACTCTATTTGCCAAGGGTCACCGAGCAGGCGGCTATCGCATTGCTATCGATATCGGTTGAACAGGCTTTAACTGGAAATTGATATAAGATTGTTGAAGTTGACTTAGCGTCCACGTGTACTCGAAGTGCTGTTGATGTTTTGAACTATCATTTTATCTGTTATTATAGGTGTAAGGTGCTATTCGACTGCCATGAATTCTACCTCTTATCATAAATAACAATGTATTAAATTCATTGTCAATGATAACGTGAAAGTATGAATTACTTATTTCATGAATAAATTACAACATTCTGTACAATACACATATGGAATTAAAAAGCTTTTATGTTACCTAAAACCGTGGAAAAGAATCTTAGATGATGTAGAATGCAGTAGTTGGTCAGGAGAAAACTATACTGTACAAAATCTAAAACGATTGATACAGATATTTGAAAATATCAGTCAAATACATGATACATGAATAAAGTAACTTACGTCGAATCAACAAAGAATACTTGTTATCAATACGCGAAGAAACGATGGCGAAGAAACGTTTCTAAACATAGTGTAAAATTATGTAACACATTGTAAAATATAGTGATACACCGGTCACAATCCTCTCCTTAATCGTTGAATATAAAAACGTAAAGATCGGTCCCTGGCGAGAGAACGTGTCCGTGCACAAACCCAAATAATTAAACTAAAATGCCGAAATTCTGATTGAATATAATAATGATAAAATAGATTTTATTTACCTTGATAATAGTAATATCTCCAGATAGCACACAGTCCAATTCCTAACTCTAAATTCCTATTGTACACTACTGTTGGCAACCCGTCTTAATTCTGGTATTTCCACCCAGATCTCAAGTATCTTAACGAGCGTCCCTAGTAGGTCTGCTTTCTCAAGACTGCGGGCCTCTTTTATGGAAAAGATCGGCATTCCTAGAATGCCGACTCTCCCGTTCGACTTTTGGCAAGGAGCAGCAACCTAGCTGTCATGACGGTTTTGGACATGTAGAATTAGCCTTAATGATTCGCTAATCTAAAATTATTTGAGAAACTGATTTGCCAAAGTAACTTTTCTTTTCAACGCTCCTGTCATGACGCGCTTTGATTTACTCACTCCTTGCTTATCATTGTTGAGAGAGCAGCTATTCTCTACGGGTTACCAACAGACATGTACACCAACAGAAACCTTAGAGAGCTAGTATTGATATTTGCCACAATTAAACTTCCATAAAACTTAAGCGATTATAAAGGTCTTGTCCTTAATTAACATCCAGGATACTTAATTTAGATATATTTTCAAAACTTAGTTTTCACCTAGATTATGGAACAAACTCATCGTTTCTTTTTCCAATTAACAATAGTAAACTTTTGATTCAGAAATACAATGTAATTAATTATCAAATCTAAAATCATTCTATACTTATTATACCAATTTTCATTTATAATTTAACTAATTCTATTATAATACAGGATAAAGCAAAACAACAATGTCTTCCTATACTTCCGGTTCTTCCTTTTATAGAAAGTAGTCGGGAGTATCAAGAAGTAACAGCGAGATCCCTGCACAAACCACATTATCAAAGCACCTCATTGTTCCGACCCAACCAATTACAGTTCCGTCTATTCTTAAGTTTAAAAATGATTCTGAATGTTTGCCAGATATCGCAGCACAAGAACCGAGAAAGAATTATTTTTGCACCTGGCTGATTTATTGTCAGCGCTGATAGATCAAAGCATCAAACAACAACTTGCACAATTTTATACTACATCGTTTGTTGTCTGATACCCATAAAGAAACCACCAACGCAAACAAAAACCAACATTACAAACATTTTTTAGTTACTACGGAATCTTGCTGCGGATCAATAGCTCACAGGTCCAAGACAATTAACCGGTTTACAACGAAGTTCGGGTTTGACAAATACGCGTAATGGTTTCTTATTGTAATAATGTTATAAAAGATATCGTAGCGGTTCCTAGATTTTTTAGATATGTCTGTTCTAAGGGCGATTATCCTAACATTCTCTGGTCACGTGAAGCTCGGGTAAAACGCGTCTGGTTGATTTTCATTTATCCTCAACATTTGGATCGAATCCCACTTAAATCACTGTTTACAGCCCATACTATGATGGTCCAGCTAACATTCCATTCGGCCCATGTCCTCTACATCATATTTTTCAGGTTGGAGGCGCAAGGCATTGGAGGTGCATATATTTGAAACAATATATCTCGTCGCGCTCGACTAACTGGAGCCACGAGCCTTTTTCCTGTTTGGCGTAACAGTATTTCTCAGCCGACTGAGGGCTATCACCATTCACTTCTTACTCTTCACCATCAGAATACATTACCACATATTTCCTGAAGATGAAAATTTGGCCAAAATGACTGTCATGTCTGTTTTTAGGATGTTTGTCATCATTAGGAACTATAGTACCGGTATTTATTGACATTTTTGTTTGTTGATCAGGACTACATCGAACTGGATGTTGGCAAGCGTTAGAACTCACCGAGAGGATAAACAAACAATCGAACACATATTGGGAGAACTTGACTTCAGTTATAGTGAACTTTACGAGGACTAAATATGTGACACTACCGATTTGCTTTTGAACTAAAAACAGGGCAACTGAAAAAAAACTGCGTGGCTTCTAGAACCTGTCGTTCTCTCCCAGACGAAACTAGGAATATCCCCGATTCAAATTTACTCTTAAGCCTAATTCTTTCATAGAAAGTTGTTCCTTTAATAGTTTCAGGGCATTTTTTCTGGTTACAGTGTTAGTGGTAGTTGAATGCACTATTTTAGAGAATAAAATTTAATTTGCTCAGAATTCTTCCTTTGGCATGTGAGCCTATCGCTTTACCGGATGCTAATACATTCCGCTGACAAAAGAGTTCTATCAAAAATGGTTTGAAATTCGTTTTAAAAGGATGATCCCCTTCAAAAAACCTTAAACGATAGTAGAATTATTCATATACAATGGAATCGTATTAAACATTGAACGAAATTCGGCTAAGAAAAATATCTTTATTACTCGCATTCCACAGTAAGATAGCAAGGCCGAGTTAGATATCTACCGTACAGTGCTGCCCCTATGAATTACGCTAGCGGAATTTGTGTGAACTAAAATAGTAGCGCATATTTACCGCATGAATTTAAATTTCCTTATTACGTACAATACGGACCAGTGTGGCGCCTAATTCTGATTGAATATGATACTATGAAAACGTTCTGAATTTTGTATGATATTTCCTAATTTTTTAGGTAACATGTTTAATTCTTTTTAGCTAAAATTCACTTACCTATCAATTAATGTAGTATTTATATATAGAATAACTTATTCGTTTACATTTTTGAATGATAAAATTGACAAAATGTCCATATGTCCAAAATGTCAATAATCTTTCTTCGATATATTCTAATTACGCAGAAATAATCAGGGAACATACAAACACCTGTAGCTCTCTCCCAGACCATACTAGAAATACCCCGATTCAAATTTACTCTTTCAAGGCTTATTCTTTTATAGAAAAATTGTTTGGCCAGACGTTTCAGAGCAGTTTTCAGAGTTTGAGAAATTTCCTCGGAATCCGGCCCGCAAATCGGTAATTAGTTCGTCCACTACGGCCGTTCGAAGACTCTGGCAAGCGAGTATTATGTTAGTTCACGTTTTCCACGCTATCGTTATACATAGGGGCAGCACTAGACGGTCAAGATTAGATCGCTCTATTTTTACTGTGGAGCGGGCTCAATTCAATCGCTAATTCTTTATTTACAGTGAACTATTCTCTCAATTGATAAAGACTTTAAAGCCACGATGATTTTAAATGTACGACTTTTGAATTGGGTAAAATGATAAGAATTCATCATATTTTATGTCCTCAGGGCCCGGGACGCACAGGGAGACCTCACTCCAATTGACTTCGCAAACACGTCACGACACACTAGTGAAGCCGGCCAGGCCCTGACTCGACCAGTTAGTTACAATGGCTTTCTCCCGGCCACAGGCTGGGCTCTTGTGAAAAACGAGAATCTGTTAAACCAGTGTGACCAGGGGACTGAAAACTGCTGAAAACCTTTGCTGAAGCCTTTAGGCTACTATGTTAGAGTAATTGTACTGTTTTGCTCCCCTTTTCACCCATCCTCCCTCAACCTCTCACCCCATCCCCCCTCAACCTCTCACCCCATCCTCCCTCAACCTCACCCAACCTCATCATCCCATTGTCCCCAACCTCTCACCCCATCCTCCCTCAACCTCTCACCCCATCCTCCCCCAACCTCTCACCCCAACCTCCCCCAACTTCTCGCAGTCAGTCTCCCTGTTAATATGATTTCAATTTTATTTTTCAGGTTTTCCTCTGTCGGGCTGTGGTGTAAACTTCATCACGAATGCTGGACGTGGTGGACATCAACTGAAATTTATCACAGTTTTACTTCTTCAGTCAACTTCTTCCGGACTACTAGTGAACTAACCCGACTATATGTGAACTAACCGGACCATTTAGTCCATTTAGGACCATTTAGATTGATACTCATAAAAAACAGTCAGTGGTGGACTCCAGGAGGTGTTGAACTCTGTATGTGGATTTGTGGGACTCGGTGGACTACCATTACTGCTAGACAAGGGCTGGTGAGTGTGAGTAGAATTTCTTAAAAGTTTCCCAAACAATTATGAGAAAGCAGTTTATCTGTAAACACTGTTCACTGCATTTCATAAGAATTGTCAATGTGGTTATTTGAAGCAGCCTGTAATTGTGTTGCGGGAATTATAATTCAGGGTTTTTAGTAAGAGCATCAATTTCTACCTTAAAAATTAATTGAATATTAAAAATTAATTGAATATTTGACATCATTGAATAAAAATCGTTTTTGGACCGAATTTCGAGGGCGAATTTCATCAGAATTTGTGACGAAATTAAGGGGGTCAAAACACGAAATCCTGAATATCTCATTTTAGGAGCCTCGGATCCTAAATCTAACCTCATATTTGTAACCAGCACCCCAGAAAACATGTCTGCACTAAATTCTATTAAAATTGGGCCAAAAAAATATTTTGACTTTGTACCCCATTTTTGGGGTGCATATTTTGGGCATTAAAACCCTTATTTGCCCATGAAGATGAATTCCGTTTCAAAATCTGATTGCGGATCCGGAATCTACACCTCAGAATACATATTCCTACCAAATTTCGAAGGAATCAGAGAAAAAAAAGTTTTCGCCGAAAAAAAACTCCTGGACTAACACACCTTAGATTTTTGCCATTTTTTGCCAAAAAATCGAATCTCTTCGATTTGCTTGAAATTTCAGTCATTTATATTGTCAGGGGTGTTGATTCCAAATCTGCAATCAGATTTTGAATATCTCGAAAACTCTGGGGTCCAAGGCCTTTTGAAAATTTAGGGGTCCCCCCAAAAATTCGAATTTCTCATTTTCTGGGCCTCGGATCCTAAAAATTCGTTCAGAATTGTGATCAGCACCCCAGAATACATGTCTAACCGGAATTTCATCAAAATCGGAGACAAAAAATATTTGACTTCTGACACTCATTTTGGGGAGTAGCCTACCTTAGATTGCCATTTCTCTGATATACCGGTAACTAGACTTAACTCTTACACTGTGTATAACTGTTTGGTGGCCTCAAATCTATTAAGTTTCATTTATATCTTTTAGGATGTTTCTCATCATTAGGATGCCGGGAATTATTGACTTTTTGAGTTTGATGATCAGGATCAGATGAACTGGATAAATATGTGTTGGCAGTGTTAGAACTCACCGAGAGGATAAACAAACAAACGAACAAATATTGGGAGAACTTGACTTCAAATTTACTCTTCTTTATTAGTTTCCGAGCATTATTTCTGGTTACAGTGTTAGTGGTAGTTGAATGCACTATTTTAGAGAATAAAATTAAATTTGCTTGAAGTTCTTCCTTTGGCATGTGAGCCTACCGCTTTACCGGATGCTAATACATTCCGCAGACAAAAGAGTTCTATCACAAACGTTTTGAAATTCGTTTTAGAAAGAGAATCCCCTTCTAAAAACCTTAAACGATAGTCGAATTATTCATATACAATGGAATCGTATTAGATAATCAACGAAATTCGGCTAAGAAAAATATCTGTATTGCTCGCATGCCACAGTAAGATAGCGAGGCTGAGTTAGATATTTACCGTACAGTGCTGCCCCTATGAATAACGATAGCGGAATTTCTGTGAACTAAAATAGTAGCGCATATTTACCGCCGGAATTTAAATGTCCTTATTACGTACAGTACCGACCAGTGTGTCGTCTTATTCTGATTAAATATGATACTATGAATACGTTCTGAATTTTGTATGATATTTCCTTATTTTTAGGTAACATATTTAATTTTTTTTAGCTAAAATTCACTTACTTATCAATTGATATAGTATTTGTATACAGAATAAATTATTCATTTTCATTTTTTAATGATAATTTATCATCAGAATTGACAAAATGTTCATATTTTTTCTTCGATTATAGTCTATTTGCGCGCAAATAAACAGGGAACTTACAAACACCTGTCGCTCTCTCCCAGACCATACTAGAAATACCCCGATTCAAATTAACTCTTTTAAGGCTCATTCTCTTATAGAAAAACTGCTTGGTTCGAACGTTTGAGAGCAGTTTTCAGAGTTTGAGAATTTTCCTCGGAATCCGGCCCGCAAATCGGTAATTAGTTCGTCCACTCCTGCCGTTCGAAGACTCTGGCAAGCGAGTATTATGTTAGTTCACATTTTCCACGCTATCGTTATACATAGCGGCAGCACTAGACGGTCGAGATTGAATTAATCGCGCAATTTTACTGTGGAGCGGGCTCAATTCAATCGCTAATTCTTTATTTACAGTGAACTATTCCCTCAATTGATAAAGACTTTAAAGCCGCGATGATTCTAAATGTACGAATTTTGATATTGGTAAAAAAGATAAAAATTCATACATGATATTTCATTTTCATGTCCTCAGGTACACACACACAGTTTAGGGGGACCTCACTCCAGTGACTTCGCAGACACTTCACGACAGTCAGTGGAGGCCGGGACCTACTCAAATTTAGTCTGAATCAGTCAGTCGTTGTTACTACGGGTTCCGGGTTGTTTGGGTAACGACGGCTAGGTGCTAGGCTAACAGGGACCTCACTCGGTGTCAAAAACCACTTTCTAGCCTATACGGGCCGCACTACCCTAGCCGCTTGCATTACACATGGTGCAGGCGATAGTTTCACAAATCTTGATGAACTGTTCTTCAACTTCCTCCAGCACCACATCTTGTTCAGCAAGTTACACCAGCTTTCTCCCACTGCCACAGGCTGGGCTCTTGTGTAAAACGAGAATCTGTTAATCCAGTGCCGTACTGAAAACTGCTGAAAACTTTTGCTTAAGCCTGAGTTATTGTGTTTGCTTCTCTTTTCACCCATCCTCCCCAACCTCTCACCCCACCCTCCCTCAACCTCTCAACCCACCCTCCCCAACCTCTCACCCCATCCTCACTCAACCTCTCACCCCACCCTCCCTCAACCTCTCAACCCACCCTCCCCAACCTCTCACCCCATCCTCCTTAAACCTCTCACCCCATCCTCCCCAACCTCTCACCCCATCCTCCCTCAACCTCTCACCCCATCCTCCCCAACCTCTCATCCCATTGTCCCTCAACCTCTCACCCCATCCTCCCCAACCTCTCATCCCATTGTCCCTCAACCTCTCACCACATCCTCCCCCAACCTCTCATCCCATCCTCCCCCAACCTCTCACCCCATCCTCCCCCAACCTCTCATCCCATACTCCCTCAACCTCTCACCCCATCCTCCCCAACCTCTCACCCCATCCTCCCTCAACCTCTGACCCCATCCTCCCCAACCTCTCACCCCATCCTCCCTCAACCTCTCAGTCAGTCTCCCTGTTAATGTGATTTCAATTTTATATTTCAGGTTTTCTTCGGGCTGTTGTGTAAACTTCATCACAAATACTGGACGTGGTGGACTTCAACTGAAATTTGTCACAGTTTTACTTCTTCCGGACTACTAGTGAACTAACTGGACTATAAGTGGATAAAAAAACAGTCAGTGGTGGACTCCAGGAGGTGTGGAACTCTGTATGTGGATTTGTGGAACTCGGTGGACTACCATTTCTGCTAGACAAGGGCTAGTGAGTGTGTGAGTAGAATTTCTTATAAGTTTCCAAAACAATTATGAGAAAGCAGTTTATCTGTAAACACTGTTTTCTGCATTTCATAAGAATTGTCAATGTGGTTATTTGAGGCAGCCTGTAATTGTGTTGCAGGAATTATAATACAGGGTTTTTAGTAAGAGCATCAATTTCTACCTTAAAAATTGATTGAATATTTGATCATTGAATAAAATTCGATTTTGGGCCGAATTTCCCAGGCAAATTTCATCAAAATTTGTGACGAAATTAAGGGGGTCAAAACACGAAATCCTGAATATCTCATTTTAGTTGCCTCGGATCCAAAATCTAACCCCATATTCGTAATCAGCACCCCAAAAAACATGTCTGCACTAAGTTTCATTAAAATTGGGCCAAAAAAATATTTT
The DNA here is from genome assembly GCF_964204645.1 of Tubulanus polymorphus. Taxonomy (NCBI): domain Eukaryota; kingdom Metazoa; phylum Nemertea; class Palaeonemertea; order Tubulaniformes; family Tubulanidae; genus Tubulanus; species Tubulanus polymorphus. Next base: position 3,251,840 of record NC_134035.1, on the reverse strand, counting down.
GACTTTGTACCCCATTTTTGGGGTGCATATTTTGGGCATTAAAACCCTTATTTGCCCATGAAGTTGAATTCCGATTCAAAATCTGTTTGCGGATCCGGAATCTACACCTCAGAATACATATTCCTACCAATTTTAGAAGGAATCAGAGAAAAAAAAGTTTTCGCCGAAAAAAAACTCCTGGACTAACACCTTAGATTTTTGCCATTTTTGGCCAAAAAACCGAATCTCTTCGATTTGCTTGAAATTTTAGTCCTTTATATTTTCAGGGGTGTTGATTCCAAATCTGCAATCAGATTTTGAATATCTCGAAAACTCTGGGGTCCAAGGCCTTTTGAAAATTTAGGGGGGTCCCCCAATAATTCGAATTTCTCATTTTCTGGGCCTCAGATCCAAAAAATTCGTTCAGATTTGTGATCAGCACCCAAGAATACATGTTTATACTGAATTTCATCAAAATCGGAGACAAAAAATATTTGACCCCTGACACTCATTTTGGGGAGTAGCCTACCTTAGATTGCCATTTCTCTGATGCACCAGTAACTTTACTTAACTCTTACACTGTGTATAACTGATTGGTTGCCTCAAATCTATAAAGTTTCATTTATATCTTTTAGGATGTTTGTCATCATTAGGATGGAATTATTGACGTTTGTGTTTGATGATCAGGACTACATCAGATGAACTGGATAAAATATGTGTTGGCAGCGTTAGAACTCACTGAGAGGATAAACAAACAAACGAACAAATATTGGGAGAACTTGACTTCAGTTATAGTGAACTTTATGTCCACGAGGACTAACTATGTGATGACTTTGCTGCTGATGGGATAAATATCTGTTTGAACTAAAAACTGTAAAACTAAAACTACTGACGGCATCTAGAATCTGCCGAATAGAAAACAACGAGGAACATAGAAGTTCAGGTGATATACAATCCCCTCTCTGTCTCTTTCTATCATCTCTCATCTCTCATCCTCATCTCTCATACTCATCTCCCATCCTCATCTCTCACACTCATCTCTCATACTCATCTCTCATCTCTCACTCTCTCATACTCATCTCTCATCCTCATCTCATACTCATCTCATACTCATCTCTCATACTCATCTCATACTCATCTCTCATACTCATCTCTCATACACATCCTCATCTCACTCTTTCATCCTCATCTCATACTCATCTCTCATACTCATCTCATTCTCATCTCATACTCATCTCTCATACTCATCTCTCATACTCATCCTCATCTCACTCTTTCATCCTCATCTCTCATACTCATCTCTCATACTCATCTCTCATACTCATCCTCATCTCACTCTTTCTCATTCTCATCTCATACTCATCTCTCATACTCATCCTCATCTCACTCTTTCATCCTCATCTCTCATACTCATCTCATTCTCATCTCTCATACTCATCTCTCATTCACCATCTACCGGGTTGTGATAGGAACTAGTTCCTGTCTCGCCCGGTAGATGGCATTATTTTTTTGATAAAATTTGCTTAAGCAATGGATAAATATGAGTTCCCCTGCAGGCTGTCTGTACGTCCCTGTAGCGTAGTGGGTAGGGTGCTGGACTGCTAGACCAGTGGTTGGTGGTTCAAATCCCGTATTTTAAATAATATTTTATTGGTTGTTGATTAAATAAAATGTTGAATTTTGATTTTGTTCGTTTCAATAAAATGTTGAATTTTACTTTTGCAAACAAGCTGTAACAAATTCCTACTTTGAATTTGGAATAAATCCTTTGCGTTTGTCTTTCCTTTTTGACTTTGTCCTCTCCTTGAACGTGAGAAGTTGTAAGAGAGTCCGGGGCAAGTGGAAGTCGTGAGAGGGGAGAGTCCTTTCCGGGGCAAAGTGCCCGAGAGATTTTATTAAAGAGAGCATTTTATATATAGACGTTTATTTATTGACGTTACTTTTTATAACATGCGGCAAAACGAAATAATGACGAGTAGAGTCTGCGTCTCGAGGTTTGGAGATGGTTCTGAAGTCGGAGTAGAGTCTGCGTCTCGAGGTTTGAAGATGGTTCCGTAGTCGGAGTAGAATCTGCGTCTCGAGGTTTGAAGATGGTTCCGTAGTCGGAGTAGAATGTGCGTCTCGAGGTTTGAGGATGGTACTGTAGTCGGAGTAGAGTCTGCTTCTCGAGGTTTGAAGATGGTTCTGTAGTCGGGGTAGAGTCTGCGTCTCGAGGTTTGAAGATGTTGCCGTCACTCAAATATTGCCAGCTGAAAAACAAATCGGATAATCGTCAAGCTAATGAAGATGCAAAATGTACGGATGGGTATAGTTTAATATAATTTACCTTATCTTAATGTAAAGATACCGAAACAGCAAAATGTGAGTTGATGCGGTTCCCAATGCAGCAGCAGCAGCAGCAGCAGACTAGTTCAGGACGTTGCGACAAACGAATTGTGTGTACATGTAGTTGTCAGTAGTAGCGAACTGGTTTCGGTTTAACCCTAAAAAGACACAATATTCATAATGTATGAATGTGCGCGAAATAGAACATCGGAAATCAGCGACAACAGCAACTCGTCTTCATCAGCAAATTAGCCGTCATCTGTTTGTAGTTGAAATCCGACATCAACAGCAGCAGCAACACCAGTAACAGCAGCAGCAGTATCGGGATCTCCTCCGCGATCATCTGCACCATCAGCCGCCAGTCTCATCTTGCGTTCTCAATCGCTAGGCGTCACAAATTCCTTCACGTTCCAGTCTCTCCTAACATCATCAGCCGCTTATTAGTTGGTTGTTCGCTTGAAGCCACACTTTCTTCACGCCTTGTTGCAGAGCTCTTATGGGTTGACCTTCATCGCTGGACATCAGTTCTCGGACTGGCATCGGGCGGCTCGAACCGCGCTTCTAATACCTACGTCAACCAATCAGCGACGGTGCATCATCGATGCGACCGGATTGGATCAATCAGAAAGCTCGATCGTGCATTCCTGTGACAGACCCGAGTCCGTGACGCTAATCCGCAGGAACCATTCAATTCGTGCCAAACATTTTCAATGGGGCCTACAGGTCATCGAGTTTAATTCGACTATTCATAGAGGCACATATTGTTAAAGATAGAAATATCGAATGCTACGATTTTAGCCTAAAATTGTATGCTGAAATTTTATCTAATGGTTTAGATAAACTCCAACAAACTTTAGTGTAGATTTCCCTTCTATTAAAGTCCGGTTTTGAACTGTAATACCGGCTCAATTTTACTTTTTTCGAGTTTTGCTTTAGGATATTGAAGTTTGCTTAAGGGTTTGTGCAGTGACGCGGCACTATTATGTAGTAGAGCGTATGGCAGGTCTCCAGTGAGTGATTCTCTATTGGATAGAGTCGTTTTGAAGCCGAATTTATACACAAGTTCACCAGACATCGCCGCGTACACATCTTCTTTAACTGAAATCTGGTGAAAAATTATGGAAGTTTTATCATCAGTTGAGAAAGAACTGTGATTGATCACCGCGCGCTGCTTGTACCGAATAGTCGCTTGGATTTCTTCAGTTCGAGGAATTAAATAAATATAAAATGACCCAAACCCTCACCACTCAACTTAAAATAACAAACTAATATTGTAAAAAAGTCGAAGGTCCCTGGGGGAATTACTCCGCTGCCGGGACCGGTATTGTGGGATAAATAAATAATTCAGCCAGAAACGACTGAATTAAACATAATTTACCCCACACCAGTTATTTTGTAGGACTCACGCATTAGCAACCTCATTCCAGGGAGGACAGTACTCTCGACTCGCCCGCTTACCGGAGATCACTTGCCACATCCTGACCCGCCTCCTCCGAGACTCGAACCTGGGCCACAGCGGTGACACGCTAGTCGCCGACCGACTAAGCCATCCGGTCCGCCCGATTGTGACAGGAAAACATTCGAACATATTCCACGGCCATTCACATTCGGACAAAAGACCATGACGTCACAATTGTCAACGCCGTGACGATGTCGACTCAGACTGAAATCGCCCGTTTCTGACCAAACTTGCAGCTCCAGAGTCTATATCTTGAATCTCTACAAATATATACTGATCGTTGCAGCATATTAGTCCTAGATACGACGGGTGGTTTTTGAATTTGAGAGTTCTAAATAGCGTATTTCCGTTTCAAAAATCCAATATCCTAAATCCCACAAAACTCTACGTGCGTCTCGTATGACAGCCGATCTGACTCATGTACAGAATATATAAAGACTAATCACGTCCCGGTCACGGCCATGGTTCCAGTTAAGTCGTGCGCGACACATTTTGTTCAAATACGTATGCAACTTGCGCCTCTTAACCCTTAAAAAACTTCGATTATAGTTAAGGAATGATTATTTTCCTTGGCCATTCATTGTCGAACGAAAGTTGGGCTCGGCTGATAATGGTTTTCGCCCCACATACCCAAACTAACTTTTGAAATAATCAAACCTTTAGAAAGATGGGTATCCCAGTACAGGTATGCCAGTACATCCGAGCCGAATATAGAAGGAAATCCCCCACCAGTTTGGTACTCTTTCTCCAGGCGAAAAAGTCCAGAAAATCCCTTGTTTTATCATCAATCTGTCTCTCGGGGCCAATGGATTTGGGGTCCCTCTTCATTACAAATATGGTCTGATGCCTGACTGGATAAATGGATGACTGGTGACCGAATGACCGAGCGACTGATTGATGAGATATTCTTAACAATACAATCTAGGAAATGCAGAAATCACAGAGGACCCTTAAGGCGGGGATCTGAGACATAGACTTCTGGACCCCGTCAATAACTGTGCAAAATGAATGAAGCGTATTCGAAGGAGAAAAGGTGGCACCAGACTGAATCATACGTATTACTTATTCAGTAATCCAATACGCACTAAGCCTCAGAAATGGTGATCGATGGTGGTTTTAATTCCGGGAAGCAGTATTTTCTTATGGGGGCAGGAGAAATTCTCCGCTTCATTCTCCGGAGTAAATGGATAGATGATTGATATCGTAGCCAGGCCTGTAATGTGGCCGATTTTATAGGCAGTTTGCTTTCCCTATAAATAAAAGTTTCCTTAAAATGTGGAATTTTAAGTGGACCTTTTTGAAAAGTCGCTCGAAGGTAAAAAAGGAGCCTAGTGACAATGGCATTATGTGTTAGCAATGCAAGGCTCCCTACGGAGTCCAACGCTAGTCCTAGGTATCTGTAGCACTATAAGATCGGGTAGGACATACGACAAGCCTAGGATGTTATTCATTTCCAGCAAATTCATTTTTCAGAGCGAACCGTTTTGGGATTTCCGGCGGTTTGTCGTAAACCACCTGAACTATACCCCCCCCCCCACCCCCCAGTCCGCTGCAGGCCCGGTTGTTCGGAAGTTACTACTCCCCAGTCACTACACAGATTATAGGCTAGAGATAAAATGTTAATACCAGTCTATGAGTGTCACTGGTCAGTATATAGCCGCAGTGTATAGATTTTAAAAAAGAGCAAAAAACAACCCTCTAAATTTGGGAAACTTTTATATTTATTTAATTCCTCGAACTGAAGAAATCCGAGCGACTATTCGGTGCAAGCAGCGTCGGATAACCTCATGTCGATCTTAATCAGCATTTCAACAACTGAACGAACTTTTCTCTAAATTGCTTGTTCACAATTATATAAAGAATAAGATTTATACAAGAATTGATGATCGATGTAACCAGATAGAATGTTAATACGTTTAAACCGCGCCCGAGGACGTAGCGTCCACCGATTTTACCGAGCAAACCTGGAAATTCTAAAATCGTGAAAATGATACTCATTGTAAGCACCATTTTCGTGGCTTTTGCCATGCCCTTTTGCGGTTTCGGATCGCTAGTTGTGGCGGTCAGATCTTGCCTACGCGTCGTTTTAACGTGTAATACAATTAGAAGAGCTATATTCGCTACGAAAACTAATAGATTCGGTATGAAAATACGGAAGATCGGGTCGATGTATCGGTTCATTAGTAGAAAGACACTGTCACGCGCAAATGATGCTTTGTAATGAGGAGCGAGCTTCGATGTGGGCTGATAGATTACACGCATCGTGATCGGGTAATACGAACACATAGCCACAGAAAAGACACACGCGAATAAGATAAGAAAATTTATCCTATATCGTACCTTCAGTAGAAAAATGATAGTCACTAATCGTTCGCATTGAATAATTACAGTTAAATAGTTACGAAACATTTGAAATCCGTTATTCAACATTGTCAGCCATATGTAAATGTACGGGGAAATTCGCGGCGCTACGAAATAAATGATCATATCACCGTACGTAGCATAGTGAATATAAAACCGCACCGGGTCCTGAATGAGTTTCGTCACCAGAAATATGATATCGACAACAGCGAGACACTTCAGTAAATAGATGCAGCGATTTTTAGTTTTCAGTTTGACAAATACGACGATGATCATCGCGTTTAAACCAACACCGACCGGGATTAGAGGCGGCAATACATATGCGGCCAAAATCCATTTGTCGACGTACGACCTCTTGAAAATCGTTGCGTTCATCCTCGTTCTATATGATAGAACTGATGAATTAAACTAAACATTTCATCAATAGATAAATGCAGCAGTTTCTTGTATTCAGTTTTACAAATACAATTACGACCATAACGTTTAAACTGACACAGGTGCTGACTGATTGAATTAGTCGTTCCTATGGTTTGACGACAACACGCGAAATCAATCGTCCTGAATAAGTTCTAAATTAAACTACGATAAGATGAATATTATACTAAATCATGACGACCAATGAACAAGTACCATTTCCATTTTTAGAGTATGTATCTAAAATTTTGAGTATTGACGGAATAAATAATATAATAAACGTAAAGTTAATGTGTGTTTCTATTTTTGTACGCTACAGGAATTTAAAATCAATGTAAAGCTATGAGACAGCAAACAAAAGAAAAATGAAATTCAGGTGCTTCTTCTAAACAACAATCGCATATCGAAACCTACGCCATCAATTCATATTGTAAAGGACATCTATCGCTGAAGAACGTATTCTGCCAAAGTGTCATCGGGGAAGGCCTATCTTAGTGTTTGATATCATGATGTTTTTGTGAGTTGTAATTATTTGTAATTATTCTGGCGTGAGTGAGGACGTTTTGACCGACGAAAGCGAGGACGTTTTGACATGAGGGCGTGTTGACCCGACACCACTTATAACATCTATAACCCCTAACGTAACCATAAGTATAAGCCCATCCGATTGTAAAAGCTTACCACCAACGATTAGGATAGATAGACAGATAGATAGACAGACAGATAGATAGATAGATAGATAGATTTATTGTTCACAAATTTGCGAAGAGCAACTAACTACTACTAGATAACTAACTACTATGACCCCTAACTAAAACTTAAAGTACTCAGAGGTCGTGGCTACAAAGACCGCGAACTGCGACACATCAAAAGCCAAGCTCTACGGCACCACGCCGAACGAGATCTACGAGAACAACAACGGGCCAACGAACCGCCGAAAAAGCGTTTACCACTTATCTTACCTCACTCCGAAGCCAACCGAACCCTACTAGCCCGTAACATCCGAACCAGATTTACGGAACTGGCTACGGCCACCGGCCGGTCGGACGAGGTAACCACGGTCACCGCCTACACCAAGCACAAGAGTCTCAAAGATCTCCTAACTTCGTCGCAGCTCAAACCCACGGAGCCACCCCCTCCCCGAGTCCCCTCTTCACCGCATCGTAACAGAAATACTTCCGTTGTTTCCAATTCTTCTATTTCCAGGTCTACTCAAAGAACTCCGTCAACCCGACGTCGAGGCACCAAGAAATGCAGAACACCGAGATGTCGTACGTGTCCACTCGTCCGAGAATCAACCGTTTGCCGCAGCCACAACAAAATGCACGCGATCCGCATGAGCACAATTAATTGCGCGACCCGTGAAATTGTATACTGCATCGAATGCACCTAGTGCAACATGCTGTACGTCGGCCAAACCGGAATGTCTCTACGAGAACGCGTCACGCATCACGTCTCACGCATCAGAACGAAGAATTCGACTCCAGTCTCGGACCACTTCAACCAAGTCGACCACACCCGCGAACACTTTCGGGTGTACGGTCCCCAACACCTACCAGGCTCCACGAGACCGATCCGCGAAGCAGCCGAACAAGACTGGATACGACGACTCGACACGAACACGCCCCGAGGCATGAACGTCCCGTAGACCGCCTCACTACAACAATTAACTCTTACTACTTTTTTACAGGGATAACCCGCTGCCCGTGCACTAGTGGGGTCTCCAAACCTTCGGTTTGGTCCCCTAACCTCTATCTCTAAACCTAACCCCGCCCCGATTCCCGGCCATTATGAGTTTTCCGGGGTAGTCTAGAGAGGCCAATGAAAACTGAACAATGTTTGCTGAACTACCCCTCTTTGCGGGGATGCGGTATGATGTTTGATCTGACAGTTTCAAGTGGTTAATGGGTGTTTCAAGTGCTTAAACGATGCTTATTACTTCGTGGTACCGTGGTTTAAAAAAAAAGATTTCATAATAATACGCTCACCGCGTGTTACGGTGTCAAACTAGAAAGGATTCGCCATTGAAAATTCATAAATGACCATCACTGACCACCACTGCCCTAGTGAAACTTCTCGAATATCGTGGTCGGATTCGAAAGTGCTTGTCGTCGTATTGTTATTTCTAGAGAGATATAACGGATTTGCATACATGTAAGATTATTATTTTCAAAATACTCAATTTTCTCCGCCGATTTTGAAGAAATTCTGTCATCTCCACTCGACACATGATTTCACTTCGGTGCCTTTTAAGGGAGTGCCCCTTAAAGTTGAGTTCATACTTAGTCAAACAAGGAGATATGCCTGATTCCTTTTTAAAATTTAAATTCGACATATATCATCAAATTACTAGAAAGGGACAGCAACTTTTGGTCATCCGCGAAAAGATACCTAAAATGCGATAGGGTTATGGAAAAACAGGACACGAAACATAAAGAAAAACCCTTTGTTTGGAAGACTGAAATTATTGAACTCTTAAATAGCAACATTCACAGAAACAAAAACATAAGAACATATTCTCGCCCAGCCTTTAAAAAAACATAACGTAATGATATGAGGCCACGGGTCATCTTTAATTGAAATCACATGATTTCAATTAAAGATGACACGTAGCCTCATATCAAATGACAGAGCCTATATATTCATTCTCTTACGAGGATAGGTTTTCACATTCATAGGATAAGGAGAATTTGTGGGTTCGAATGATGAATACAACTTATAAAGCCCCAATAAAGAAGTTTCCAGTTTTATAGGTGCCATTTTGTGGCGGTCCCTCGAGGTCCCCATTGTTGCGATAATTTGCGCTCATTTTTAAAACATAAGTTTAGATTGAATATCATATAGTTCTGCAGCCCCTTGCTCGACGAAATCAATTTATACACCATTTTAAAGGAAATGAAATGCAGATATTTGCTGGCGATTCTTGGAATTTTTGAACGCAACAATGATGAACAGTGACGATGTGAAACCAAGGACCGCAGGCTCAAGTCCATTATAGCATTAAATAGTTCCAGCAGAGACTTATCACATTGGACTGGTATTTGGAATTAATCCGCCAATATTGGACTGATTGAATCTTACGACATTACGCCATAGGGACGTGCGAACATACCGACATACCGACAAACCGACGAACCGACAAACCGACAAACCGACGAACCGACGAACCGACAAACCGACATACCGACGAACCGACATACCGACACACCGACGAACCGACAAAAAGACAAATCCGTGCGTGGATTACCCTTATATAAAGTGGCTGGGATCGAGGGGCTGCGTGGTTGCGTGGATTACCCTGGTTATATAATGTGGCTGGGATCGAGGGGCTGCGTGGTTGCGTGGATTACCCTTATATAATGTGGCTGGGATCGAGGGGCTGGGTATATGCGTGGATTACCCGCCGATTTCCCTCATATAAAGTGGCTAGGATCGAGGGGCTGCGTGGTTGCGTGGATTACCCTTATATAAAGTGGCTGGGATCAAGGGGCTGCGTGGTTGCGTGGATTACCCTTATATAATGTGGCTGGGATCGAGGGGCTGGGTGGTGCGTGGATTACCCTTATATAATGTCGCTGGGATCGAGGGGCTGGGTGGTGCGTGGATTACCCTAATATAAAGTGGCTGGGATCGAGGGACTGTGTGGTGCGTGGATTACCCTTTTATAAAGTTGTTGGGATCGAGGGGCTGTGTGGTTGAGTGGATTACCCTTATATAATGTGGCTAGGATCGACGGACAGGGTTTTTCCGTGGATTACCCGTGGCTGGATCGAGGGCATACGAGTTTGTCGGTTTAACGGTATGTCGGTTTGTCGGTTCGTCGGTTTGTCGGTATGTCGGTTTGTCGGTATGTCGGTTTGTCGGTATGTCGGTTTGTCTTGAAAAATACGCAGCCGAATTACTCCTTTTCTAAAAATGTATCCTTGAGCGGGAACTATTCCACGCTATACTGGACTTGAACCGGACCGCATATCTTAACCGCGCGTAAAAGAAATCGCAATATTTATTAATTTTAAAATATCTAAGTATCTCTTAAAGCTGTATTTCCAATTTTCACAGAGGTTAAAGAGGGTTATTTGTAGTTTAGGCCTGCGTTAAATTTTTTGAATATCTTTACTTACGACTGATCTGTACCCGCTTGAGTTTGAGATTACGCGCAAAAGGGGTCTCCCACTGCGCGCCGCCATTTCACTGAACATTGAGATTTGTGAAAAGAAATCGCAGAAATAAGATTTTATACTGGTTTGTAATTACTAATATTGCTTCTGATGGTTATATATTACCTTTATTTTCGTATGGTTGAAAATGGACTTTGCGTTTTTTGATGAATTCGAGTTTTGTAGCGTTGGGAAATTAAAGGATTTCTTGTAAGAGTGGGGACTTTCCGTGTTGGTTGCAAATGTGGCCTAGTTGAGAACCTAATTTGCGTTTTAACCGAATGTACCACTCATGGTTGGACACTAGAAAAAAATTCTAAGTTTTTATATATTTTTGAATATGTGGCGCAGCTGAAAGTTGCCAAACTGGACGTTGACCCCCTAAAACAGAATATCAAATGGGGGACAGATCTGAACCCCTTTAAATAGTATATTGGAATTATCAGTAAGGTTTTCTGGTCGATGTTTTCCAGCAAGAAGGTTGAGATTCAGTAAATTCATCGTATGACCCCAGAATGAGGGATTACCAGAGAGGGATATGTGTTAAATATGTCCTAAGCGTTTAAATTGACTGGCACATTTCACCATCGACTCTAAAACGTTTGATTTCACCGAACACAAAATCGGCGCTAGGCTGGATGGGCTGTATACGACAATTCCTCAACTGGGCCGTTCAAACTTCAATAGCGGGACAAACCGGACCCCGAAACCAGCTAAACGAATTGCCCCCGCCAAAATACGGTACAAACAAGATATGGATTATCATCTCAAAATATCCCCATGGAAAATGTGAAGAAATCAAATTGCATTTAAAGATTTCTTGTCGCAAATCCCAATGTTCAGTGAAATTGCAATGCGCAGTGGGAGACCCCTTTTGCGCGTAATCTCAAATTCAAGCGGGTACAGATCAGTCGTCAGAAAAGATATTCAAAAGATTTTAACGCAGGCTTAAAATTGGAAATAAAGCTTCAAGAGATACTTAGATATTTCAAAATTAATAGATATTGCGGTTTCTTTTACGCACGGTTAAGATATGCTGTCCTTGGTTTCACATCGTCACTGTTCTCAATTGTTGAGTTCAAAAATTCCAAGAATCGCCAGCAAATATCTGCATTTAATTTCCTTTAAAATGGTGTATAAATTGATTTCGTCGAGCAAGGGGCTGCAGAACTATATGATATTCAATCTAAACTTATGTTTTAAAAATGAGCGCAAATCATCGCAACAATGGGGACCTCGAGGGACCGCCACAAAATGGCGCCTAGAAACTGGAAACTTCTTTATTTCACTGGTTCTTGCATGTTCAAAGGCGCTTTAGAGTAATCGAATTAACAGGTGTGTTTTTAGGAGTCTTTAAGAATTTTAATTCAAATCGGGTTTTCATATCGACTATAATTGAGCATTCTAGGGCTGGAGCAAGAAACGTGTGAGATCGTCCGCCAAGGTATCGCTAAGGAGATAATAAGGAGCCAGTCCGTGGTGGCTATTGAAAGCGACGACCGCATATGAATGCATTGATTGAATGACATCTCAAAAGTCAGATTATATAAAATCAAAAATGATATATGGATAAGTTATTCCATATATACTGGTAAAAATGATGCCCAATATGTGATATAAATGTTCAATCAAAAAGTAGAAACTGAAACCATAATTCAGTATGGTATTGTTACAACATCAAACACTCAAATTCAATCCTTTGTTAAATTTGTAGCCAGTGTAGATGAGCAAGTATCGTGGTCCCTAATTTTAGCTATCGCAATAATTCAAACCACGCGATTTTGAACTGTTCAACAAGTTGGAGTTTGTGTAAAGATGAGTTTGAAATGGAGTGGAATTCAGATATTACTGTTTGCATGTTTATGTCTATTACCGGTACTCAATCTTTTTACTAATCATAGAAAATTGTGGTAAAATATTTGACTCTACGTTTTAGATTGTATCTCTCCACGCCAGAGTTAATCACGGATATCGGACTACAAAAGCATTCCTTGTGTAAAGCTCAACTTTGTAAATTCCTGGAAAAGCTCGCCTCGGATATTTCAATAATGATTAAACATTAATTTTCCCAACGAAAAACCTAAACAAACCAATGTACGCTTGCTTTAAGTTTGCCAATGCACTATCGTTGCTTTTTCTAGCTATTTGTACTGTTTGCCACAAAAAGATTGCATCCTCTATTACAGGAATTAAGGATACAACTCTGGGACCAGTTAGTTTAGATTAACCATTATACAATATGATACATGGCCAAATACACTGTTAATATGTAAAAGATCCACTATGTACACATTTCAAATTTCAAACCAAGTTTTATCACTAGAACATTACGACACAACGTTCAATTTCTCACTAGAGATCATCCTTTTGAATTTGTTTGTACTCAGTGAGTTTTCGTATCGTATTATCGTATTATCGATTCTCCGCATTTGAGTGTGACTATTCTACAAGTACAAAGTTATTTTAGCAATGAAGTTTTAATTGTCATTGTTAATGTTAACTATCCACTGGAAAACTTACTAACTTTTGGCAACTGACCTTAGATCGTGGAATAGTCTCAGGTGGCCTGCAGATCCACTCTTGATTTGTACTACTAAAGAAATAGACATTATAAGACTTAACAAGTATATTAAAGTACCATTTATCTTTATATCGCGATAATTCGCGTACGTATGATTGAAAAACGATATTCTATCGAATCTCATGTTACGTACTTATGATTATTGTGTATAGAATCAATAATTAGCAACCTTCCACGGATACGAAGCGGCCTAAGTTTACATCCTACCATAATTTTCCTCGAAACTCTCAGCATTATTTCAAGGGTCGGTCTTATATGAAGTAAAATATATGAAGGACATGGTCACAGGTTAGGCCAAAAATCTTCCCCGAAAACTTCAAATTTTTACAAGCAAATATAATATACTTCATGCTTTTCGTGCAGAAAAAATGCATGTCCACAAATTGTAAATTGTGTTTTCAAAGTAAACGATTGAGTGTGGAATTGTTTTGAATTCAGGGTTCTCCAATTAACTCTCCGGTATTTTACAATTGCTTCAATAAGACAAGTCACACTATTGTTGTGATCAGATGGCCAATTGAATACTTCTTCATTATATTGAAAGATATGTTATACTTAATGCATCTTTTCTTAGGCCTTACAGCTTTCTCTATTGGTCAGCGTAAACTTATGGGTAATTTTGAGTGATCACTCAGAATTACCCATAAGTTTGAATTCTCGCTGAACTACTACATCCCTATAACACATTAATATATACTTCATATCAGGCGATTAACTTTGATCTGTGGTCAGTGGACAGCAGCTACGAAACTACTACATTATCATTCCTTCTATATTCATATATATGATATGATATAATATCTTCTTTAATGTTCAGTTTGAACAAGTCTCGCATATTGATACCGATACGCACGTTCACGCGAGTGAAATGTGCACGTTACAGGCTCAAATGCACACGTTACAAAGCGCAACATAGTTCGTTCAAAACCCCACGAGATAAATCTTTGGAATTTAGTAGGAAATTCCAAAGTTAGCTCGCTACCTATAAATCTGACAAGACTTTTCAAGCGACAAATTTAAATATAAGAGCTAGTAGTTCTAACGAAGGGTTCAGGCAAAACCCCGTGTCATTTCTAAAAACATTTAACCGGTAATTAGAGAGAACTTGTGTAGCTTATACATGTAAAAGAGATGTTAGTTATATTTACGTTCAGGCCAAATGAAATCATTTGATACCAGACACGACTAAGTTGTTTCTGAAACAGATAAATATAGCTATGTGGTCAGTATTGGTCAAGATTTGGTCAGTTGGAATAGTGTTGTTAGATGAAAGCCCACACAATATCTAATTATTAGACACCAAACACGACTGTGTTGCTTCTAAAATAGACAAATTACTTAAAGTATTAGTCAGTATTGGTAAAAAAAATTGGTCAGTTAAATAGTTGTTAGATCATAGCCCGCGCCATATTTAGTCGCTCGACGCCCAAACACGATTTTATGGCTTTACTAAACATATAAATTACTTATGGGGGGGGGTTATGGTTAGCACTGATAACTGGTCAGTACTGGTCAAGTATTGGTCAGTTAAACAATTTTTAGATTAATGCCCACATCATTTCTAGTTATTTGACACCAAACAACTTAATTGTTTGCAAAACAAATAATTTACTATATATGGTACTGGTCATGCAGTGGTCAGTTAATAGACCATGGTCCGAGCCACGAGTTATTTGATACCAAACATGATTGGATTGTGTCGTTTCGAAAATTTATCTGTTGGGCAATTTGTGGTCAGCCCTGGTTCGTTAGGTTCTTATTTTGCGGGAATTTTATCTCGAACCACCGAAAGACCGAATCACTAATTAATTCAACAGATCATTAATTGCTGAAAATGTCATGAAGATTATGTTT
The DNA here is from genome assembly GCF_964204645.1 of Tubulanus polymorphus. Classification (NCBI taxonomy): domain Eukaryota; kingdom Metazoa; phylum Nemertea; class Palaeonemertea; order Tubulaniformes; family Tubulanidae; genus Tubulanus; species Tubulanus polymorphus. The sequence goes on along the minus strand of NC_134035.1, from coordinate 3,236,710 downwards.
AACTAATAGTCATTGTCTGAATAAAATGTCTCTAGTATGGGTGCTATGGAATCATGTCCTTAACTGTACACCGTACTGTATCTTTGTACTGTATCTTTTTATTTTCACTACTACCGTAATTGACTATGATGTTTTCAAGTGGTCTTAAGTACCGCTAATAGCCGAAAGTCGTTGATTTATGTTTACGATTACGATTACGATTTATTTACATTCCAACCATTTCCATGGTATATGGAGGAAAACTATTTCACATGTATATACAAATATTTACAAAACAACACTAAAGTGATTAAAATTTAGAGAATGAAAACGTAACAATATTGGAGGGATCTATATACATCTAAGCCGGTCTTATGTGAAATTTACATACAGCGCCACCCGTTGGTAGTAAAACTAACCCGAGCAATACGGGTGTTAAAGAGATACGCTAGCAAGCCGGCATTCTCATAATGGCAAAAAAATGTACCGGTACAGTACCGGTACAGATGTTTCTCTTTTTCCAGTTTTCTTAAAGTCATTCATAAAAAGAAATTGCTTATTGATCTAGCTTCATGTTTCATGTTTCAATAATTTCTGATAAGTAGAAGCCTGGACCTGACCGGAGTCCACACGTTTTCACTGCTATTTGGCAGCACTTTTGAGAATATACAAGAAAAAACCAAATCTAGAGGAATAAAGAGAAGTGAATGACCAGGATGGGAAAACTTTAGTATTATTCACTCTTGAATGTAGTAGTTGCCTGACCTCAGTTACTTGCAGGGTTGAGCACATAGAAACCACAGGGTTCCAGATCTGCGATGATATGAACTGTTTGATGCACCGCGATCATAACCACTGGGATAGACTTTAGTAGGAAATTCCAAAGTTAGCTCGCTACCTACTATAAAAATCTGACAAGACTTTTCAAGCGACAAATTTAAATATAAGAGCTAGTAGTACTAATGAAGGGTTCAGGCAAAACCCCGTGTCATTTCTAAAAACATTTAACCGGTAATTAGAGAGTACTTGTGTAGCTTATACATGTAAAAGAGATGTTATATTTACGTTCAGGCCAAATGAAATCATTTGATACCAGACACGACTAAGTTGTTTCTGAAACAGATAAATATAGCTATGTGGTCAGTATTGGTCAACATTTGGTCAGTTGGAATAGTGTTGTTAGATGAAAGCCCACACAATATCTAATTATTAGACACCAAACACGACTGTGTTGCTTCTAAAATAGACAAATTACTTAAAGTATTAGTCAGTATTGGTAAAAAAATTGGTCAGTTAAATAGTTGTTAGATCATAGCCCGCGCCATATTTAGTCGCTCGACGCCCAAACACGATTTTATGGCTTTACTAAACATATAAATTACTTATGGGGGGTTATGGTTTGCACTGATAACTGGTCAGTACTGGTCAAGTATTGGTCAGTTAAACAATTTTTAGATTAATGCCCACATCATTTCTAGTTATTTGACACCAATCAACTTAATTGTTTGCAAAACAAATAATTTACTATATATGGTACTGGTCATGCAGTGGTCAGTTAATAGACCATGGTCCGAGCCACGAGTTATTTGATACCAAACATGATTGGATTGTGTCGTTTCGAAAATTTATCTGTTGGGCAATTTGTGGTCAGCCCTGGTTCGTTAGGTTCTTATTTTGCGGGCATTTTATCTCGAACCACCGAAAGACTGAATTACTAATTAATTCAACAGATCATTAATTGCTGAAAATGTCATGAAGATTATGTTTAACTAATAGTCCTTGTCTGAATCAAATGTCTCTAGTATGGGTGCTATGGAATCATGTCCTTAACTGTACACCGTACTGTATCTTTGTACTGTATCTTTTTATTTTCACTACTACCGTAATTGACTATGATGTTTTCAAGTGGTCTTAAGTACCGCTAATAGCCGAAAGTCGTTGATTTATGTGAAATTTACATACAGCGCCACCCGTTGGTAGTAAAACTAACCCGAGCAATACGGGTGTTAAAGAGATACGCTAGCAAACCGGCATTCTCATAATGGCAAAAAAATGTACCGGTACGATACCGGTACAGATGTTTCTCTTTTTCCAGTTTTCTTAAAGTCATTCATAAAAAGAAATTGCTTATTGACCTAGCTTCATGTTTCATGTTTCAATAATTTCTGATAAGTAGAAGCCTGGACCTGACTGGAGTCCACACGTTTTCACTGCTATTTGGCAGCACTTTTGAGAATATACAAGAAAAAACCAAATCTAGAGGAATAAAGAGAAGTGAATGACCAGGATGGGAAAACTTTAGTATCATTCACTCTTGAATGTAGTAGTTGCCTGACCTCAGTTACTTGCAGGGTTGAGCACATAGAAACCACAGGGTTCCAGATCTGCGATGATATGAACTGTTCTATGCACCGCGATCATAACCACTGGGATAGACTTTAGTACGAAATTCCAAAGTTAGCTCGCTACCTACTATAAAAATCTGACAAGACTTTTCAAGCGACAAATTTAAATATAAGAGCTAGTAGTACTAACGAAGGGTTCAGGCAAAACCCCGTGTCATTTCTAAAAACATTTAACCGGTAATTAGAGAGTACTTGTGTAGCTTATACATGTAAAAGAGATGTTATATTTACGTTCAGGCCAAATGAAATCATTTGATACCAGACACGACTAAGTTGTTTCTGAAACAGATAAATATAGCTATGTGGTCAGTATTGGTCAAGATTTGGTCAGTTGGAATAGTGTTGTTAGATGAAAGCCCACACAATATCTAATTATTAGACACCAAACACGACTGTGTTGCTTCTAAAATAGACAAATTACTTAAAGGTCAGTATTGGTAAAAAAATTGGTCAGTTAAATAGTTGTTAGATCATAGCCCGCGCCATATTTAGTCGCTCGACGCCCAAACACGATTTTATGGCTTTACTAAACATATAAATTACTTATGCGGGCTTATGGTTAGCACTGATAACTGGTCAGTACTGGTCAAGTATTGGTCAGTTAAACAATTTTTAGATTAATGCCCTCATCATTTCTAGTTGTTTGACACCAAACAACTTAATTGTTTGCAAAACAAATAATTTACTATATATGGTACTGGTCATGCAGTGGTCAGTTAATAGACAATGGTCCGAGCCACGAGTTATTTGATACCAAACATGATTGGATTGTGTCGTTTCGAAAATTTATCTGGTGGTCAATTTGTGGTCAGCCCTGGTTCGTTAGGTTCTTATTTTGCGGGCATTTTATCTCGAACCACCGAAAGACTGAATTACTAATTAATATAACAGATCATTAATTGCTGAAAATATCATGAAGATTATGTTTAACTAATAGTCCTTGTCTGAATAAAATGTCTCTAGTATGGGTGCTATGAAATCATGTCCTTAACTGTACACCGTACTGTATCTTTGTACTGTATCTTTTTATTTTCACTACTACCGTAATTGACTATGATGTTTTCAAGTGGTCTTAACTTAAGTACCGCTAATAGCCGAAAGTCGTTGATTTATGTGAAATTTACATACAGCGCCACCCGTTGGTAGTAAAACTAACCCGAGCAATACGGGTGTTAAAGAGATACGCCTCTTCCATGTTCTCCCCCATGGTCTCCCCCATGGTCCGCAGGCACTAAAGAGAGTCTCACCCTCAGGAGGTAGCTAGCAATTCACTCATTGTTACACAAGGAAAATCAATAGAATTATCCGAAACATTAAAAAGAAATTTATTCAAAAAGAACAAAATTATTACAATGACGATTGAAAATCGATTAATTTATCAAAATCGATTACAAGTATATAAAAACAATACACCATGTAAATGTTTTAGCCGAAATATAACGAGACTTCGTCTAGGACTTACATGAACATTTTTACTAATAAAACATGAGCTAACAAGAGTAATTAAAGCCGGGGATGAAATCTTAATCACAATTATTTCTAAATAAGGGTTCAAGTTATTTTTGAAAGTGTTTGGTTGGTATCGGTTCCAGGGGCGGATCTAGGCCCAAATTCAAGGGGTAGCACTCATTCAAGAGGGCACCTGTCCGGATTTGTATTACCACGACGAGGCGAGCACCGAAGGTACGAAGCCACCAAGGGGTTTAGAATCAGTTAAAAATTTGAAGCCCAGCTATCAGAGCATCTGAGGCATCAAAATAGCAAAAATACCCTTGTCTGAATTTTAGGCAATAACAAACCACTCTTAGTATTTATTGCAATTTGAATGTGCCCCTTTTAGAATGTGATAGTTATAAGTCATTTTTTTGAGCCAACTATTTTTGAGCCCTGTTCTGAATTTTTATGAACGTGCCCTTTTGGCAATACAATGTGCCTTTAGGATTTTTTTGGCAATTTGAACGTGCCGATAGTCACAGAGTTGTGCCCTGTCAGAGCACATCAGTACGGTAATATGATTGAACACATGCGCCCTCATTGGAGATGAATCGTACCCATAACAGGATTTTTCAAACTATTTTTGGAGCCCTTTTCTTAATTTTTTGCAAATGAACGTGCCCTTTTTCGCAATATATGTGCCCTTCTTGACAATATAACGTGCCTTTTGGCAATTGATTCAATGAAACGTGCCATTTTTTGCAATATAAAGTGCCCTTTTCCGCAATAATTCAAATTCTAATTAATTTCATAGGTCCGGACGTCGGATTTTGCAGGGTGCTGTATTTTCATGAGAATCTTTTTGAAAAGGGCACTTCACAAATTCAAGGGGTCGCACGAGCCGCAGGTGCGAGACGTTTGGACGGCGCAGAAATAATTTTTGACGATCATCTATTGATGTAAACTGATATTTCAGACGATGTTTTAACTCGATATTCCGTCGTCTGAAATGGCGCCACTTTCCGCACCCATCCCGCTCCTCAATCCTGATCGCCGCCGATATTCTTGAGGCCGATCTTTTTGAGATCTCAAATTTATGCAGGAGAATATCATCACAGCAGCGACTGGTTGAAAAAATGAGATGGTCGAACGAACGGCAGAAGAAAACTGAAGAAACAAAGCCCCGTCGGCGGCGATCCCTCTCCCTCCTATCCTACCTCTTCAGCCCGGTGGCCATTTTTTTTGTAAACTAGGCATATATGACCATATATGGTCGACAAAGTCCGTTATAACGCCATCCATATATTGTTAATATGCCAGCATTTTCTGAGACCAATTCATTCTCCCCAAATCAAACTCACATTTACTGGTAATACCAATCTCACTTATGATCATCAAATTCGTTGAATGGTCGTATTGATTCTCATTATTGGTTGTAACGGCTTTAATAGAGGTATTCTATTTTACAAAAAAATTGATTCATCGTTTAACTCATTTCTCTCCCGGGCCGGTGGTCTCAACCCTGTACATACTTCATGTTTAAACATGATCAAGTTAACCGAAAAAGATACTTAAAATTACTACAAACGCCGATTATGAGAAACAAAGTTTCCGTTTTTTTAATCTAAATACAGTCGGTCATGCGCAGAATTTGTTCATTTGTTTTGACGACAAATTATATCATATTTTTCAGGTTGGAGGCGCAAGTTGCATATTTGAACAATGTCATGTCGCGCACGACTAACTGGAACCATGACCGTGACCGGGACATGATTAGTCTATATACATTCTGTACATGAGTCAGTCGGCTGTCATGCGAGACACGCGTAAAGTTTTGTAGGGATTTAGGATATCGACTCTGCGAGAAAATACATGGGATTTTCGAAACGGAAACACATTTTTTGGAACTCACAAATTCAGACTTTGAAAAACCGTCGTTCGTATCTGTATGCTGCACGATCAGTGTATGTGTGCGGATATTAAAGACATTGACTCCGGAGCTTCATGAAAATGCGTTCGTAGGTCGTTCATATCTGGATAAACTGCAGCGATCAGTGTTAGATAGAGGTGATGATATCGTAGAATGGATTTTCGATTTCGGTGACGCAAAGAAGTGCGTAAAGAATAAACATGTTCTAAAATCTGGATATAATAAGCTGATAATCAGTGCATTGGACAATGATCATCGGATCGACAATCAAATGTGATCGCTAATTGATAAAACTGTTCGCGAGACATTTCAACTATGATAAGCGAGGGTTATGATTCCAGGTTAATTAGAATCAATCTATTTTCAAACTTGGGGGTAAGCTGAATTCCTGTTTGTCGTACATTCAAACTTATTGTTCACATCTGGATAAACCTGCATTTCAAAAATTGATGATAATATATGTTCGATTTGGAGTAACTGCAAGAAATATAAACTTGTTCTAATATCAGGATACAATTAACTGTTAATCAGTGTATCGTACAATGACGTGATCGCTAATTGATAAAACCTAAAAGACATTTTTCGTGAGGTTTATTTAATGAATTCTTTCAAACTTGAAGTTATGTCAGATTCCTGTTTCTTCTTTTTTAATTCATTCCTGTATGATGCAAAAATAAACAAATGAATAATGATTAGTATTTTATATTGGGTGTCATTGTTTATTCATTCAACTCTCATTGTGAGAATTAATGGTCTATGGTACTGGGTGACCAGGAGGATTCAATCGTAGGTTCGAGGAGAGAGGCCCTGGCAGGCGATGAAGAAAAGGCTACACATTGCCCTGGCAGCTTAGGAAAAAGGCTCCTTTTTGCCCTGGCAAGCGAGTATCGGTCCGACCCCGCATTTATAGGTCCGGTTCCGTAAAATGGCTCCTTTATGCCCTGGCAAGCGAGTATCGGTCCGGTCCCGCAAAAAATAGGTCCGCTTCCGTAAAATGACTCCTTTATGCCCTGGCAAGTGAGTATCGGTCCGATCCCGCAAAAAATAGGTCCGCATCCGTAAAATGCCTGCCTCTCCTGGGGGAAGTGGCCTCTTTGGCTCCTTTTTGCCCTGGCAAGCGAGTATCGGTCCGGTCACGCAAAAAATAGGTCCGCTTCCGTAAAAAAGACTCCTTTATGCCCTGGCAAGTGAGTATCGGTCCGGTCACGCAAAAAATAGGTCCGCTTCCGTAAAAAAGACTCCTTTATGCCCTGGCAAGTGAGTATCGGTCCGGTCACGCAAAAAATAGGTCCGCTTCCGTAAAATACCTGCCACTCCTGGGGGAAGTGGCCTCTTTGGCTCCTTTTTGCCCTGGCAAGCGAGTATCGGTCCGGTCCCACAAAAAATAGGTCCGCTTCCGTAAAATGACTCCTTTATGCCCTGGCAAGCGAGTATCGGTCCGGTCCCGCATATTATAGGTCCGCTTCCGTAAAATTGCTCCTTTATGCCCTGGCAAGCGAGTATCGGTCCGTTCTCGCGTCTAGGCTGTTGTCCGTGCCCGCCCTGGAGAAGGGGTGGCCGGCTCCTGCGATAAGGGGAATGGGCCGATGTTTCGATCAATTCTCACAATAAGAAATGAATAAAACAATAAAGACAACGAAATACTAATACAAAATATTAATTACGATTGTTTATTTTCAAAATGGTCAGAAATGAATGAATTAAAGAAGAATAAACAGGAATTTCTCAGTTTCAATGTCATAAAATAAATCGATCTTTATCAACGCTAAACAAATGAACAACTAATGAGAATACACAATATCTCATTATCGATTTTAATGATTAGCGATTACACTTGATAATTATTTCAATCACTGAGTATCAGCTTATTATATCCCGATATCACACAGGTTTACATCACATCATCAATTCTTGCATTGATCGCTGCAGTTTTTCATCCAGACGTGAACGCTGAGTTTGAATGTACGAGTTAATTACAGGAATCAGTTTACAAACAACAAACAGGAATCCAACTTTACAACCGCGGTTTAACATAAATGATATCTTTTCAATCGCGAGCGTAATTTAACATAAAGTCATTGTTTCACTTCAAAGCGATCGCGTTTGATTATTATTCCGATTAACACACGCATTGTCCGATACACCATCAGGTTATTATATCCCGTTTATGTTTATTCCTAACGGATTTCTTAGCGTCACAACGAAATCGAGCATTTATTCGGCGATAACAGTTTGGACTGGTCGTTTCAGTTTTGTAAATACAGATGTGAACGATAAGTTGATGGTTCAGATGAACGCGTATTCCAAATAAGAATTCCAAATTTTTTTAGTTGCAGATCCTTTCAGCGAATATTCCTGAATCTCTACCGCTAAACAGTAAGCCTATACGTGTGTCGTGCGACAGCATATATTTCCAACTGATTCATGTACACAATGTATATCTGATCACGTCCCGGTCACGGTCATGGTTAAGCTAATCGTGCGTGACGCTGGGATATTACTGTTCACTTGATCAACTTGCGACTTGCATACTTCTGAACTGAAAAATATCATATAATTTGTTGAAATCAAATAATACTGCGCACTTCCAATACAATACACTGGCTTATTAGATGCAGTTGATGGAAACCATCAACTCAAAAACCTTAACTCAATTACTGTTTTTCTTTTTTCTTTGACAAAACGAATTCTATCTGCGGATTTTTTCGGCATTTGTTCACTTGGTATCAAAATCGACTGCTAGCGCTCGCGGAGTTCTAGTGCATTTACGTGACTGTAACATCCGACAGACTGCGGTTAGTTGATTTAAACTCACAACTGTGGAACCGGATCCTGAAGTTCTGGAATCTGCGATTTACCCGATTGCTTCATTCCTCGCACTCAGACAGATAATAACTATCAAATTTAAGAAGCTTTTCAAAATATTTATTTCCCCGTACGATTTTCAATCATTAATTAGAAAAACTAACCACTATTTAAAATGACGAACAAATTATGGCACTAATCAATAAACAATAGTCACATTCTATAGCGAATGGAGACTAACACCACCAGTCATAGCACTGCAATCATTGCTATAGGGATACTGGGGTTGATCATGACATTGGAAGCAATTTTAGATTGCCACAGCCTATTATCAATTTTTGATAGGTTCTAATTAATATTGCTGCGGTGAATTTAATTCAATTTCGTCAAAAACATATTATAGAAAGGAAAAAAAACGTCATTCAGTAAATTCAGCAGTCGCTACGGTTCCAACACGACTTTACGATACTGGGGTTGGTCACTGATACCGGGGTTGGTCTATCTATACGCTATCAAATGTGACAAACCGCGTGGATTTTACATTATTTTCATACATAGACAATGAGAAATAAACTAAAAACAGTCAGTATCTTATCTGTTTCATAAAACAACATAACATTTCATACAGTCAAACTGCTTAAAATCTAGATTGCTTGAGGTATGTTGTACCTATTTGTAACCTATTATCATCATTACTTTCATTTTTGATATTCATCTCATTTGTCATTAGTCATATTAATCGGCGTGGGTTTGGGGAGGAGCCTTTGGCTCGTTGGGATTTCGAGTCCTTCATTATAACATAATATATATATATATATATATAGAATAAACTCAGAGACTCCGCTCGAATGTGTGTTGAGATATCTTTGCGTCGCCATATCTAACGACGGATAGGACCGAAATTGGAAGTCTTTTCATTGTACCAAAAGGTCTGACTTCAGCAGAGTCTACTGCGCTTAATACCGCTCTAAACTAATCTATATTATATGTAGATCATATATTGTAAGTTATAGTGAAAATGAATTCATTCATTCACTTTTAATACATAACTTTTACAATACTTTTAACAGCGAAGGCGATACAAGTCATAATCATTCAGACACGTATGGAATACACAATGTACTTCAAAAATCAAATCCACTGAATTGTTGAATTGAGATTTTCTCATTCAGTAGACTCCGCATTACTCAGCAGTGTAAACATCTCTGTGCCATGAGAATCACAGAAATAGAAGATTTTTTCCAAATAGATTTCGGTAATAGTACTTTAACAAGCGGTTTACAGATTTGAGACCGGTACCGAGTAATGAGGAGTCTACCGAAATATACAATACACGTAATGGTAATTCATCGTAATCTTACAAAACTGTCGTTCTTTCAGTTTGTCTACTTGTAATTTATAAAACATTAACAAAAACAATCATTCAATTGGAAATAAACTAATTCCAACTCAGAGACTCAAAGTCAAAACCGTTCAATGGAACTGGACCCAGTTTCACAGTTGTGAATAAGAGTTAACTCCGAAATTAAGGTTAGTCTACTATAACCCCTTAAATTTAGATTTCCGGAATTTTAGGGTATCTAAGGAATTTAAGGACCATAGGAGCCCTGATTTTCAACGAGTTCACTCGTGGAGTCAAATCTATTTCCCGAACTCTGGCTCCTGGATCAATCTCATAAATTGGTCCTCGATAATCTTTACGCAGGTATCAATACGCAGCCCTTCAGAAATTCATCGATGTCTGGTGAAATTATTGGAACTGATGCCGATAGGAGCAATATCTGACTATTTTGAATTCAAATTCAAAATGTCTTCAGTACAAAAAGCAGGAGTCTGGAGGATGGAACTATCAGAAGAACTATGATAATGCATCGAATATCCGAAGGGTCCAGGCTGTGCATTGATACCTACATTAGTCCCCGTACATACACTGCCCCATTACATCACAACATCAATTATTTCACTATCGTTCAAATTTCATTATCTAAAAACATCATAAATCGTATTGAAAAATATTTCGAAATAGCAAAAGTGGAATCTAATGAAATCACAATTCATCATCACAGCTATCGAATTTCTTCATTTCATTAATCATTCATTTTACAATTCGGAATACGGGCCATGTTTTTCCCTGATCAGAGTCATTGCGTCGACGATTTTTCCACCCTAAAAATAGAAAACCCGCAAAAATAGCGATTTAAACCACCTATCTTTTGACAGTTAAGAATCTGCTTACACTAACGATTTTCATGGACAATTAGAACGTCTGATTCAGTTGAAGAATTAAACCCTACTATCAAAGAAAAACTTTACAAAGATTTCGACGTTTAAATTCAAACGCTTTGAGCCATTTAACAAGAAAAGAGTTCATGAAAATGGCTCATAACGTTTGAGTTGAGACGTCAAAATCCTCTTGTAGAATTACAGTCAAAGTCTCTCATAACGCTGCCATCCTTTTTAATGCAACTGCTCACTTAATGCCAAAAATTTTCAGAGAAATTTGCCCAATCCAACTCAAATTCGATGGAAATACCATTCTTTACAACATTGCCAAATTCGTTATGACACCATGTTTATCATTGGTCCCAACAGTGGCGTTACAACAGACTTTTACTGTACTTCGATTGTGGGTTTTATTCGTCTCATTGTTCTTTCTCCTTATATTCATAATCCGTTATATGTATTTATCAAAATGTTTGAAACTGTTTAAAAGGAGATAAATAAAGATACTACATGTATCATCATTCTGCTTACACTACTTTACGAGTGGGCCCATTAAGGAATATACACTAATATTTCTTACCTTGTCATCGGATACTTGTTGAAGGAAGATATGAGTCGAGTTGTGTATTTGTAACCGCGTGTATCCGTAATCATCTAAACGTACTGCGGACCACGCCGGCGGCGTCTTCTTAAACGGATCCAGCTTTTCTTTGCAGCCCTAGAAAATGTATCAGATATTTGATTTCGTCGAAAACGCCCGAGAATCTAAAACACCTAGAATACGATAGAATTATTAGGAAACTGGAAGTCGGTAGAATTGTACTTTCCGGAATATGACGGAACTGGAAAATGGTAGAATGCGCCGTCTGATTATAAATGCGTGATCTTACTATCTCTACCAATTTCCATGACTATTTCCTGAGTTTTCCCTGATTCTAAGCTCCTTTACTGAATTCCCTGACTGTGACTATGCCCAGACTTTTATAAAGGAAAGAAAATTCCGTCTTTTCCCTCATCTCCAGTAAAGAGGCCACCCCGCAATAACGGTCACTTTTCTATTCTAATACTCACAGCAGATCCGGTGGTAATATGTACCGGAGCCTTCGGATTCGTATAAGCAGTAGGAGTTCCATTGTAAACCTAGTCATAAAACAACATTTTGAAATAAAGACGGCATAATTAGACACCACAATCTACAACATATCAACACAACAGGATCTACAACAAATCAACACAACCTGATCAACAACATAACAAGTCAACAGGATCTACAACATAACAAGACTTGACATTTTTTACACCAATCTGACCCTTGCCATGTTGGAGTCAGTGAGTCTATGGTGACACGTGTACATGTAAATATTTTCATACCTTGAAGTCGTAAATAGGCCACAGTCTTTCATACGAGTGCTCGTGCGCCCAAATAGCCAGATCAACGCCGTACGAATACAACAACTTCTCCAGACCGAAAACACCCCAATAACCATTACGAACCTACAATCAATAAACTGACTACAGTGAACTATACTCAACGTTGGGACTGTGAGTAGAGATCCGAGGAAATGGTAGGTTTTCAAAATAAATTTGAGCCAAAAAATCCACCGAGTTGAATGAGAGTACGGATTTTACTACAGTACCGAATCTACATCTTACCCGGTAGTGTCAGGAGTGTAGATATATCGCTTTCAAAGTTGAAAACCAGGTAAATTTTTCAAATAGATCTTCACAAAATTCAAACTGAGGGATTTACAGAGGCTGCATGTTTTGCTATGACAAACAGAGCAGAGTGGCCACTTTACGCTGATTTTAAAATTCCCAGGAGTATTTCCCGATTTTGACACGAATGAATCTGCCGCAGGTGAATGAAGAAATTTCTCGCTTTAAAATGAAATGGGTGGTCGATAGCATATCCAAATTCCCCGATTCATTTCGCCGGTACCATCTAAGATAAACTCATTTGAAAATAGTGAAACTGACCAAGTTTTCGTTCTTAGTGCACATATCGTTGTCACGGTTTCCGCAATACATCGGACGATGGCCGAGCATGATTATCCACGGACGCACGGCGCGATTCTGCGGTTTGGTAGCTTCCTGAAAAATTTCAAAAAGAATCGAGCATATTAGATACAAGAAACAAGTTCTTAATTACTACCAGAAACGACGTTTCCATGATGGAAATTCTTAGTGAAACTGAGTCGCTGGACGCTATGGTTTTGATCAATTAGATTCAAGCTTGAAAACCGAAATAAGGCTTAATGCTAAGATTCCGACGTCAGTTGAACCGACGATGCTACATAATAATCTTCTAAACGCTCGATTGGTTACGATATGATGAAGCAACATGACTAAGTAATGTTTTCCTAACATTCTTAGTTTCACTGGAAACATGGTTTCACGCGGCGTGATTCATTTCGCAGATAATTGAAATGAAGATACTGCGTAACTTTCTATGAACCTGACTGTGTACTCATCATCTGCGATGAACTCAGTCCAAAGAATATTCGCATCGATACAAACTGCGACCGAGTGACTGATTTCAAGCAGTCTTTCACATAAAACATGGCTTCAAGCTATTAGGTTCTATTAGAAGACAACTGAACCGATGATACCGCACAACTTTGTTGCTTAACGAAACTAATTACAATCATCTACGAAGCCTCAGCCTGAAGAATATTTACATTTATACGAACCATGAATGGAGAAAAAAACTCTAGTTTGAGTGAGCGGGGTGGGCAAGTGGTTAGAGAATTCCACTCAGGGAAGCCAGGTCATGGGTTCGAACCACCGTACATTACCGTAGTGTCCTCGAGCAAGACACTTATCCTTAGCGCCTCTCTCCACCCAGGAGTAAATGGGTACCTGGCCTGATGGATGACTCCCAAGCGCTTAGCAGCTGCTCGGATGTTGGATGTTACTTCTCCCCAGGGAGAGATGACTGATACACAGTTACAGATATAGACTAGGGGTAATAATACCAATATCACTTCTCTCCAGGGAGAGATGACTGATACACAGTTACAGATATAGGCTAGGGGTCATAATACCAATATCACTTCTCTCCAGGGAGAGATGACTGATATACAGTTACAGATATAGGCTAGGGGTTATAATACCAATATCACTTCTCTCCAGGTAGAGATGACTGATACACAGTTACAGATATAGGCTAGGGGTCATAATACCAATATCACTTCTCTCCAGGTAGAGATGACTGATATACAGTTACAGATATAGGCTAGGGGTTATAATACCAATATCACTTCTCTCCAGGGAGAGATGACTGATACACAGTTACAGATATAGGCTAGGGGTTATAACACCAATATCACTTCTCTCCAGGTAGAGATGACTGATACACAGTTACAGATATAGGCTAGGGGTTATAATACCAATATCACTTCTCTCCAGGTAGAGATGACTGATATACAGTTACAGATATAGGCTAGGGGTCATAATACCAATATCACTTCTCTCCAGGTAGAGATGACTGATACACAGTTACAGATATAGGCTAGGGGTTATAACACCAATATCACTTCTCTCCAGGTAGAGATGACTGATACACAGTTACAGATATAAGCTAGGGGTCATAATACCAATATCACTTCTCAGCAGGGAGAGATGACTGATACACAGTTACAGATATAGGCTAGGGGTTATAATACCAATATCACTTCTCTCCAGGTAGAGATGACTGATACACAGTTACAGATATAGGCTAAGGGTCATAATACCAATATCACTTCTCTCCAGGTAGAGATGACTGATACACAGTTACAGATATAGGCTAGGGGTCATAATACCAATATCACTTCTCTCCAGGTAGAGATGACTGATATACAGTTACAGATATAGGCTAGCGGTAATAATATCAATATCACTTCTCTCCAGGGAGAGATGACTGATACATGGAATAGAGTTATAGGCTGAGGTGTAATAATACCAAGTTGGAGTGCATATGAACTCATTCAGGTTAGGATACCAGTCCTGCGCTATTCAAATGACAATTATTATCAGTTTCGCTTAAAAACATGGTTTTTTTCACGGTACGATTGAAACGCAGAGCAAATAAAACGAAGATGGTCCATCGAGGATCGACCAGCGCTTTACGTACGATGAGGTCGTTTTCTACCCATTTATGCTGGCTGTATATCTGCTTCAAATCCGAAATCTTGTAGTAGTAGATCTCAGTGTTGATCGCGATGAAGTGAACCGGACCAACGTCAAAACTGCAAAAAGATACCAAAAGCACATAACGGATGACAGAAAAAATTTGATGTTGAAATGCATAAATCTACAAGGGAATTTGATGCTATGTATCCGCGTTCCCTGAGATAGCCAGTAGGGATTCTAGGACAATTGCCCCCCAAATTAAATCTTTTTAATCTTAAAGGGGGGCAGTTGTCCGGGGGGCAATTGTCCTGATACCCCAGTAGGAAATGACACCCTGAAGACTCAGATCTTTGGTATCCGTACCTGTAGTACATATTATCGCGGCCTGGTGTGTTCGGCATACTGTTTCCGAGTCGATTCTTGTAATTTGAGTAATCGCTAAAAAAATGTATAGTAGATAGTAGAAAACTTAAAACAATATTGTGCCCGATTGTATCTCAATCATTGTTTGTAAAACTACCATGATCAGTCAGCAGCCTGGAGCTACTTTCAGACATTCCCTGTTGATAGTAGCATGAATTCTTACTATTTAAGCGCATGCTGATAAAGGATGAGGAGAGAATCCCACAATGATAATAAAAAGTCCGAAAATGAAACTTTGAGATAGTAGTTTATTCAACGTTTCGACTATATCCTAATAGTCATCTTCAGGAATAATGAGATACTACAGAAATTATGAGATATATATACAATCCAGAGACAAAGAGACTAATTCAAGTAATCAGAGATGATACAAACTAAAGGAAAATTAACGTAGAAACAGTTACACGCTAAAATAGATTAAAGGGAAGCAAACTAAGGGGTGATTATAAACAACAATAGTGAGTATAAATATAAATGAAACTTAAAGTCAGTAGTAAAAAGAAAGACAAACTAAGGGGCACTTAAATTAAAACAAAGGTGAATACAAGTTAAGTCAGAGACGAAATTGATGAGAGAACAAATAACAAATAATCAAAGGGGAAATCAAGTGTTGAGTTTAACCAGTTTACAGAGGAATTTTGATATAAGTTTATTATGGGGTGAAAAACCATTATTAAGGTTTACAACGTTGTTCGAATTTTCAATAATTAATGCAGATTCCAAAATATGTCTTCTAGTTTTATCTAGTTTTAGCGTGTAACTGTTTCTACGTTAATTTTCCTTTAGTTTGTATCATCTCTGATTACTTGAATTAGTCTCTTTGTCTCTGGATTGTATATATATCTCATAATTTCTGTAGTATCTCATTATTCCTGAAGATGACTATTAGGATATAGTCGAAACGTTGAATAAACTACTATCTCAAAGTTTCATTTTCGGACTTTTTATTATCATTGTGGGATTCTCTCCTCATCGCGTCAACACGGATATTGTGTTTTACCTATCGTGATGATGCTGATAAAATGTCTAATGTACGGTGCTCGATTAAGAGTGTCTCAGGTGAGGTCCAGGGGCTCAATTCACAGAACAACCTCATATTTCGTTAATAAACTTAATATTTTGAGCACCATCAGTGTTCTGTGTACGACCATCTTATAGCAAGTCCGCCAAATGCGCCCCTAAACACACGTGAAGCTTGGATAATTAGAAAATGAGGAATGGTGAAAAAATCATCGAATGTCTGAGGGTCGTGGGTCCAGGCTACAGATTGATATCTTCATTTGTGATGTCAGTGGTCAATTTCATCTTCATTTAATCACCTAATCAGTACCAAAACTAAAGACTTCACCTAGAAAGTTGATTAACTTTAGCGTAGTTGTACTTACTAATGAAATTCATGGTTTCCTACGCAGGTCATGTATGGAACTTTGGAGGCTATCGGTTGTATCATATTCATAAACTGGTCGCCGACCCGAGCATTATCCTATGTAAAGACAATATCAATACCGTACTACCTAATGAACCTAACGCAGCACTGAAGCTATTGTTCGAATTTTTAGGATACTTACATCAGCCATATCGTAGGCGAAATCACCTGTAATGAGAATATTGTGTTGTTGCTAAAAAACTATTTTAACAATAGCTTTTCTTTCTACATAGTATTGTATTCTCCTTAGTTTCCAGTTCATATGAATAATATTTCTGCTACAGACACCAGAGTAGACGCTGGTCGTCGAAAATGAACGAATTTCAACTAAAGTTTCATTCTTTTCTCAAACAGTTAAAAAATCATTGTACCAATCCAGCAAATAGATTAATTTACAACTGGTATCTTTCGCTTACCGATGTGAAAAATGGCGTCGTACATTTCGGCTTGGACGTCTTTCAGAAGTCGCGGAAGGGAACGCGCGTTCTCGATGCCCATATCGCCGAAAAACGCGAACCGCGGGCTCCAGTTCGTGCCGTTCTTCATCGCCCTGAACGTGTTCACATTGCTCCATGCCAACTCAGATCCACAACGATAGACTATATATGGAGATAAAAACAATTCAATTCATGACGATATGGAATTTTGAGAAAGCTCACTCTTACGGATAGGTCAGAACCATAATGAACGATCTTGCAATTTAAAGGACCATTGCCGAGAAATGAGCTATATAGTCAAACACGGTCCCCACAGATCCCTCATTCCTGGATATTTGGGAGTTTTAAAGGAGTAAATTTCAAATTTTGAGGAAGGGCCTGCATCACTCTCATTCTAATTACTATAGACTCCTTCTAAACCAGTACTGTTCAACTCGGTAAACCATTAATCCAGTGGTTTGTAAGCAAATTTTTATCCGATACACTACCTAAACTCAGTTTCAAATTTGGCAACCGCCTAATTGGCTAAAAATAACCTGGTCCCAACTATACTGATTTAGGCATAGTCTACCGTACAACCACAAACTAGACAAACATTTCTAATTGCCTTTTAGTCAAAATTAAAGGAGTTTTAAAGGAATTTTGGGCATTTTGCTCAAATTCAAGGAGTTGCAAACAATTTTAAAAGCAATTTCTGATCAGAATGAATTTTCAAGGAAGCAAGGAGTTGTAAAGGGACTCCCTGTTGACATATTCGATATTTTCTACTCACAGTATTTCACGCCTGGTTTTAGATCAGACAGAACGGCGCGGTGAATATATCGTACGCTGCTCTCGTTTCCTCCGTCGACGAATTTCGTCACGCCGCCGAACGTCTGTTCGTTCAACACCTGCCAACCGTATTGAACTACCGAGAACTTCGTCGTGTTGAACGTAAGCCATGTTACCGTCATCTGAGTCGGGTTCGCTGAAAAATTAAAACGTTTTTGATTACCGGTACGTCGCATCTCAAACGGTACCAGAGAGCTATTTCTAGATTTCAGCTAATAAGGTAACTAGGGCTATAGTCTATATTTTACGATCTGAGACCTGTAATTTCTCTCAATTTTCTGTTTTGGGTTATTTCTCTCAATTTTCTGTTTTATTGTCTGTGACCTGTTTTTGGGTTATTTCTCTCAATTTTCAGTTTTGGGTGATTTCTCTCCATTTTCTGTTTTTAGGTTATTTCTCTCAATTTTCAGTTTTGGGTTATTTCTCTCAGTTTTCTGTTTTGGGTAGGCCAAATTTCTCTCAATTTACAGTCTCATTAACTACAACTTGTTTTTGGGCTTATTTCACAAAGTTTTCTATATTTTAATGGCTGCGACCTGCTTTTGGGTAATTTAGCTCAATTTTCTATATTCTATCATATACAACCCGTTTCTATTGTGAGTTGTTATCAATCATGTGAATATTCTTTGGCAGGAAATAATGATATAATGCATTCCGAATACTATTGTAAAACCGGTTCATCATGTGATTTGTTGTTCGTGATTTTGAGTTCATAATAAAAGTTCAGTTCTCAGTCAAAACTCCATTTCTTTCCTTTTTTCCCTCTCGACACTGTTTTTTGCATTACTTTTCGAGTGCATTATATCAAATTGATCTCAATATGACCAGTGAAATTATGCAGTATAAATATACCATCGTTTCTATATTGTGTTATTATTCTGTATTGAAGCTTTGATTAAATGTCTCGGTTACTGATCACAATGAGGGCAGATTTAGATAAGACTTGAACTTCTTATAGGGCCTATACAACTCTTGAGCTCCACTGTAGGTATATGGCATAAAAGCGGATCAAAATATATTGACAGACTCTTCCCTTAAATTTTTCATACATTTTTCACCGATTCACGGGTTTTTTCACTGATTTCTCAAATTATCAGATCAGAAAGGGGGCCATAGATGTTATGAAGGGCACATTTGTATTAGTCACATAGGAAGTACAAGAGGCCCATCGCAAAAATATGACAGTTGGAGTTAGACCCGAGGTGCTGTTTGTAAAACATCAGTGATATCTGATGAGTTAAAAACATTATAAGGCTTTGCTGTTTGTCAACTGAGTTAAAACGCTTGTAGAGCACATAATTTTTTTAAGCCATTAGAAAATCTAGACCAAATTGTGAAATATTTATCCAGGCTAGAACAAGGTAACACGGGTCGTCACTGTCAGATGGGATAGACTAGATTAGAGATACACTAAATCATTTGATTATGCTACGTATGACCCATATCAACGTTTATATCTTTCATTGGACTGATTTCGAAAGTAGACTGACTAAAATAGATTTCACGTGACAACAAAGTAAAACCACTGACTCACTCAGTGACTGACCCTACTTTCGTTTTCAAAACCTGGCCTTAAATCAGTTAAAACATTGATGGCAGTCAAAAAATGCGGAATACTTACATCCAGTATAGGATATATGAATCTGTTCTGGTGTGTTCGGTTTTCGTTTAGCGATACACACCGTTAAAATCGCCGATAAACCCAGAAGCAGAAGCAGCGGCTTCTTTCGAAAAAACTCCATTTTTTACTTCCTGGTTCAGAAAGTTCAAAGTGCACCGCGTAGTTCACCGTATTGTACGTATGCGGACTCAGATTCGGCGCCGGACTAAATAATGCGGTGCGGGCTGGAACTCTATTCGATATTTGCAACCCGATAATAATTCACCTCAAATTCATTTATACGTATCTCTAAATATGTGTTTATGGTCTTGAATGCCGACCAAACCCACCAAAAATGTATTACTGACTTTTCCACCAATCACTAGCACAAAGTTTCACGGCAAATTTTTTACTTAGCAATGTGCAGTGGAGGGTCCCAAATCAAAGTACTACACTGAAGCCTCCACCAACAGACCCTTTACTTACCACGATTATCTTAAGTTATCTTAAAATAGGCCTACTGGAATATTTGATTCAAAATTATAATCATATCCCATGGAAAATTGGAATGATCAATGATCCTAAAACTTGTAACCTGACTGACTCAAACATTTTGAAGAAATCACTTTTCATAATCATAATTTATTATAAAAATCGACATTTCAACAAACTCATTAATATTACATTAATATACAGACGTTCATGAGTGATAAATAGTGTGTCAAACACAGTAATAATAAAAGTTTTTCTATCTGAGACACAAAATTCATTAACAGCCACATAATACCTTCTCCTTTTCAATGTACTCAAACTTATTTTAATCACCTCCTTAATGTAAGACCATCCCAAACAATTAAAGCATATTCAAAAATTCCCGAATTACTTGATCGTAAATTTCATGTACCGGTAACCTTAGTTTTGGCCAAGACACAGTTTGAGTCAAGATTAGATGCAGAGTTAACTCATTGAAAAATCAACTAATCCAATCTCACAGATGACTCCAACTCACAACTGTGGGACTGGGCCGCTCGGGTCCAGTTTCATGAAAACCAAATTTTTGTTTCAATTGCTATTGGTTAGTTCAGGTTTTCAATGAGGACAGCAATTCAAACTTAACCGTTTAAAGCTTAAACATTTTGCATGACACTACGAAATATTCATCGTGAAATATGATATAAACAATAGAAAATACGTGTATAAAATAGATTTACAAATCACTTTAAAAAATAATCAGTTCCTCTACTACAAAAAGGCCGGTCTTAACCAGATTGAGTTCGAGGATTTGTGGGTCCTCTTAATCTAAATACCAGACATTAGTACAGTTCCTAACAATGTTTGTTTGTGGAACAACGACTAGATACTAGACTTAAGGTCCTCCCCAATACAACTTTGGTAACGATTTATCGAAAATGACGTAAAGAATAGATTGTAAATAAATCTGTTAAGTGAATCGGATCTTTTTCATTGTTCAGTAATGTGGGGTTTTTCATATAAACTACAAAAACTTCTACAGGGGCTAATCTAGGGTCTGATTCAGAAAGGGGTGCAACCCCAAATAAGGGCATATCAAGGCCTAATCAAGAGGGCACCCAATCATCAGGCAAACATAACCTAATTTTGGAAGTACAGAGAACGTGCTTGTAAATTCATACTTTTGAAGTTGATATTCTTTTCTAAATATTCAAATTATTTTTCCATTAAAATTGCAGTGCAACTTTAAATTTAAGAAGGGGGAGTGCACCCCTCGGAGCTGAATACACTCCAGATTGATTACAGGATGACAATACAGAGAATATGCTTATAAATTAATACTTTTGAAGTTGATATTCTTTTCTAAAGATTTGAATTAATTTTCCATTAAATTTGCAGTGCAATTTGACATTTGAAAAGGTGTGCACCTCCCCTTGGATCCAGCCCTGATTGATTACCATTTATTCAAAACGAATCACAACTCTGATTTATCATTCGTCGTATCTTTTGTATCGTCACTAAAAACCGGATCGACGTCGTCGTCGTTTCCGATCCAGCGGTTATACGCGAGCATCGCAACGTTCTTCGCGCCGATCATTGACATTTCGAACGCCGACGCGGCCGACTCGATTGCGTTCACGTAATAGAGATTATCGTGAAGAACGAACGACGCGAGTTTCGCCTGCCGCGAATACTCCGGATACGCCATCCAATCGGCTTTAACGATGCCGCCGTCGCCGCGCTCGTCGAACAACCGTCCAAGTTCCGCGTCCGATAGAGGCTCGTACGAAAACACCTTATAAACGTCGTTCTCGTACGCCGCGTCCGCGCGCGAGAAATTCACTGGCAGATTCCGCGAGATTGATGTGAATCGCACGGAATCGTCAGCTGATTCCGATATCATGACCGCGTAATCGGCGAACGTCGGATTCGGTTTACCGGCGACAAACGTCGCGACCGTTCGGTGGTATCGCGCGCCGACTCGTATCGGGTCGGGGAAATCGTGGAATTCCATGTTGTTACGTTGGTGCACGGGCGCGGCGAGAATCACCACGTCGTAAACGTCGCTCGTGTCCTTCGTCGGTTTCGTGCCGTCCGTTCGTTGGAAGCGAAGTCGGTATTTGCGTTCGTCGCGCATTTCAATGCCGACGACGAACGCCGGCACGAGGGCGGCTCCGGATTTGCGTAGGAGGCGTTCGGGGATTTGTCGGTTGCCGTTTTTCACGGAGAATAAGCCTGGCTCGACGCCGGCCATCGCGACACCGCCTGAAATTAGAATCGAGTTTATACGTTTCATCTCAAGCTGAAAATCAGGGCTCAAAAGTTGGGCAAAATTTATAGACTTGAGCAGTTTAACTTGTAAAAAGTCTTCTATAGTAAACTGCTTCCTACTCGGTAGCATTGTAAATATAATATTTACGACAGTTTCACTGAGTTGAGATCAGGGAACTCAGTAGTGTTGGAACTGCTGTAAATATTTCACCGAGTTGAGAATCAGGGAACTAATAATGTTGGGACTGTCGCAAATCTTTCACTGAGTTGAGAATCAGGGAAACAGAAAGTTTTTCTAAATGAAAGTAGTAAAATTCATCTACGTTCATGTACTAAGGTGAGACCGCTAAGGATATACTTCGATATAACTACAGTCATATATGTTAATTACTTTACAGTATTCCAAATTCTTTATGGTCGGGTTTCGTTTCATTAAGTTTTCATAAAGTTTTCGAAATCTGTTTATAATACTGACCGACGAATGCGTGAATATCGGTGCCTTGACCGTAGTTGACCCTCAATCCGCCGTGAACTAACTCGTCGATGAACCGCTCGTGAAAACCGTCCTTCAGAAGCCAATCTTTGATCGAATGCTTCGTCATTTGGACGAAAGTCGGCGACATCGATCGTAACAGTTTCTCCACGTCGGTAAACGCCAGTCCGCGTCGTTGGTGTTCGTATATTCTGAAACGAAATGAAAATATACGAAAATACGGATGAATTTTCTGAATCGTCTACATTTCTCATCAGGGGTGGATCCAGGAGGATTTGGCAGACTTTGAAAATTTACGATTATGGATGAATTTCCCGAATCGTTCATATTTCTCATCAGGGAAGGATCCACAGGATTTCGTGAGACTTGGACGAGTTCACTAAGTTTTTTGAGTGCCCTATTCCACTTTGTCCAAAAGCAATATTGGAGTACGCTTGATATTACCTTTTTGGCTTCAAAATTAGTGCCCCCTCTGTGGAGGAGTACGCCTAATGTTGTCTTTTTGGACATCAAAATGCCTTTCTGGATGTGACTAGTTCAGCTCCTGTTACAAAAATTGTCACCACAGAACAGCTGGCTGTACCGTTTGATTAGCCCCTCACTCGGTACTGGTCAACTTAGTCAACTTAGTTCCAACACTACTGAGTATACAGGCGCGGTATCTTATATCTGCTTTTTCTTACCTATCGAACTTGCCGAGAAGACCGTCGACCCATTTACCGATATTGTAAACGTCGAATCCGTATCTCCAGAACAGTTTGACCAGCGAGACCGCGGTACACGAACTCGTGCTGAATACGATCTCCTTTCCGTCGTAAACGCCGAGTATTTCATCCGACTCCGGTTCATGATCGAGACCTACCGAGGTAATTTCGCTTCATTTAGAATTTCTAGTTACAGGAAAAAACTTCATTTGAAATAAACAAATAGATACCGAAACATTTGTACCGCAAAATAGCAACGACTTATTCACAAATCCGAACATGAAAAATAACGGGTCACTGAATGGGCTACTGGCAAACATTAGATTCACTACCACGTTATTCCAAGTGAAAATTAATTCATCTTCAAAAATTTGAACTGGATTTTTATGGTTCCCTAATCTGAATATCATCAATTAGTCATCGAATAGATATAAGAATTAGATTCACTTCCAACTCCCGGTGACAGGGTATATTTAGGTTTTTACTGATCGATTGAAAGGTTGATTGGATTTTGATTGAAATATAGAAGAAATTTAACACCAATTCACCAACCACAGTCTTGTCTATGAAAGGCAGATAGCTGTATGAGCTTCAAAGAATATTTTAGATTGAGTTTCTACTCAAGCGTTTGGTAGAGTTCGTGGTGAAGATCGTTAAACTAATTTGAAAAGTTGGTCGGATTTCACTTGAAACATAGAAGGATTTGAAGCCCGCAAAACCGAGTTACAATACTAGTAACACCTCGTGGATCGCCGCGGAATCCTCGCTTGCCACAGTAGTCATAACAGTACCCCACTCTGACACTTTCAAAATTTTGACTAAACTTCATCACCAGAGATACAAAAATGATTCTTTTGACTTCTCTGATGATAAGGTTTAGTCAAAACCTCATCATTAGAGAAACGAGACAAAAAATACAAAAAAGGAATTTCATTTATTTTCTCTGCTGATGAAGTTTAGTCAAAACGAAACTGTCCGAATAAATAAATAGTCAAATCATCAATTGCGGGTTTTGCTCATTATCTCTAAAATACTGAGATCGATATCAGTCAAATGCTTACCTAACGATTTCGTAAAATTGACGAAGTACTGATTCCTCGGATGAATGATCGTTCCTCCGGATTCGTGACGATACCCGTTCAACGTGATCTCCGACGCTCGTCCTCCGACTCGATCCTCCTCGTAAATATCGACGCGGGCGCCTTCGCCGAACAACTCTCGGAGGAATACGGCCGCGCTCGTTCCTCCGACACCCGCTCCGATTATTGCTGAAAATTGAAATAGCCGGAATATCAGCGTTTCCTACTATCAGG
The DNA here is from genome assembly GCF_964204645.1 of Tubulanus polymorphus. Taxonomy (NCBI): domain Eukaryota; kingdom Metazoa; phylum Nemertea; class Palaeonemertea; order Tubulaniformes; family Tubulanidae; genus Tubulanus; species Tubulanus polymorphus. The sequence continues at coordinate 3,211,852 of NC_134035.1, read as the reverse complement.
ATATCTACACTGCAGTGCAGTGTATTGGTCGGTAGTGAACTTTGCTAATACACTGTTGCATGAGCATCCATTTAATAATCAATAAGTTTCTTCTATTGCAAGATGGCAGCACCTGTAAGCTTAGCAGTTAACCCTTTCAAGACATCTACTTTGCTGTGCGGTGTATGGATCGGGGATGAACTTTGCTAATACACAGCACCGCAGTGCAGGCGCATCGATTCTATCTTTAATTAGCTATTTTCTCTATTGAAAGATGGCAGCACCTGTCAAACATTGCAAAGTATATCGATAACTAACAATACACCGCATGATGGTGTAGACGTATCATAATGTTAAAATCAGTATACAACGCACTGGGGTGGAATTAACCAATATTTTCAAACTAACGAAACAGCTGGCATCAAAATTTCTTACTGCAGTTAACCTTATCAGTACATCTACACTGCAGTGCTGTGTATAAATAGGTGATGGACTTTGCTAATAATACACCGACCGCACCACAGTACAGTTGCATCAATTTGATTAGCCTAATAATTAGCTATTATCTCTGGCTGAACTTGCCAAAATTGCGAAACTAAAGATACACCGCACCGGGTCATAGACACAGCCTCAGGGCGCCTATAGCGAATGCACCCATTGGGAATGGGACGGTACCAAAATTTTCAAATCATCAGAAGCGCTTTAGGGCCTGGTACCGAATTAGTCAGCACTGGGAGGAGTAACAGGTGGTCTTTTAAATATTTTTGCACTGAAAAAAAATTCCTTCATTTAATTCGACAACTTTTTTAATTTGATAAATTATTTACCGATCCGTGGTGGAGGCACACTCTTCGCGTAAAGACTAGAAACTGATAACAGTAATATCTGACTGAGGAAAAACGGGTTTCTGCGAATATCCATCGCAATCTATCCCGTTTAATTCGATGGAAAAGGAAGAAAAAGGGTTGGAAAATCGAAATAAATCGCCGGTAAATTTAATCAATTCAATTCAAGCTTTCGGGTCCACACTACGAATCAAAACTCGCGCTACCAGCGCAATTCAATTCAATCCCTTTTGTTGAAGCATCTTTTAGTTGACAATAATTAAATAAGCAAAAACATGCCTACAAACTGTAACACAGATGAGATAATACAAAGATACATATTCAACCAGGTTTGTTAGAATTTACGAAATATGAGGAATAAAATATCAACGATCAAATCAAAATCGCCTTTATTGATCTTTAACCGAATAGTGATGGCGCCACTAGCCGGCGCCGGGGTATGTCCCATAAATTCTGACATTTCCAATCCGAGTGAGAAACGCGAAAATGATGGTTTGTTATGAGCCGCATCCGCGACAATACAAGCTCTTAACGGTGATCGGCCGCAGCCGAAGCGGCCTGGCCACGATTTCCTTAGCTAAACACCTACCATCGGGTGGATCGGTCGCGATCAGGCGATTGCATTTAGAAAAACGCGACGATTCATCCGGACTGGACTTTCTCGACACGACCGAAGAAGAGAACGAGTTTATTCTGAGTCGTCAGCTGGATCACCCGAACGTGCTTCGATTCTACGCGTGTTTCGTCAGCGGCGACGAGATCTGGGAGGTAATGCCGCTGATGGCGTTCGGCTCGTGCAAAGACCTTGTGCAGGCGCACTTCAACGACGGTCTACCGGAGGCGGCGATCGCGTACGTCATACGCGACGTCCTACAAGCGCTCGAGTACATCCACCGACGCGGAATCATCCACCGGAACGTACGCGCCAGCCACGTTTTAGTGTCGGCCGGCGGACGCGTATGTCTAACCGGACTGACGAATTGCGTCGACACGATGAAGGACGGCGCGCGGCGTCGCGCGGTGCACGTATACCCGCGTAATTCGGCGCCGGCGATGAACTGGTTGGCGCCGGAGGTGCTCGAACAGAACATGCTCGGGTACACGACGAACTCTGATATCTACAGCATCGGTATATTGGCGTGCGAACTGGCGAACGGGCGCGAGTCGTTCTGCGACATGCAACCGACGCAGATGCTGCTCGAGAAGATGTACGGCACGATCCCGCAGTTGATGGACTCGACGACCTTGTCGTATTTGATCGCCGACGCGAATCAAACCGCCGCGGGCGAAACTACGACGGCGGCGCCACCTGACGACGACTCGCCGTATAAACGAACGTTCTCGAATAATTTCCACCATTTCGTCGCGTTGTGCACGACGCACGACGCGAAATCGCGCCCGACCGCCGCCGAACTTTTGGCGCATAATTTTCTGAAGCAAGTCAAGCGGCGTTCGTCGTTGGATCTGTTGCCGAATCTACTCTATCCGGTGACTCCGCTCGGCGACGTCGATAATCTACCGGCCGATGATTCGTTCGTCGACGAACAGTTACGCGGCGTATGCGAATCTTTGCGGTTGAACGAGAACTGGGCGTTCGATTGAAACCAGATTCTTAGATCATCGGTGGATTTAGTGGAGGGGGTGGACCGGGTGGAGAGAAGCTCCTGTTTTTCCTGTGGGAAGGCCACCTTCTTGCAGCCATCGCATTGCCAAATCTCCCCTTTTCAAATAAAGTGCCCCTATTCCAATTTTTAGGTCCACCCCTTCATAGAATCCTAGATCCGCCCTTGTATATCAGTTTCATTCCGCAGTGGTCTCCAGTCGAGGGGTTTTAAAGGAAATTTAACAGGGATAAAAGCCACCCCTGTAAATTGCCCGAGAAGACTAGCCCCGGAATTTGCTTGCATCAGAGAAGGATTTATCAGTGCCGCGAGATATAAGGGGCCATCTACGAAGTACATAGAGATTGCTTGGGTCGGTGGAAATTAATTTGATTTGAGAAATCTGGATTATACATCATATCGTACATACATTTATGTACTGGTGTAGGTGGACCATCGATATCTGAGTTGGATCAAAATGTAGATTAAACTTGTGTCAAAATGTGGGGGGGGAGTGGTGTCTACTGTACATATACTGTAAACAAGTTCCCTTGAATTACTGTCATTAAAATTTGACTTCTTATAAATTCATTGATGTTGTATTATTCGAAGGTAATCTATTTCGAATGTTAATTATAGTGCTTTATTGATATTAATTGTAATAAATAAACCAGATGTTTTGAATGAAATATCTATTTTTCGATTCTTCAATTCGAGGCTTTACCAATCTCTAGGTTGTCTGTTTTGTTGGTTACAACTTTGTAGTACTGTAATGGACCTGGTTCCAGGTACATGATTCCTGGACTCGAAGCTACTGGTTTAGGTCTCTCAAATGGTTATGTCCCAACAAAAATCAAGCCATCGCCCTTAAATAGCCGAACTGTCAAAAGGTGAATCTACTGCAGTTTTACCTTAGGATCACTAGCGCCACATATTGAAAAGATGTGACGTTTATATCAGTGTTACTCTGGAACCAGTTCCGAGTAAATATTGGTTGACAGGTACAATCTGCAGCCAGGACCCAGCCTCACATCCTTGCGCACTTGAGAAGTTAATCATTGGAAATGAACTATAAATACGAAGGGCCAGTTAGTTGCTCATAAGTTGGTTAGAGCAAACCAGAGGATAGTTGAAATGGTGACCATCAAAAGTCCATTGTTGGTATGGTATTTATCCACCGGTTATCTAGGGGTCGACTCGGATACCAGGCCGCACTTGACGAAATCCACTTGAACCCTTACATAGAATTTAACTCACCTATGTAGAACAGGGGCTTGGCCAAAGTTGTAGCATCAAAATGAGTGTGATGTGAGCCTTCATATGAAATAGAATTACATCAGTCTGTCAGCAATCTCGCTCAAAATAGTAACAGAATAAACTTTTTAAAGTTTCAACTAACAATTCATTTATTATTTCATATCTCGTAACAAAATCAATCTAAAACAGCTATTCGACACTGTGACTACAGACTGAATATTATACTAATTAATTATAAATTAGATTACAGCATCAAATACCGATACAATATTCATACTTCATCTGACTGCACCATTCATCCTCTTACGGCCAGTCGCACAGTCATGACTTACATTTACTTAAGAGAGACCAGTCCAAGAGAATCTTAGTTCTATAGCTAATCTAACAAGTTAAGACCAGTCCAAGAGAATCTTAGTTCTATAGCTAATCTAACAAGTTAAGATCAGTCTAAGAGCATCTTAATTATATAGCTTATCTATCTAATCTATACCCGGAAGCTAATCTAACAAGTTCAGACCAGTCCAAAAGAATCTTAGTTCTATAACTAATCTAACAAGTTAAGATCAGTCCAAGAGAATCTTAGTTCTATAGCTAATCTAACAAGTTAAGATCAGTCTAAGAGCATCTTAATTATATAGCTTATCTATCTAATCTATACCCGGAAGCTAATCTAACAAGTTCAGACCAGTCCAAAAGAATCTTAGTTCTATAGCTAATCTAACAAGTTAAGATCAGTCCAAGAGAATCTTAGTTCTGCTTATCTAACATGTTAAGACCAGTCCAAAAGAATCTTAGTTCTATAGCTTATCTAACAAGTTAAGATCAGTCCAAGAGAATCTTAGTTCTATAGCTTATCTAACAAGTTAAGATCAGTCCAAGAGAATCTTAGTTCTGCTTATCTAACAAGTTAAGACCAGTCCAAGATATCTTGGTTCTATAGCTAATCGAACAAGTTAAAATCATTGGACTTACCTTAGTCATGACTGAGCAACTGAGCCATAATTTTTAGCACAAAAAGCACAATTTTTCCAAAAAATATATCGTACATACAACAACAAGCAATGGGGTACTGGCACACGGGTTTCTATGGCAAGTGAGGACCCCTCAATGATCCACCAGGTTTGGCTAGAGTATTAACTCGGTCTCTTACACATCTTTTCATCTACATTTTGATTAAAATGATTAAAATCGATGAACGAACTTTTCTCTGCAATCAAATCAATTCTGTTTCGGTGTAAATCCGAAACAGCCGAGCAGAAAAGTCAAAATCTCGCTTTTATTGAAGTCAATTTGATACCCATTTTCGAGTTCGTTTGATATTCCAGTTCAAAGTCGTTCGAAAACAAACTCGCTACACTACTGACTGACCGTCAGTCACCCCATCTGGTGGTTCACGTCGGTACCACATCGTATTAGATCCGCGCTATAAAATGTCTAAAACGCAGACATCTGATCGTCCGAATTTCCGCGCGGTATCCTCTCGACGAGCATCAACAACGGATCCTCCAACGCTGTGCGGAACGCGGCTAGGAACCGAGCGGCCGTCGCGTCATCGACGACGCGCACGTCCGACGACAGCGTCACCGACATCGTCGTGTGCCGTTCCGAGTCGGAATCCAATCGGAATCGCGAAGCTCCGATCGCTAGTATACACGCCTGAGGCGGGTTTATGACGGCGGAGAATTGCGTTATACCGAACATTCCTAGATTCGATATTCTGTAAAATAGAACAAATTTTCTGAGACAGGGTCGCAACAGATCAGTCATTCCTGGATATACAGGGTCCCTACAGATCAGTCATTCCTGGATATACAGGGTCCCTACAGAGCAGTCATTCCTGGATATACAGGGTCCCTACAGAGCAGTCATTCCTGGATATACAGGGTCCCTACAGATCAGTCATTCCTGGATATACAGGATCCCTACAGATCAGTCATTCCTGGATATACAGGATCCCTACAGATCAGTCATTCCTGGATATACAGGGTCCCTACAGAGCAGTCATTCCTGGATATACAGGGTCCCTACAGATCAGTCATTCCTGGATATACAGGGTCCTTACAGATCAGTCATTCCTGGATATACAGGGTCCCTACAGAGCAGTCATTCCTGGATATACAGGATCCCTACAGATCAGTCATTCCTGGATATACAGGATCCCTACAGATCAGTCATTCCTGGATATACAGGATCCCTACAGAGCAGTCATTCCTGGATATACAGGGTCCCTACAGAGCAGTCATTCCTGAATATACAGGATCCCTACAGATCAGTCATTCCTGGATATACAGGATCCCTACAGATCAGTCATTCCTGGATATACAGGATCCCTACAGAGCAGTCATTCCTGGATATACAGGATCCCTACAGATCAGTCATTCCTGGATATACAGGGTCCTTACAGATCAGTCATTCCTGGATATACAGGGTCCCTACAGATCAGTCATTCCTGGATATACAGGGTCCCTACAGATCAGTCATTCCTGGATATACAGGGTCCTTACAGATCAGTCATTCCTGGATATACAGGGTCCTTACAGATCAGTCATTCCTGGATATACAGGGTCCTACAGCATCATATTTTTTCTAACATATCTATTCTGATTTTTTGTAAACCAAATCAATTTCAAGATCAGTCCTGAATGACCGCAATACTTCGATGTAAGATTTGCAATAATCAACTCACGTAAAAGATCCGCCTTGGAATTCGTGAGGCTGAAGTTTTCCGTCGCGCGCTCGAGTGGCCAAATCCTGTAATCATAATACGATTAAATCACCTTAAAGATGTTCTTAGATTGGTCTTTAGTTGTTACATTGGCTATTAGAGCTATAAGAGCTAAAATGAGCTTAGACTTAAACCTAAATATAAGCCATGACTATGGAACCAGCCCCGGTACTACCAATCAATCCTACCTTTACTGATTCCGATATAGCGCTGATTCCGAGTTTGTCGGCGTTTTTCACGATCGGCGTTATTAAACCGCTATCGGTCGCTACGGCGACGCAGACATCAACGTCGTTCAACAATCGAGGGCCGTCGACGTTCCAGATGGCGTTCACTTCCGGATACGTCTACAAAACCAGAGCAAAGAGGTGTCCAAAGAGAATGATCAAGTCTAACCTAAAAGTTTAACATTTTCCCAATCGCTATTTGAAAATAATCTTTACACATTGTTGTTATCGGCATATCTTGGAAAAGGTAAGTGAGCGCATAATCTTCGAGAAAATGCCTTAACGAATATTTGAAGCGACAGACTTTCATTGGATTGTAATTGACAGGTCGTGAAAACTGATAAACACTTCCGGTAATGAAATTGAGGCCTATAACACATATTATTAAAATGGAAAGAGTTTGAATGACTCGAGTAAGGTCAAATAATTTCCATTCCGAATCGAAGGAAATTCTTCTGAGGGCCTATTTAAGCCATTTACACAAAATTATCATTTTCATTACGTATGAAAACTTTGGAATGTCCTCCCTCATCACATTCTTCAAATCCATTGAATTTACCTTTAACGCGACGGCCGCGGCTTTGATGATGAAATCGTTCACCGACACTTTCGTTCCTTTGGCTTTGAATTGGTTGCGTAATTCGATGACGGCGTCCATTTTACAGTCGATCGTCGAATTCGAATGTGGAATCGTCGTCTGTAGGTAAAAGATGAAAAGTTACTTCGAATATTGAAAGAGAACAGTTTTCATTGTGAATTCAGTGATTATACAGTAGGCCTAAACCTCACCTGACTCGGACAAACTGGGACCGGTAAAATCAGTCCGAGGTAAGAGAAGTCTGAGTTAAACGATAGGGAATTAAGGGCCCGGTTCCACAGTTGTGAGTTAGAGTTAACTCAGAGTTCAAGTTAGTTCATTTTCAATGTTTTAACTCTAGATTCAAATCTAAATCAGAACTGTGGAACTGGATCCTAAAAATAATTTAGTTGTGGTCAGAACTAGTCAGATATCAGAGTCGGCTATGTGTGAGTTAGGCGAGATTTACTGGATTCGCGTGCAGTTCAACTCAGCTCGAATCAAGATAAGCAAGGGGTAAGTCGCTCAAACGTTGGTTAAAGATAAACAGCAGATAATACCATAATGAACTTTTCACTCTCTCAACTATCCACTGGTTTACTCTAACAAAATTTTGAGCAACTGCAGCCCCAGGCTTTGATATCAGTCCCGTCTAAACAAAACGATCAATTCTTGAGCAACCAGCCCCAGACCTTTCGAAGTGATTGAACTATACTGCGCTCATCTCAATACCGATCGCTCATCATTGGACGTTCGTTAATCCAAGGTTTCGATGACGAAGTGAGAATCTAAAAACAATCGTCTCGAAAAGTAAGTTACCTTAGATTCGGTCAGACGTTTAGCTATCGTACGACGCATCGAGGTAACCTCGTGATCTGTAAACCGCTGCTGCTGCTGATCCGGTCGTCGTTCCGGTATTCTAGCCGGTTGTTGCTCGGGAGCTGGTGGTGTCTGAGCCTGCGGTACTGCGCTGCCTACTTGTTGCTGTTCCGGTGAAACTGGCTGCAGCCCCTTTTCGCTTATGTATTTTAATACGTCTCTGTTTTCACGAACGAAGAAAGAAAAACATTTTTCATTCGTTTCTCGTTTGAAATGAGTAGAAACTACTATTGCATGATGACCATAAACCACCAATTTACAAATTCCCTGAGTTTTCCTGACTTTTCCATGTGAAAAAACACAAAATTCCTCGAGTGAATCAGAGAAATTTCTAGGTATAAAATGTAACGATTTATTCATTTTTTTATTGGATCACGTACTGATAAAGAAATACATATGGTCAAAAGCATAATCTGAATTCCCAGGTTTTCTAGGTTCCTTTTTTCAATTTGTCAAATTCCTGGGCCCGGTTTCATAGACTGAGTATCAAAGTAAACCCTAAGGGTAACTTCTAAATCTGGGTGACAACCACCATAGTAACAATGAGAAACCATGGTTATAACGGATAAATTTCAAAATGTCCCCAGGCATTATTTTCCTTCCACATCCATGAAACTCAGCCATGGAGTTTTCCCTGATTTGTTCTAGATGTTTCTTACTCCCTCAGTTTTCCAGGTCAGGCCAGACTCGTAGGTTTGTGATATTGTAGCCGTACATGCAGTTAATCTACTTACCCTTTGGTAATCCAACTGTGAGGTCCGGGACCGGTGCCGAACACCTCGCTCGGAGATATGTGATATAAATCTAAAAGATTACGGACCGCTGGACCGATACCATGTCCGCTGAAATATAGATCGCAGTTTTGTCATGCCACTGAACGAAATTATGAGGCCAGGACGAGATTTAAGATTTTCTATAAAAGCCATTCTAACATTCTACTTCAGTCCAGTCTAAGCTCATTTTTGGTTCTATGACCAAATAGACCAGTCTCAGCTCATTTTGGTTCTATAACCAATCTCTCAACTTAAGACCAACCTAAATTGATTTTAGTTCTATACATATCCAACAGCCTGTGACCAGTGTGAGTACATTTAAGCTCTTTAACCAATGTAAATAACTAAGGTCCAGTCTTTTGAACTTAACCCAAAAATTGCAACTGGGTCATAGTCGTTATCCGCTAAAGAAGAACAGAATATTAAAATATTGATAAGATAAAAACCACTATCTACAAATTATAAGAATTCAACAAATTTTAGAACAATCTAAAATATACAAAATACACGATGTTTTGATCTCTCCCTAGAGATCATCATCAGGTGTGTGATCGAAATGTTGTGTATTTTATATATTTTAGATTGTTCGAATTAATAAATTTCTTGTTTTTAAATTCTTTAATTTGTAGATAGTGGGTTTTTATCTAATTATCCGTTCACCACGTTTGAGTGTGGTTATCGTTCTTCCGTGAAAATATTGAATTTTCTGACAACTTACTGCCTATCTTCTGCACTAGGAGCAGATGTCCGAGGAGCAGGAGCAGGAGCAGTAGCAGGAGCCTGATGCTCAGCTTCAGAACGAGGTCCATCACTAGACACGGCATCGGTCGCCGTCTGCTCGGCGTCGGGCTCGACGTCGGTCGGCATCTCGACGTTTTGCCAGTCGTCGCCCTCTTCGACCATCAGTCCGATCAACGTTCCGATTTTCAGGTCCTTACTGTTTTCCGGTTGTACGATCTTCGCCAGGATTCCGTCCTCTTCCAGCTCGAACGACACGACCGCTTTATCGGTTTGAACGTCGCATAGAACGTCGCCGGCCGAGATCGAGTCACCTGAAAAATAATCACACCGCGAATCGACGCTTTTCTCTGAAATAGCCGACACCTCAACCAAGGAAGGTAAAGAATATTGATACCTTATTTCTCATTTCAGCTGAGCGGTTAAGTTGACCTGTCCGGCCAACCTGTACATAATTTTGTTAAAATCACGATCAAGCTTACGATTACAGACCCGACAGTTAGGCCTATAGAAATGGACTGATTGCAAATTTAGTCGCAGCTTATAAAATGACCTGGCCGATTTGGAGGAGCAACGAGGTATCGTTTTTCAGCCTCAAAAAGCAAAGCCTATGCCCTGTGAATTCAGCACCACTACCATACAAAGCGCTGGTGAACATTATTATTAGTGAAACAAGCGCTATATAAATGTGACATTATTATTATTATTACTATTATTATTATTATTATTATTATTAAAAGTTGACCTGGACGGTCCTGCTTATCTACCTGCACATTACTTTTCTTTTTTTAATCAAGATCAAGCTAATCATAACAGACCCGGCAGTCATAGAAATTAACTGATTAAAGATTTAATCACGGTTTAGAAAATGAACCGGCCGACTAGGAGACAAAAGGTATCATTTTATATTCCATCCCGTGGGATCATTGATTCATAACGTACGCATAAAATTCGAATTTTCAACCCTCCCTCCCCCCCTCTGTACGCAAAATCGACCATTTTTTCATATACATTAAATATCGCAGTACGCTATTGCACTGACCCCTACCCCCTACCCTAATGCGTACGTAATAAATGACCGACCCTGAACATAATTTTTTGAGAATCGTGATTAAACTCACACCATCACAGGCCCGACAGTTATAGAAATGGACTGATTGCAAATTGAATCGCGGCTTATTGATTTGTAGAAACAAGGTATAGTTTTATAACCTTAAAAGTTGATCCGGACGGTCCTGCCTTATTATTATTATTATTATTATTATTATTATCATTATTATCTTTATATGTATCTATCACTTAGTTTTTTTTTTTTTTCTCAGGGCAATCCCCCTATCAGGCTCAGCTCCAAGGGCTCGGGGTTGTCCTTCTTATATATGTCTATTTATCTATGCAATCATATCCAAAGAAACTATGTTTATAATCTTGTACATATTATAAGTAAATAAATCATTCATTCATTCATTGCCTATCGAAATACCTGTACATTTTTTTAAAAATCATGATCAAGCTAATCGTAACAGACCTGGCAGTTATAGAAATAAACTGATTACAAATTTAACCGCGGTTTACAAAATGTCCCGGACGATTGGGAGAAACAAGGTAACATTGTATTTTTCATCTGAAGAACCCGAACCACTCACCTTCTTTTTTGTGCCATTTTACTATAGTTCCTTCAGTCATAGTCGGTGATAACGCCGGCATCACTAACTTTATACCTTCTACATCTATTAAACAAACGAAGAAAGGGTCAATGAATTAGAAACTTGTTTTCGAATACATCCTTCATAACAGCGCTGAGGACACCCAACAACTAAGACCTTTTTGGTCTGCAATTGGTGTATAGGCTAAACAGGATAGGCCTACCCAAACCCTCCTGACCCAGCTGGGCGCAAACTGATTGTCCTTTCATTAGAGCCATAAACTTTGGCATCATAAGTTAAGGTCTAGCGATTATTGACTAAATCACTGACCAAAACATTATATGGCACTGGAGGGCAGGGTGGATGACAGGGTCAGGGTTATGATCGCCTGAGCTTCTGCAGCAGCGCTGAACTGGGGCAGGAGGGTTTGGGTAGGCCTATCCTGTTCAGCCTATACACCAATTGTATGCATTACTCAAAAATCTCTGGAAAGAAACGTTCACGCAACAAAAGAATAGAGAAAAAGGTCCTAGTTGTTGGGCGGTTTCGGAAAATATAATTTAATTGTTTTGAATTGAATTTTCGGTGACATTTCGGCCGATTCGAGCCGGTTTTCCGGATCAGATCTTGACTTGTCAGCCGTCTTACCTAAACGACATGATTTGCTAAATAGCCTTGTCGGGTTAACAGCGGGAATCACGCGTCTAGTTGCGGCCGATCGTCCTATATTGCTGCCCAAGATAAGTCTAAAACGACCCCAAGAGCGAAGCAGGGACGTCGCCATTTTCAATTGCGGAACTTCAACCCGTCGAAGTTCCGCACGGTTCCGATCGAAACGGTGAACCTCGCATGCCACGAGTTCCTATTTTCGCGTGCCAGAGTTTGTCACCATCGCTTGCCAGGGTAGAATTTTTCAAAAAGTAACTTTCGGATGGAAACGCATCCTAATCAATGAGTTATGATCGTCTATAGATTTATCACTCCTTTTATTTGATATTCTCTTATATCGTAATCATTCTATTTCATTGACACTGCATTCGTTGAAAATGGAATTGTGACCTCAGGCCACCGTAAGGTGCTGCCCCCTTAGCCTGCTTTTCTGCTTTTCGTTCAGCACGTATCTGACCTCGACACTGACCGCCAGTTTTGAAGCTTTTCAAGGGATTTCCTAACGTCAAATTTCCCTTTTCGACGCCCTGTTTTATAGTTAGCTCGTCGATTAGAGTTGACGCGAACAACATGGATAAAGAGACGGTTAGCTGTTTGAAGCAGCTGAATCTGAACAATCTTCAAGAAGGTGAGACTTTTTTGAGTGAGAGCAAAAGAAAAGTTTTACCCTACCGTCGTCTGACGTCTGCCTGGTGTGCTACTACTATACCACTACCAGACCAGACCACTAGTTCGTTCAATTTATCTCATAATTAATCATCTGACAATGTTCGTCAGCATTATGAATATCTTTACTTGACAAGCTAATGATTTAGGTCACTAACTTGTCAGAGACAGAGCAGAGGGGCACCTAGTACCTTGGTGACCAAGTCCAAGAAATAAAACGAATTTGACCCGACAATTTCAACAATGTCACTGACAGTCACTGCATCAATTTTCAATGGCAGGGGTTTATTTGTGCTGAGGCTTGAAATTACAAGCCAGTCAGTCTTCCATCTCAGATTCAGTTTTATAGCCTATCTAGCATCTTGACTTGAAGTTAAAGACTAGTCTTAAAATCTTAGATCATTTTTGGACATCATACTTGAACTTGAACTTGAACTTGAACTTTAATTTTATTGCTCCATATAATACACAAGTTACATAGGAATGACATCTCACATCAGTAACTCAACTGGATTAAAGGGGCTAGGCCTTTGGATAGCCTGGGCCTTTGGATAGCCTGGGCTTAGATTGACACCAATCTAAGGAAGGAAGGATATGTTATTTCTAGGAGCCTATAAGTTATAACCAATCTACCTACTAAAACCATTCTTAAGATTTTTAAGACCACTTCTAGATATAAGCCACAACTGTTCCACCACCGGGAATAATTTAAGTAAATATAGTTTATATAATATCATATTCTATCATTTCCAGCCTGGGTGGACGCGGTATGGAAGAACTATTTCACAGATTTCGGCGCGCTGCCGCCCGACTTCGACGAGGGTTCGATCGATTCGTTGAAAAAAGTCGTCAAATGTTTGAAAAAATGGGCGTCGCTTGGTGATCTGATATCGGATGATGAGCCTAATAACGCAGCAGGTTAGTGCAGGGTCCCTACAACTCCTTGAATCCTTGAAAACTCCTTGATTTTTGAAAATATTTTTCAAGGTCCTTGAAAATCCTTTAATTTTGAGAAATATCCATAAATTCGTTGAAACTCCTTAAATTCTGAGAAAAACGGGGATTTTGTTTTTGAATTTTCGACTTTTTTTCCTTATATATGACCGCGAAAACCTCCTTGAATTTTGAAAATCCTTGAATTCTGGATACCAGGAATTGTAGGAACCTTGTAGTGACGCACGCCATGTATTTATATCCAACTCCCAACAGACGGTTTCAACCTGATCGAAAGTTCATCTCTCCGTAAGCCTACACCCAGAAGAACTTTTTCGATTAGAGTGACCTCATTTCGCGATGTTTTGTAGGTTTCTGGCCGATACTGGTTGAGAATAACATCCCGTATAAATGCCTGGTCGCGTATCTCGCTTATGTCATCGACAAGGGTGTACAGGTAAGATAACTAAAAGAATTCATTTCTCAAGGTTGAAGTTCATTTCCCCAATCAAATGACACTTAAGAATCAGTTATAACCAATTGCAATAGTTATTGATCGATTACCTAAGCAGATCAGAGTCCATTTTTAGCTTAAAGCTTAAAACCTGAGTTGTAAGCCTCATTAAAACATGAATTATCTAAAAGCAACCCAACAAAAAGTTTTAGAAAGTAGAACCCAATTAATTCAAACATCGAATACGCTGTTTAGCTGAAGAACATGCACTAGTGTTAGCTTTGCCTAATTTATTGGAATTACTGGTCTAGGTGGGATTTCTTTAAATCGAAAGATCAGATAATTAGAATTTCAGAAAAATGGGGGCCAATTATAACAGCTCTAGTCAAACTTGCGAATTTGAAAAATGTTAAGCTTGTACTATTTCGTCATTCATCAGGGCCTAAATTTCATTGATACTAGAATAGAATACCTTTACAAAGGTATTTTATCTTAATCAGAATTTTTCGAGAACAATTTCAATAATGTCAGATTGTAAACGTGTGATCTTAAATTCTTAATGGCCTTAAACCCGATTGCTGCTATTTTCTATTGATCTCTATTTTGTATATAGAGGAAAGCGACGTTTTGCGACAAACAGCGCGCCCTACTGGCGGCGAGGATTTACACGTGTTTAGTGATTGTACCGGGTAGCGGCGCGTTTCAAATATTTCACCCGATGATTTACGAGAACACGCTGCACGGACTGATGATATTAACACAGATTACTGATTCAGGTACGTCCGATGATTTTGTTAATAATCAAATGATATCATAGGTATCAGCGCAAAATGCTGAGTGTATCGGCGACACACAAAAGATGGTGCTACATTCAGGGTCAAGTTGCCAAGTCGTATCTCACTCGTCTAAAGACGTGGTCCCTACGACTCCTTGATTCCTTGAAAACTGCTTTCAAACCAATAATGTTTTTCAAGGCCCTTGAATATCCTTGAAATTGTGCGAAATGCCCAAAAGTCCTTGGCTGGGTTTCATAGATGTGAGAGAAAAATTGTCTCTGTGATTATTTTGAAATTTGTCGGTTATAACCATGGTTTCTCATTGTTACTATGATGGTTGTCACCCAGATTGAGGATTTACCCCTAGGGATTACTTTGATACTCAGTCTATGAAACCGGGCCCTTGAATTTTGAGAAATTGGCTATTAGACAATTTTTAGGTTTTCAGTCTAGTAAGCAGTCATAGGCTTTATACATACAGATTCCACTGTATCTAATGGTTTACCGAGATAACTAGTACAGATTTAGGAGGAATCTACAGTAATGGGGATATGAAAGTGATGAATACACTCCTCGAAATTTGAAATTGAAAACTCCTTGAATTCTTGGAATGACTGGTCCTTAAGGTGTTAGATTTAGAGCTTAGATGGTCTTAGACCGGTCTTAAATCTAAGCGATGACCGACTATGCAACTGGTCCTAGGGTTCTTACAGATCGTAGAATTCTGCATTTATGATTCTTTGCGCGAAAAATCAGGGAATTTTGACTCTTGGAAATTTGGCTATTCGAATTTTTGGTGTCTGATAAACCACCTAGCAACACCTGCTTGAGTTTCATTACAATTTTAGATTATTTCGTCGGTAAGAAGCATCGTCGCAGGCGGTCGTCGAGTTCGAGTCAGTCGTCGTCGTGGGCGTCGCAGCAGACGCGTCGTCGCAACAATAGAAAACGAACGCGTACGAATAGCGAATCATCAGACAACAATGAACAGGTACGTCGCGTCATTGATGAGAATCAGAATTGTATCATTCATATCGACTCAAATTTGTTGGCCCCGGAAAGTGAGCAAATTGTTTTTGGTGAGGAAAAGCCCACAAATTGTTTTTTTCCTTAGAATTTTATCTCTATTATCCCTTGGATGCTTTGTTAGGTACAGTACACTGTTCTTTACCGGTCAACCGCAATGAATTTTAGTAAAATCTGTTTGGAACCTTAAAAAAGATATTTGCCTTATTCTCGACGCAGTGAAGTATTTACAGTCCCAACGCTAGCTAATCAGTAATGTTGAGTCTACCCTAAACAATGGTCTCCTTACTCAGTACTGGTCAACTCAATGAATTTTCTGAAACTCATCCTTTCCCTGATTCTCAACTCGGTGAAAAATTTACGACGTTGCAACACTATTGAGCGTAAAAGGCGCAGAGACTTTTATTGTAATCGATGCTGTGGATTTAATTTCACAGAGTGTTGAAGAAGGTGAAGACAATGATAACGAACTACAAGATTTATCCAATCAGGAAAAACAAGTTCTCCGTACACATCTTACTTCACTGTTTAAGGTTGGTGTTTTTGTTCGTTCGAAATATTTAGGTTATTACAGAAATAAGATTCTGTACAGCATGCAGAATTGATACTATAACCTGGTCTGACACCGCTAGGGATCAGCTCTGCAGTGATGTGCATAAAGGGTCTCGACCATTTAGTGAAATGATCAGACCTTCATTTAGCTTGAAACGAAAGATGATGCCCTACTTTACTATGTTTTTGGCGATTAATTACAAATATGTTCTGTCGATGGCATGAATTATCAAAGTTGTACAATTATTATTCCTCCGCTTACTGTGGAAACAGTGGGAATGTAATGAAGTTCTCTTTTCGTAACTGTGGTTTTGTTTTCTCTGTTTTTGAAGGACGAGCTGCTGCTGTTGAAAGTGTTTTCGTTGAAATCGAGCGAGGAATCGCTGCAGCTAACGTTACGAACGCTGGTTCAATTAACGCGACTCGAGCCAAAGACGTTCCGTTCGGATTTCAACTGGAACGACAACGAGTAAGTCCGACATTTTTACCACATTTTAGTTCACCACGTTATATTAAACTGTCACGGTCCCTATGACTTGTTGATTCCATAAAATCTCCTTAATGAAAAATTATTTTAAAGGAGGTTGAAACTACTCCTTCAATTTGAAAAATGCAAAATGCCCACAACTCCTTTAAAACGTCTTCAATTTTGAGAAATATGCGATTTAGAAATTTTAGTAGTTGTACAGTAAACTACACCTCAATCGGTACAGTTAGGATTAGGATTTTTCTTGCGGTTACCACATTAGAAGTTCAGGTGGAGTAAAGATTGATAAATAATTTGCTTACAAAACCACTGAGTATGGTTTACCAACAGTACAGATTCAGGAGGAGTCTTCAGTAACTGGGACAAAAAAAGTCATGCGGGCACTTCCCCCGAATTTGAAAATTACCTTCCGCTGAACCACATTCAATTCACTGCGGATGTATTCACTTATAGAAAATTTATGATATATATATTTATTTTCAATACAAAACAGTGAATATTTTATGCATATTTATGATTTTTGCAGTGATTTCAAACAGAGTAACAACATCACAGAGCTGGCTTATACGGTAAGTTAACAAAATACATTCATATCAGCATTGTACAGTAAAAAAGAAACTGTACCCACTGCCTGGTAGAGACAGGTGCCGTAATCAAAGGATTTTTTGTGTCGATCCATAGTTATTCGTAGTTGCCGCACGCATCCGAGCTATATTCAAATACGAAAGTCTTCTCGCCGTTAGGTTATATATGCAAAAGAAGACTGTTTCTCCGTCATCTGGTAGAGACAGGTGCGGTAGGCCTAAATGAAAGAGTTAATTTGTGTCAATGCGTCGTTTGTTATTATAGATGCTACAAGTATCCTAGCTGTATATTCAAATAGCCTTAAGCGCTCTACATTTCCACGTAAAAAAGGTTGTTTCCAACAGTCTCGATATTGAGATGGTCAATTTGTGTCAATCGATGTCATAATTTTGCTACAAGTATCCCAACCGTATTCGAATTCGTAGCCTTTAGCACCGTGTAGTTCAAGTGTTCAAAAAGGCTTGACTGACTGACTGACCGCCGGTAAAAACATGATAAGCATTGAAAGGGTTGATTTGAGTCAATACATCGTCATAATTTTGCTACGAGTATCGGAGCCATATTCAAATATGTAGTCTTTAGCATTGTACATACAGTTCGGAGGTTATATGTTTATAATAGGCTTGACTGACTGGCTGACCGTCTGGTTGAAACGCCATCAACATTGAAAGGGTTAATTTGTGTATGTAAATCGTTGCAGCTGCTACAAGTATCCGAGCCATATTCAAATTTGTAGCCTTTAGCACTGTACATACAGTTCAGAAGTTACATGTTTATAATAGGCTTGACTGGCTGGCTGACCGTCGACTGGTTGAAACGCCATCAGCATTGAAAGGGTTAATTTGTGTCTGTGAATCGTTACAGCTGCTACACGCATCCGAGCCATATCCGTTGTCGTTCGCGTACGTCGTCGACGAGTATTGTTTCTCCGGCCTCCAACAATCCGTTCACCAACGCGTCCACTTTGCGCTCCATCGACTGTGGGCTATACGTCGCGTACCACTGCGACAGCATTTCATACGGCACCGATTTTCGCCCGAGTACTTTCGCACCGAGTTTCTTCAGCCGGTCGTCCGGTACGCCCAGTTTTTTGCCGACCAGTTTCCAGTCGTTGATCGTCGTGGCAAGAAACCTACGGAGACGTGTGAAAATTGAACGATTAATTCTCAACTCCTTACCTAAGTTGTACCTAGCATTTGAATCTTAGAGGAGGGGGGCAGAGAAACCTTAATAACATGGTTCCCACAGAACAGGGAAATTGGGAAAAACTTGGCAATTTTGAAATGATAATTCCCGGTTTGGAAATATTTGCAATATTTGCAATTTAGAAGCATTTGCCAAGGGCAAATTTTTTCAGCAATTTCCCTTGAAAATCACCTTTATCAACCAGTCACTGCTAAAATGTTGACTGTAGCATGACGATATGTGTTCATTTCCATTTGGGAAAATTGAAAATCACCCATGAAATACTTGGGAATTTTGAATTCATATAACTGTGGGAACAATGTTAATGGGAAAGTTACTATAACTGCCCTTTTTAAGATGTCTTCGCCCCTTACCTAAAGTCAAACGATTCTTCTTTAAGCTCCTATAATAAAAAACTCCTCAGGCCTATAACGAAGTAAGTGCTCGTCATGCAGTCCCATGTGAAAGATTCTACATTAAATTTCTATCGAATATAACAATGATATTTCATAAGAGATGGCCAGCAGATGGAAAAAGGACAAAAAAGTCTTCACTCCATTATGAACATTTTTGTGGGCTAACTGCCTCCTCGAAGTACAGCCCTGCTTAAAAGCTTTTAAGAAGTGAACTTGCCAAAGCCACCTTGTTCCCTATGTGTTTGTTCGTCGCTGTTGTCATTTGCTTCATTGATAGTTAACGTAGAGATATCGAAATATCATCTGTTCACTTTACGAACCTGAGATGCGAATCGTTCAACAGTTCTCTGTCGGCGGCCGACTTCGCGTTAACGAATTCTCTCAAACTTTCGGCGGCTTTCTCTTCGCCGCGCGCGTCTAAGTGACTCTCCAACCGCGCGGCGCGGTCGTTCAGTTTCAGTTTGCGATTGCGTTTGCACCACTCGGCCAGTAACCGGTGCCCGCGTTCGTCGTCCGTTGACAATTGCGTGTTGAACGTTTGGATTTGTTTCGCCGTGAAGCCGAGTTTCTGTTCGGCGAGCAGGTGCCAGTGTTTCAGGAGCCGAGCGATTTCCAGTAGATTCGAGTCGTTTAACGGATCGACGATTTTTTCAGTCATAGTCGAGATTACTTCTGCTTTCTTCCGGTTTTACTTTTCTCTTAAACTTAGACCGCGGTTTGAACTGTTGTCCTCGAAATCCTGGAAAAATTACGGAATTATAGTAATTATTTTTTCAAGGCTTGGAACAATTTTCAGTGCGCACCTGATGCTACTAAGAAAAAGCTACGGAATATTAGAAATAATATTTTCTCATGGTTTTTGTACTGTAATATGCCTAGTATTTGATAAGTTTTAAACCCACTATGGGCCCAAAGTTAAAAGAGATTTATTTGTCAAAAAACACGTTTCAAACTCTCATTAAGAATCATCGTCACTTTAAATTTTTGAAATCTTCAATTAACAGGCAGTTTTTTTTGTAATCTCGGCCCTAGTATTACTTTGTTTCCATAAACTGTCACTAAGTACTGTCTTTAGTGAATTTGATAACAATTAGTTTTCACTACTGCCTCAAGTGAATGATAAGCCCATACATCATTTAGTTGGCATAGAAGTTTGGATATAAGGTATCGAAATCACAAAGAATATAAATGGTACAAACCCTTTTTAGCTTCAGTTTCTGCGTTCGTTATAGTACATGTGTTGATCTGTTGAGTTGTACTATGTGTTTATAAACACTGTTAACTGTGGCGCGATCTGGGCTTGTTTTTAACAGATCAATGGTCAGTCATGCGGTCTGTCATGGCTAGTTTATTGTAAGCACTGCTTAATTAGTTGACAGCGCTAGATTAGTACCGGTAGATCGTTAGTTAGTCATTTATTGCCAGTTCTTGTGAACGATAATCTATTTTAGATCTCATTAAAACATTAATTGTTTTAGTAATAGGAAAATTTGGTGATAATTCCATTTATAATCATGGTTTTAGTACAAAATGAAATATTTTTGAAGTGTTTTTGGTTTTAAGATGTCCATTTGGATTATTAAAATATAACTAAAGAATTTTTGAGGATAATTCATTCAGATTATTGAAATGTTAAAACTTTGTAAATTATCATTAGACATTCTCTAGGCATATGGGAATGGATTAGATGAAGCCATATATATTTTTTGTTTCATTTTACAGGGACTGAACCTTCTTTGTAATCCAAACCACCGAGACCCGGCAGTTACTATTCGCAAGGTAAAATCTCCAATTATGCATAGAGTTCATACCACAACCTCCTAAATTGAAAACTTACATGCATTGTGTATTGTAAAACTCCTTGAAAGTATATACTGATAAATTTTGAACTTGAATAGCCCCCCCCCCCCAAAAAAAAACAAAACAAACTCAAATTCTGGAATGAGGTAAATATCAATTCAGGATCCAGTTAAATTGTTCTGCGCTCAGACTTAACTTTATTGAAAATGAACAAATTTGAACTCAGAATTTTAAGTTTACAACAGTGCATCTGAATTTATATTTTCCCAGTGCACCAATAAGTGACGATAATAATAGAACAAACCCTGATTCAAATTCTACCAGCAGATATTTTTATAATTTTGAAGCATACCCCTAATCAGTTGGTAACAAAGTCTTGTTATTTCTATTTACAGCTGTTTCAGCATTTATTACCGAGTTTGTTGATGATTTCGTCGGACGGTAAACTGTGTACGTCTGCCATACCGTCGCCTGTATTAGCTATTAGAGATCAGACTCTCGCGTTCATCACGTAAGTCGTACACGTAAAATACCGATGACTGGTCGTAGCTCTGTACGAGCAAGTTGCTCATAAGTTAGTTAACGGAGACAGATGGATGAATTCCATAGTAACAACAAACTTTTGACTGTCACTATGACATTTATCCACTGGTTAACTGTTACAACCAACCTTCAGGTTCTGGAGCCAGTTGCTCAAAAGTTAAGTTAAAGGTAACCGGTGGATGAATTCCATAGTAACAATGAACTTTTGACTGTCACTATGTCATTTATCCACTGGTTAACTGTTACAACCAACCTTCAGGTTCTGGAGCCAGTTGCTCAAAAGTTAAGTTAAAGGTAACCGGTGGATGAATTCCATAGTAACAATGAACTTTTGATTGTCACTATGTCATTTATCCACTGGTTAACTGTTACAACCAACCTTTGAACAACTGGCCCCTGTTCAACAGTTCTGGAGTCAGTTGCTCAAAAGTTACGTTAAATGTAACCGGTGGATGAATTCCATAGTAACAATGAATTTTTAATTGTCACTATGTCAACTATCTACTGGTTAAATGTAACCAACCTTTGAGCAACTGGCCCCTGTTCAACAGTTCTGGGGCCAGTTGCTCAAAAGTTAGTTAAAGGTAACCGGTTGATAAATACCACAGTAACAATGAACTTTTAATTGTCATTTATTCACTGGTTAACTCCAACTACTCCTTAACAAACTGGTCAAATGCTTCAATTGATTTAAAAAATTTCCGGTGTAATCGAGATGATGATGTTTCATAATCATGCATTTTTCAATATTTCAGTTTCTTGTTAGATAATCATAAAGCGTCTGCCAATATTCACACCAGCAGTCGTGCACTGATACAGCATTTATGTGTGAAGGTACCGGATAAGATCGAATATCGCACAAAAGTGGCGCAGGTAATTGAGGCCGCAGTTTTCAGATGCATCATGAAGGGCAGAACCTTTTTATTTTTAATTTCGAAGGGCCTTAGTAAATGCAATGTTGTTCCTAAGTTCCTGGGCCCATTTTCACAAAAAGGCTTAACTTTAAAATCGGTTTAAATTCATAGTTAATTCAGTTTATCTTAAATCAATTTAGGCCTTGATCATGTGTGAAGCTGGGCCCTGGTTTTAGACGTTATCAGTTTACAAAAGGATTTTTTTAACCATTCATCTTTATTTACAAAAAAGAAACAAAAGCGAACATAAATACATGATTTACCAAGCAAAGTGCCTAAGGGGCATTATATGCAAGGGTGAATATAAGAATAAATTATTAGGGCCAAAAAAAATTATGATCAATGGTTTACAAGGTGTTACCACAAAATAAAGACTGAACATTTTGTCTGTTTGTTTGGGGAATGAATAAGTCCAATCCGAAATACCTAAAATCGAAGTCGATCTAATTCCGTTCCGTCGATCTTTTATTCGCAGATAATCCTGAAGTTGTTGTCGGTGCTGTCGAGTTCGGCGTACGCAAAGTTAATGGAGTGGTTTCAGAGATTGTCGCGCAACGAGAAGACGTCGACGCGCGTGTTCGTTATCGATCTGATCGGAATGATATTAACGCAACCGCAACGTCAAATCGACGGTACGAGCAATCCGGATTGTAGATTCATATCGTTTTCATTTCGCTGGAAGTTTTGTTTTTTTTTTCAACTAATTTCGCGATTTGATGTTATTTATTTATTTGTAGATTCGATACCGATTGAAATGCGACGGTTTTGTTTGCACACGTATCTGCTGAAAACGTTGATCTGCCGCTGTTCGGACATTTCTTCCGTGTACGCATGCGTTTGTTTACTTACATCGGTTCCACAGTTTGAGTCTTAAGCTTGCGACTGACTTGGCAAATTTGCCCCAAGTCTGCCACAGGTTTTAGAGTTTGATATTCAAATCACCGTTAATAAGACACTATCCGTGTTGTGAGATGATATAAAGAGAATCCCACGGTAATTACGAAAAATTATATAAAGTCTGAGCTAGTTATGCATTCAACATTTCGACTATATTCTATATTTCGACTATATAGTATTCATTATTATTGTAGGATTCTATTTATATTGAGTGGAAGCATTTGTAATGAACTGGTTTTAGCTCTTGAGTCAGAATTTAACTCAATAGAATTCAGAAGTCACTAGTTACTCCTTTGTTCTATAGCTAATCCAAAACATCGGGACCCAGTTCCACTGTTGTGAGTTAAGATTAACTCTGAGTTAACTCATCGAAAATGAACTAACTTTAACTCAGAGTTAACTCTAACTCACAACTGTGGAACTGGGTCCGGGCCAGTTGCTCATAAGTTGGTTAAAGATAACCAGCAGATAAATACTATAGTAACAACAAACTTTTAATTGTCACTACCGGTATGTCAATAATCGGCTGGTTAACTCTAACCAACTTTTGAGCCACGAGTCCCAGACTTGTCTGATGGTGACAGAGGTTTTTTGGTCAATTGGTAAAACTGAATGTTAAACAGCAGGGTCCAGTTCCACAGTTCTGAGTTAAGATTTGACTCTGGGTGAAAACATTGAAAATGAACTAACTTTAACTCAGAGTTAACTCTAACTCACAACTGTGGAACTGGGTCCAGGCGCGCAGGTGCTGATTGTCTCTGATTTTTATTTTGATAGGGTACGCAGTAAAGCGATATCGATGTTTTCGAATTGTATATCGAATGTCGACTCGTCGATCGCTCGGACCGTGCAGCAGGTTATTACACCGGCGGTCGTGGCTAGACCTCCTCAAACTAGACTCATTCTAACACCGCAATTGAATAAAGAATTGATACCGAGCAACGCAGGCAGCGGTATGTATTTTACTCGCTTAGATTGTTCATCGGATTGAGGTCGCATTGCTTAACCCTTCCGGTACATAGACACTGCAATGTCGTGTATAAATCGACGATGGACTTTGCTAATATGCTACGTTGCCACGAATTGATGTTACTAACTATCAGCTTCAATCTCTATTGAAAGAACCTGTCAAGCAGAGTGAAATATTAGTAACTAACAATACAGCGGTGTAGACGCTAGCAATATGCCTGTTAAACAACCTATTTAATTTTCCTAAATTTATAAATGATCTCTATAACTTTAGCGTAAGAACTTGTCAGGACTGAAAGGGTTAGGGGGTACGTTTTCAATCCAAATTTGTATTTGTATTGTATTGGAGTCCAAGTTTGTAATGATCATTCCTACTACTAAAACCTCAGTGAGTTTGACTGTGTTTTCAGTTACATACGAGGTAACTCAATCAAGTCGTATAGTACCTGAAAACTGTCATTCTAAGTTTATTTTTAGCCAGCTTATTTTGTGAAAGACCTTCTGTATTTTGTTATTCTGATCGCCTGTATCTTTCAGAAAACGATCCCGTGGTCGATATGGAAAACGATGAGAATCGCGATCGAACAAACTCCGACAAAACAGCGGCCGAACAAATGGCAATAACCGGTCAGATGACGCAATCAATGACGGTCGGTGAAGATGGAACTCCTGTCGTTACACCGGGTACTGTACAACTTGTCGTCATGAATAATCTTAGTGAGTACAGTTTCTAGGAAATTTCGTTTCTGTTACTGGTTTTTTAGAACCGTTTATGTTTTTGCCTGAGACTGTAGAACTGATTTGATTTGTTTGATGTACGATTAAAATGCGAAGTCGATCTTACCCACCTTGATAACTGATTAATTCTGCCGATGATATAGCAATTGACTTTCGAAAAATAGGCCACTTTTTCCATCAAATTTCATAAATTTCCAATTACACAGGGTGACCACTAACCAGGAAAATTCAGGGAATCGGCGAAATCTAGAAACAATTAAGGGAATTTGGCTTATCTTAGCAAAAACCTGGAAAACTCAAGGAATTCGGATAAAGCCATGAATATTGAATGAATATTGACCACGTGTTTCTTTATCAATACGTGATTCAATGAAAAATGAATGAATTGTAACTTTTTGATACTAGGTTAGAAATTTCTCTGATGCACTCTGAGGGAATTTTGTGTACCGGACGTTATCACATGGAAAAATCTGGGAATTTGTAAATGGGTGGAAAGTGGCCACTGTGTTAATCTTGCTTAATAACTCATTTGAATTCTATCAGCCTCAACTTGTCGAATGAATTCTTTGGATATTCTCTCAGTCTTGTTATAATATATTTCCAGCCCTTGAAGACGGAGAGGGCGTCGTCTCGATGCTTCGTCGACGAGCGTTAGACGCGAAGGTGTTCGTGCGAAAGTCCGCCGTACAAGCTCTGGAAAATATCATCAAACTCTGCGCATTGTCGTTCAATAAAGAAGTAAGTGACGAAATCAGCTTCATGTCATCTTAATATCAGCTTCATGCGCGGTTAAACTAACTTAATCTAAACTATCTTATCTTAATTTTTTAACATTATTATTATTATTATTATTATTATTATTATTATTATTACTATTATTATTATTATAATCAATAAGTATTATAATCCTTCTTATCATTATGAATATGGATGAATATTATAATGTTAACGATATTCATATATTATAAAGTGACGTATATATCTATTTGTATTGCACCCTGCACATAATGCACGTGGGCACAGTGCCTTAGTAATTATAAGTACAGCCCTAGGCTCGCACTGTGTCCCTCATCTTATGTCTGTAAAAACAATGTTTAACTCCTATATTGTATCCTGCATGACATAATGATGAAAAATAAATTATATTATATTATAATCTAGAGCAGTTGATTCCAAAATGTCTACTATTTATTTCTCCAGAAAGATTTTCTTGTAATTTCCGTCTTGATTTTCGATCTAACAGTATCAAACAATCGGTTTCCTTTTCCATCATTTGCATTTAATTCAGCACAAATTTCACCCTTGTTTTCCGGCAGTCCTTGCAAGATTTCATGTGCAGAGAAAATCTTCAAATATTCGCGCTTCACGTAATTAAAAATAGCAAAACGCTTGATTTTCGCTGGTAAAATTCTCATCGTTTCTCTGTAGGACTTGATGACGATTCACGGTCGATGTTTGGATCCCGGTCTCAGCGTTCGTAAACAAGCTATGCAATCTCTCACGGAAATCTTGCTCATCTATCCCGAAAATCCCGACTTCCAGTGGTAAGCCATTTCTCTGTAAAGAACTTTTTGTGCTCTGTATTGAGCGTATGCTATAAACTTGAGTGAGTTAATTAATTTTATTTCTCAATAAATATTATATGGTGGTGTACATAATTACAAAGTGTACTTTATTGAGAGGACACCCTCAAGTCTAGAAACCGTGCCAAATGATGGTGGGTTGCGTGTTCCAAAAAGATTAGAATCAAAGGCAAACATCCATGAATACTCAATACTAGTACTTAAAAACAATTACATGTAGTTAACAATAGATATTATGAAATTAGATGATGATAATAATAATAATAATATAAATGATAATGATAATCTTGATGATTTTTAGGGCGTGGTTGGATGGTGTTTTGCCGTTGGTCATGGACCGTGAGTCCAGTATTGTCGAGAAGTGTTTAGACTATTTGCAGATCGTCTTGTTGGAGAATATCGTTGCGTATAAACAGTCGAGCGCTAAGATGAACACAGCCGCCTGGCAGATGACCGATACTGTCGCGACCGTAAAGGGCACCGAACTGAGGTATGTACCGAATGGTAACTATAATCGGGATGTCCACTGACCGGGAAAATCTGGAAAACTCAAGAAAGTTCAGAAAAGTCAGAAAAGTTCAGGGAAACATTCAGGGAAAACTTTTTCGATGGATTTTGCCAAAAAAACCTGGAAAACTCGGGGAATTCCGATAATGCTATTGACCACACGTTTCTTTATCGATACTCGATTGATGAATCATGAATAAATCTTAACATGAGATTTCTCCATTCACCTGCAACAGATTCGCTCAGGGAATTTGGATAATGCTATTGACCACACGTTTCTTTATCAATACTCGATTGATGAATCATGAATGAATCTTAACATAGGATTTCTCCATTCACTTGCAGTAGATTTGCTCAGGGAATTTTGTGCATAACTCAGAGGGATTTGTAAATGGAGAATTGTTTGTTTCTGATAATATATCTAATTTCCTATAATTTTGTGTGTGTGTGTGTGTTTCTAACAGGCGATATTTACAGAAAGCTTTCAATTTGATGGCGAAGAAATCAATGTTCCGCCGCGGTTTGATGAAATCGCTTATAACTCACATTGATACTGCGAACAATAATGTAAGTACTGAGCCTCACTGTCACCCGGGTTATGCGCGATTATAAATGTTATCGCCTTATGAAGATAACAGCTCTCTTGTCTTTCCTATTGATGTTCATCAGAACACAGGGAAAGTTGTAGAGAGAATCCCACAATGATAAGGAAAAAGTCCGAAAATGTCACTTTGAGATAGTAGTTTATTCAACGTTTCGACTATATCCTAATAGTTATCTTCAGGAATAAGGTTACATTTTCAGACTTTTTCGTTATAATTGTGGGATTCTCTCTACATCGCGTCAACACGGATATAGTATTCTATCAATCGTCACAGGGAAAGTTCTGTTTTTACTGCGAAAACACAGGGAATTTCTGAGTGCAGCGACTGTGGTCACCCTGTATAGACTAGTTGTCACTAATCACTAATTATATTGACTCTTTGAACGATTATCTAAATGTATGAATTGAGTTCTCATCAGTAACCGATGGATTTACATTATTATTAAAGGCGGCGTGGATGTTACTATCGGAATTGGCTCCAGCGATTTCGCAAACGAACGTCGACACCGATCCGATTATAGATTACTGGAACAATATCGCTAACAACCTGTCGGGTATGTACATAATATCGGCATTTACCGGTATCAATCTGAAACCCTTTCAGACATTCACCGTCGTAGGGTAAACATAGGGCAATCACTTTTTGAAAGCGTGTCAATAAAATAACTAATGTCTGCATCTAGTTCCATAGTTATCTCGTAGTTTGATTCTTAGAGTAAAAATTTGTTAATTTCCTATGTTTTAACCCGGGGGGTCAAATCTTAACTCACAGCATTTTCTGGGGTTTGAAGTCCGTATGTTCTTAAGTTCGTAATATGAAATGCTTGAGGTCCAGAACCGAGATATACAGTAGCTTGGATGAAAAAGAAAGTGGCTGACTGATAAAAAGGACATTGATTGTCTGAGGGGTGCAGGTTCTAGACAGTTGATTCCCCTGCATTGTCAATTCAACTCATTAATGTAGGCTTTTTTTTTCAGATAATGATTTTCCGACGCTTAATCGTGTTTTACTCGTGCTCGGCTCGATGGCTAAACACGTGTCCGCGCAAACGTGTCAAAACCTCATAGGTACGCACGCGTGCTTCTTGATAAATATGCGTATAGAAAAACTGAAACACTGCTGAAAAAAATTACATCTCGTGCATCGATTTTATTTCGTGTTTTTTAGATAATTTACAGCATAATTTGTCTCAGTTTGACTCGCCGCCGGAACTCATCTCTACAATGGTTTCTACGTTGTCTAAAGTACGTAATTTTTTCGATGCCTTTTGCTTTTCAACATTTTCAACTTCATAAGAAAGAGATACTTCATTGTATTGAGATCATCACATAATACAACAAAAGATGGTCATTTATAAATTTTGTGTGACCTATTTATGTATCACTCATCGTGTTGACCATCTAGCTTTAATCAATGGGTCTATTGTATATCATTATCATTTCTCTTACATATAGCTATACGTTGTCTAAAGTAGGTTAATATTGGATGCTGTTCAGACTCACTGTTCGTACTTCCTTATGGCGTACCAGTCTAACATATTAAATGTGTCCATACATATAAAAAGTGGTTTCAAGCCACCATCTAATGCTCAAGCAGTGAGGCTTGTTGAGTTGGGAAAGCTCAGTGGTGCTCAGCGGGTTGAGTCATTTTGATGAATTCACATTTACGTATCTTGTGCGTACTACATACTTTTTTAAAAATTGTTATCGTAATTGATAACCAACCACCCGGTGAGACTAGCTAATCAGTCTGTTTGTAGATGATACAAATCTTAAAATTAGTAAATTTTGTTACTTTCCTTTTCGTAGTTGTATAATGCTAAGTACGGTGATGTGAGTAAAGCGAGAGAAGAGATCGGTAAATGGTGCTCTGATTTGTTGAAAGTTTCCGATGGTTATTTGTCCGGTGTGATCCTCGCCGAAAATCCCGGTACGTTACATAGGTCTTATTGTATCAATCCTCACCCTGGAACCAACACCCGCAGACGTATTACATGTTCTTCCAAGTAGTCCAGATAAAAGAAGTGTCTTAATGGGGCGTTTCCAGGCTGCTGATTGACACCTGCATCAATACAATAAACCTGCAGAAGATCAGTTAATGTTTATTTATTCGCGTTGTTTGGTTGTTTTTCTAGCTGATGCCGCGTTGAACGAAGATCTGATAATTAAACATTTATTCACCGTTGGTGAATTATGTCAGCTATGTCCGACTAGTACGCCTCGTCGTATAGCGATGTTAGTTATCAGTTTAGTAGCGGCTCCGTGTATCGGTAAGACGCTTTCTTTTATTTCTCTCAACTCCCCTTAGAAATACTGAAAAATACTGATTGTTCAATGGAAAGAACCATCCCCTCGAGAAATTACACTAGATAAGTAAAGAAGAAAGACAATATCCGCGTAGGATGAATTTATGAGAGATATTTCACAATTATTTAGCTAAAAATGTAGAGTAGAGTATAAGAGTATATATTTTGAAGTACGTTTCAGCTAAAGACTATTAGCCATCATCAATACGCCTGACAATGGCTAATAGTCTTCAACCGAAACGTTGCTCAAAATATGAACTCTTTTTCTCAAGAACTTTACATCTTTTACTGAATTATTGCAGGATTTCTCTTGTGAATTACAGTAGACTTTGCTTCACTCAGTACCTCAGTCGACTTGGTAAACCATTCTCAAGTCAGTATGAATAACACAGGAGATTTATATGGAAAAACCTGCAGTATTTTCCGACCGACTTGGTGAAATATATACAGTACCAAAGCTACCGTTTAAGGCGCAATTTACTGTATTTCCTTTCTCAGAACTGGTCAACTCGATGAATTCGACTAAAAAAATCATCCGTTTCCCTGATACTCAATTCGTTGAAATATTCACAGCAGTTTTGTTTTACAGAGGAATGCAGTAGTAATTCACAGCCTGCTGAAAGCAGCGAACACCAGCAGCAGCAACAGTCGCTCAGTCAACAGACGCTGGCTGTTCCGTCAAACCAAGACGTGTTATCGCAGAAATCTTCGCAAGGTTTCAGCCAAGGCTACACGCAGGTTTTATCGCAGTTCTCCGGATCGAAAATGTCGACGACGATTCGCGCGCACGCGTTCGTTACTTTAGGTACGAAAAAAAAGACGAAACAGAAGCGAAAATTCTTCGAAATCTGAATTCTGTTGAGAGATTTTTAGATCACGTGTAAAATCAAACAGCTTCCATCTATGCTTTATGTATTCGACTTGTGTTAATTGATTGGATTCTTAGCAGATTCATTAATGTCGGGGAATAGTCAGGGAAAAAGCGAGTCAAGTGAATGTGGCCACCTTGTTCACTTTTCATGTTTTAATTGTTTAACAGTTAGAAACATTAAGTCTTAAAAATTGACTCGGTCGATTCTTTCCGAATCGTTGTAGTTATTTCTTCTGTGGTTTCATTCTCTTTTCGTCGATTCTATTTGCAGGAAAATTGTGTCTTCAAAACGAAAGTCTGGCGAAGAAATCGATCGCCGCGATGGCTCGAGAACTAGAAACGTGTCAAGACATTCCGATACGTAATAATATCGTCATTATTCTATGCGATTTCTGTGTCAGGTACGCGTGATCGCTGCGGCCTTTGAAATTTGCTTGAACGGTTTTCGATAGTCCTCGGGAAAAAGACTTGGTTATCTGTGAGGCTAGGTTGGTTTTAGCTCATTTTTGTTCTAAAACCAATCTAACAACTTAAGACCAGTCTAAGCTCATATTATTGGTTCCATTACTGATCTAACAACTTAAGACCAGTCTAAGCTCATTTGGTTCTTTAACCAAAGCTTATTTTGGTTCTATTTCCAATAAATTAAGAACAGTCTAAAACTCATTTTGGTTTTGGTTCTGTTACCAATCTTAATGATATGACCCAGCTTTCAGTGTATGAATTTTGAATTGCTATTATAACAACTAAACATTTTGGTGTTATACCAAATCTACAGCTTTAGATTGAAGATCATTTTTGGACTAGAGTCACTATGCGATTGCGCTTCTGGATCCCGAGTTTGATAAATTTGCTAAAACTCTTCGTATATTTATTTCTATGTATTTTCTGTAGATACACGACCCTCACTGACAGATATATATCGAATATAGCTTCATGCGTTAAAGATCCGAGTCCACTGATTCGTAAACAGACTCTAACATTGTTGACTCATTTACTGCAAGTAAGTTTTCCAGCTGCTAGTTGTTACATAGGGATAGGTTTATAGATTTGGTGATTTGTGCCTATGTTTCTATTGTTTCTGTATGTTTTTAGGAAGATTATTTGAAATGGAAAAGTTTGCTGTTTTTCCGTTTCATTTCGACGGTGGTTGATGATCATTCGGAGATTGAAAAGTTTGGTGAGTAAAACTTTTTTTATCATCAGATATAGGGGGAGTTATACCTTGCATGTATACTACAGCCTTGCCACTTACCCGTAAGTCAAGGAATTTTCTTGTCTTAAAAAGAGTCAAGAAATAGCCACATAATTTTTTGAAAAGCTAGAATTCAGAGAAAAGTCTGGAAAATTTGTTGAGATTCTTCGTTCGTGCATAAAATCAAACAGTTTCCGTCTATGTCTTAGTATTTGACTGTGTTAATTGATTGGATTCTTAGCAAATCAAGTCAGGGAAAACAACTCCTGGGGAATAGTCAGGGAAAGAGCGAGAGGTTTTTAACAAATTTTTCTTTTGCAGCCAAGTTCTGTCTGGTCGACCTGCTGTTGCCCAGGAATCCGAACATGTTCTTCCAGCATTTCATCGAATGTATATTTCATTTCAATTCGTACGAAGATCATATGAGTAAGTAGTAACAATAAGAACTTTGTCCAACCACCAGGAACCTGTTGCTTATTATTTGGTTAAAGATACCAGTGGATAGTTGGCGGTGACAATCAAAAGTACATTCTTACTATGGCATTTATCCGTCGATAATCTCGAACCAACTTTTGAGCAACCGGCCCCAGAGAGTTTTGCGCCTCTTCTGTCTTTCGTATTTTCGGCATGAAAGATATGTCTTTATTTTCAATATCGTCTATTGTATCATATAGGTTATAACAAATTCCCTCAAATCGACCGAGACAAAGAGTTGTTTTCGTTAAAGGGACCTGAAAATTCGAAGTAAGTTTTATCGGAATATCGGGCCACGCAGGATTTGGGCTTGATTCTCTGTGAATCTCTGTCAGAGAAAAGCGGGGGATATCTGCCTAGAGCGTGTTTTTGTATGGCGACGCTTTGTGAAAATGATATGCAGTATCACCAGTAACATTTTGCTGATCCTGGTGCTACCACTATAGGCAGAGTCTACTGTATAAGTATTTATGAGTGAGAAAACATTTCATTTCATCATCTTTATTTCGAAATGAATTACAATGAAGTATTACAAGGATAGATAAACTAAGAGAGTGTTACAATATTTATCATTACATGCAATATAAAATTCAAATACAACAGCTGAAACTCATTGGGCGTATATACATTTTTAATATTTGAATTTTCCAAATTTTCTCTCTTCAATTGCGGGATTCGGTTTAATTAAAACGAGTATTGTTTATGATTTTTCACCGCAGGAAACGTCACGCGATCTATCGATTTCTATTGGAAAACTTGCAAGATCATCACCGGTTCCAGTTGACGGCTAAAATCACGAGCGAGATTCTCGGCGGCGTCGTCGACGAGATCATCCCGTTCGACGACAAATCTTTACCTCTTCTACAAGACTCGTTATCGATTCTCTGCTGCAAGGTATTGTGGATATTTTTCCGTTCGTTCGGATTCAGTGATGTGCTTCAACGGGGTTCCTATAACTCCTCAATTCCTGAAAAAACTCCTCCTAAACGGGAAATGCGTTTTAAGGTGCTTGAAACTCCTTTAATTTGAGCAGAATGTCAGAAACTCCTTTAAAACTCATTTTTCAGAAATAGGCAATTTGAAATTTCTATTTAGTTTGAAGTTGTACAGTAAACTACGCCTAAATCAGTAGTGTTGGGACCAGGATTCGTTTTTACCCAATTAGGTGGTTAAAAAAATTAGAAACAGTTTAATTAGATAATTTAGGGTTTAATCAGTCGACGGTAATTTGAAGTTTTCTCCTTGAGAAAACTCCTTGAAAACTTCGGGTATATTCAGGAATGACTGATCTGTAGTAGGGACCCTGTAGAAGTGAGAAATTCTAGCTACAAACAAAGAACCTGCTTAATTCATTCATCTCGTCCACGTTTTTTTCGATTACAGGAGATTAAACTATCGACGTTACGTCACAAAACGGGCGACGACCTAGAGGAACAACAAGAGTTGGCCGAGGCTGTCGTGGCCACCGCGAAGAAAAACATCATCACTCAGGTGGTGAAGAAAAACGTCATCGAAAACATCGTTCCTATCGCTATAGCTCTCAAACATATGGTAATCACTCACGCCTAGTTGCACGATCATGGCTTAATCCGAAAATAGTTTTAAGTCTATCTATTTTTTTTTTCAGTGCGAGAAGCAGCGTTCACCACTGTTGAAAGATTTGATGAACTTTTTGCAAGAACTGATGAAAGACTACAAAAACGAAGTGAAAGGTGAGTAAAAGATATCGTCTGCTGTGGATTGGTGAAAAGTTTCCCGAATAAAGTTTAAGCTTAAATCGGTTAAGTTTGAATTTGTTGTCCTCATTTGAAACATGAAGTAACTGATCGCAAATAATATGATTTGATATAATTTATTCATCAATATATGTACAAGATTTTTGACAAATTTTGCTTTGACATCTAGAGGTCCTACATAATTGATATGATTGTTACTTAGATAAAGAAAGCCGTGTGGATGATATACACATTTCATGAGCCTAAGTACATTTCTAGTACCGGTAAAAATTCATACGCGAAATAATTTTCATATCGTTCATGTATATATTTATTACTGTAGATATTTTGTCGGCCGATAAACAATTAGCCGAAGAAATCGAATACGATTTGCAACGATTCGAGCAAGATCGTCTGAACGCACAACGTAAAGCCGAAGAGGCCGCTAAGGTTCGTGTTTGTATGAACAAAAACTACGGAATATGTTATGTAAAATCTACTACTAGAGTTGGAAGATTTGAATGGATAATGCGTCGGATATTTTTGGTCCGAATTAGAGAGTGTTTGTTTATCTTTGCAGACAGCGGACGCCAGAACGAATTCACCTGTAACTGATCAAGTGGCGCGGAACTCGCTCGCTATACAGCCACCTATTCTGAACTTACTCAATGCGGCGAATTCGAGGCGAAGGTATATTGTGTGCGATGTTGAACAGTACACAGTTCATTGCGAGCGTTCTTCAGTGTGGCCGCTTACTCGAAAATCAGAGAAATTTCTTTTCTTGAAAAAAGTCAAGGAATAGTCAGGGAATTTTGAAATAAAGCTGAAAATCAGGGAAATTTTCAGATTGCTAGATCGGGCGTGAAATCAAACAGTTTGCATCTATGTCTTCCTTATTTGAGTGTGTTAATTGATTGCATTCTAAGCAGATCAAGTCAGGGAAAACAACAGTATGTCAGGGGAATAATCAGAGAAAAAGCGAGTCAAAAAGAAGTGGCAGTTACCCTTTTCTTTTTTCGTATGAATCTCAATATTAGCTGCGTTGATTTGATCATTCCCTGTGAGTGAATTTTACTCTGTTTAATTTACAGATCCTCGGTATCGGCGGCCGAGCTGATCACGTCTGCTAAGAAGGCCGTCGAAGAGGCCAAACGATTGACGGAGATACGCAATTCACCAACGGCGGCAGCAGCACCGATGAATCATGGCGCAATGAACGAACGCAGTCCGCTCGTAAATAACGCCAACCCGGGGACAACGAATGATCGCAGTCCACTCGTAAATAATGACAACCCAGGGATGACTACAGCTATAAACGAACCATCATCTGAACCACTGGTAAAATATATATCGTAAAATCCTTTGATTATAGATTTTATTTTTGATTTTCCACACTTCACTTATGTTCAAGACCTTGCCTCAGACATTTTTCATAGACTTCAAAAGACATTCCTTGGACATTAGCCATTTTATCAGCAAACTTTTATAAGCTGATCGTTTACACTTCACATGTGTTCAGAACTTCACCTGAGATATTTCTGATTTGCAAATGAACTACAAACACCTGACATCAGACATTTTATCAGCGCACTTTCTCAAAAACTGATCATCCACACTTCACATGTGTTTAGGACTTCACCAAAGACATTTTTGATTGAAAATGAACTATAAACACCGGACATTAGACATTTTATCAGCGCACTTTGTAAAAAAATTAACCGTCAAAACTTAACAATATAGGGATGAATATGTGAGGGTTTGGTGCCAGGCTGCAGATTGATGTTTGCATCAATTGTTCCCATTTAACCTTTGTATTTTTCGTTGGTTTCAGAGTCCCGCGTTACAGACGCTGACAGTGCCGCCGGTCAACAATGTATTACGTGCAATAAGTACTCCACATCGCTCTATAGACAATATCACGTTCTATCAAGGGGACATCGGAGTTTCACCTATACCGACTACTACCCGTAAACCTAAAGGTAAAAATACAGGATCTACCAGTACCAGGAGCCAGTTGCTCAAAAGTTGGTTAGAGTTAACCAGTGGATAGTTGACATAGTGACAAATAGAAGTTCGTCGTCACTATGATATTTATCCGCCGGTTATCTTAAACCAACTTTTGAGTGAACTGGCCCCAGCCCAGCATGTTTAATTCACCAGGTTCATGGACCGTAGCTTTCGATTTCCAGTTGTGGGCCAGCATTTTGAAATATTTTAAGTAATTTGTTTTGAAAAAATATTTTTCTGATTTTATTTCGGTCAGGTAAAAGAAGCGTAATCGCTTCGAAGAGAAGGAACCTGCGATCTGATAATACAGCGATTGATACTACAGAGCCTGATATACTGTTTACGATGCCAACCGAGAATCTGTAAGTATCTAGTAAATGTAGAAATTTGATATTTCCTCTGAAAACTACACCTTACATGGTAGCGTTGGGACTAATGTCCATTTATTAATGGATGAGACCAGTTTTTCTGGGATAGTTTGCTTACCTTTTTGGGTACATACCGTACCTCATTTAAGTTTTAACAGAATGCCAAAAATCGCGGACAACAACTGACTCTCCGATATTATTCCAGTTCTGCACCAATTAGATGGATTGGTAAAAAGACTCCTTCAGTCCAGTTGAATAGGAGAGAAAATCCTCAATTTTGTGAAATTTCTTGAATTTGAACATTAGCCTTTTTGAAAACAGTTTTTCTTCAACTTTCTATTCGCCTGATTTTCAACTCGGTGAAATATCTGAAATATCACGACACTACTGAAACCTAGGATACCGCGTTTAAGCGATGTCCCATTAAGCCGCTGTGATCTGAGCAGTTTACCGAGTTAACCGGATGCCTTATGTCTGTTTCTTTTTTCTTCATTTAGTTTTCGAAAACCAGATGCACCACCGCCGCGCATCGACATCGTTCCGCCATCCGACGCGGAGAAATCAGAATCGGCGGAAACATCAGCGCATACGTCGTTAAAACCGCGACCTCGAAGAAAACTGCGTTCCAGCTTTAGGAAATGAGTACCGTGAGCGCGTGTGTTACACAGGACTGAATTGAAGCTGTTTACTTGAATATTGCCCCAAATGCGGTGATTTAAGTCATGATCAAATGGTTTGATTGTCCGATTAGTGTAAAAACTTGTGAAAAATGTAATTCCGTTTAAAAGATTCTCATGGTTAAGAAATTCAATCTTAGCTGTGATCTGTCGTTAAAAAATGCGTGAAATCTTGGTAATTTGTTTTGAAAAAATATCAAAGAGTATAAGTCATGATCCAATTGTCCTGATTTGTGTGAAAACCAGTGAAAAATGGATTTCTGTTGAAATAATTCTCAAAAAATCATGATTGTTAGCGAAAAACAAGCTTCATGTGAAGTAATTCAATCTTAGCTGTCTCCAGGTTGTGATCAGTCGTGAAGAAATGTTTAAAACCTTGGTAATTTGTTCTGGAAGAATATAAAAGAGCCAATCTATCGTAACAATAATTGATGAAAATGTGTAATCTATAAGGGTCCAGTTCCACAGTTGTGAGTTAAGATTTAACTCATTGAAAATGAACTAAATTTAACTCAGAGTTAACTCTAACTCACAACTGTGGATCTGGGTCTTGACCTCTGGCATCGAAATATGCATTTAGCTTATACTGTAAATAATGTCATAAAATGTACATGTAATTCAATATGTGAAATATATTTGTATAATACACTATATACGATTCCAATCATGTACTAAGGCGGGTTTCGATTTGTGTAGTCTCAATTCTAGAACATGACGATATAGCTGCGATCCTCGAGTAATGACCTTATAGGTCGAATGTAGCAGTTAAAGCAATTATACCAATTAGTTTTATCAGCGAATACACTGATAAGCAGTATTGCAACGCGATGTAAATCAAGTGGATAGAAAGCTAGTGGGTGGAACTACTGTGTTTCGCGATTATGCGTACAGTAAGATGGATACGTGATTGGGTGAAATTTCAAATCGGTAGGGTCGGGCTGTCAAGTGCCTTACTGGAAGGATCGGGCTATGGGGTAACTTAATTAGGGCAGGATCGGTTAAGGGTTTCGGGCTATCCCTGGCTAGTACCTATTTCAACTTCGCTTGAGAGGACATCAGGTGGCCTAGCTCAGTCAGTTTTGTACATACCTGATCAAGGAACCAGGACGAGCATAGATGGGCCTTTCAACTAAATCAATTTTTTGAATATTTCTAAGAACCCGCGCATCACCAGTGAGGTTTTCTGGATTAATATTGAAAGGGCTTAGAAAATTTTCAAGAAATTTACCTAATCTAATGAGTTAATTCGCATTTTACAGGCAGTAAAAACTGGGTACCGTACTCGGTTCAATAAAAAACGTCATTAATACATGTATTTTCACTAATCTATAAAATCCCAAGTAACTGAAAATGAAAAAAGGCGGATAATAACTGTTGACTGATAGCTCACCAGATATTTCAACTCGAATCTGTTTTAACTCAAATTTCTGATATGTACGAGGCGTGTTTGACAAAATTACTTTTAGTTCATTGAATTATTGGTGGAATTAATCTTATATTGGACAGTGCTCTTTTGGTCGCCCTAATTCGTGCGGCTGGGACAACTTTTCCTGGAGCCAGGATTGACAGAAGTAGATGTTGCCTGTCCCATTCAATATAGATCAAATTTATCACGTCAAATTAAATTTGATTTTAAGTAAAATCGTATTCATCCTGGCACAATCAAATTTTATTTGGTCTAATTTTTGAATTTAACACGGTATCAAATTCAAAACGATTTATCAAATCATCAAATCACCTCGTGAATCGAAAATCGCGGGGGTCAAAACTGAAAGAGAAACTTGAATCTCATTGAAATAATATTTCAAAATGCGGGGCAGTATTTTCTCTGTTTGGATGGAACAAGTCAAATTCATCCTGTTGTGCAAATCTTATTTGATTAGATAACCCATGACTAGCAAAATTATGATCAGGAAAATCAAATCTGATTTGGCAAGATAAATTCGCCTATAGTGTCAATGTGCCTGTCCCATTCTAATTGAAGATAGAGACCGGTAACCAGTTCATGACAGAAGCAGCTTTGCCAACCAGTTTCGACGTTAAAAAATTCATGCGCTATTGAACACTTCACCGGCTGACCACGGTGTACACAAGCATAGGCCATTCACCTCTGCACACTCACACTGTGAACATGCTACCGTGGATTCCTCTCCTGGCGATCATGATCCTGGCGATCTTCGCTGCGCTCCTGTTCCTGCTTCCTGAGGAACGACGTCTTTATGTTTTATGTGTTACTGTTCGTCTCCGTGCTGTCCTGTACTGTTCTCGTTCTATTTTTCAGGGCCGATTTCTCTGTCGAATTTCAATGTTTGCTGGAACAAAACTAATGTCCGAAAGCGTCGGCTCTCCTTTGCCGGTCATGTGTCGAGGATGTCAGACAAAGAGTCGGTCAGGAAACGGCTGCCCTCTACATGCCCTCATACGGAACTCGAAAACCAGGATGACGAGGCCTTACTCTCCCCACCTATCAACAGAGTGTGCTAGGTGACGTCAATGACGGGCAGATCTGTCGGATTGTTTGCGGTGAAAATGGAGTGGTAAAGCTGGACTGTCTACTGGTATTCATTGATTCCTTTTCAGGAATTGCTTCGGGCAAAGATTTGTCTCTTGTCTTCCTTTGCGTTCTAGCATTCATTGATTCCTTTTAAGGGATTGCTTCGGGCAGGGATTAATTTCCCTGTCTTCTTTTGCGTGCTAGGATTCATTGATTCACAGGGGATCGCTTGCGTGCTAGCATTCATTGATTCCTTTTAAGGGATTGCTTCGGGCAGGGATTAATTTCCCTGTCTTCCTTTGAGTGTTAGTATTCATTGACTCCCTGTGGGTTGCTTCGGGCAGGGATAAGTCTTGTCTTCCTTTGAGTGCTAGTGCGGGCAATCCAGTTGCGCTACTCTATTTTTGTCACAAGCAATCTTGCAGGTTTGTCAGTTACTAACGTCACCCTGCACACCCTGGCGGTATATGGTGAAAGTAAGGTATCGTCATCCTGGTTTTTGTGTTCTGTGTGAGGGCGTGTAGAGGGCAGTATATTCCTGGCTGGCTCATTGTCTGGTGTTCTTGGCATGTGACTGGCGACGGAGAGCTGAAAAGCTTTCGGACATTAGTTTGGTTCCGTACCAGGTTTTCATCGCTCTTCTCTTGTTTTCATTTCAGGACTCCCAAGATGAAGAAGATGCTGAAGGCGACTACAACGAAGACGATGCCGAAAAAAGAACACTGAACTCAGCAATATTGAAAGTTAAGTTGATACACATGTAAATTACGATGCGTGATACGGAAAGGATTGTGTAACTGCAGAATATCGTTCTTTTGCTCATTTCAGGTTAATCCGGAAAGGCCATCTTGTAATATAGATATAAAGAATCTGGATATATTAAATTAGACAGAAAAAAAAATTTACCTTGTAATATAGATATCCAAAATCTTGATGTATTCAAAAAGGCAGAAAAAAGGTTAACCTTTAATATAGATATCCAAAATATCGATTTATTTAATTAGGCAGAAAAAAAGTTAACCTTGTAATATAGATATCCAAAATCTAGATGTATTAAAATAGGCAGAAAAAAATGTTAACCTTGTAATATAGATATCCAAAATCTCGATATATTAAAATAGGCAGAGAAAAAGTTAACCCTAATCAGTCGTTTGCTGTTTAAACTGGTTGGAAGATTGTTTGAATGTGCTTGGATTTAAAGAACAAAGAGTCCAACGAATTTAACTCATGAACCAACTAAGACAATCCTAGCCGATACTTAACTCAGCAATCTTGAAAGGTAAGTTGGTTTACATGGAAATTATTACGATTAATGTTATATAAAATATTGTGTGAATACAGGATATATATTTTCTTTAACTCATTTCAGCTAAATCACATCTATGAGAAAAAGCCCATACTAAGATCAAATTACCATCTAGAATCTACTGATTATAACGGTCAACAGAATGAATCAAACTTGAATTTTACTTTTGAATCAACTAAGAACTGCTAGCCGATACTAAACCAAGGTAAGTTGACTTAACATGGAATTTATTATGATTAATGCTATATATATGAAGAATTATGTATATTGTAAGATATTGTATAATTACAGGATGTCTTCTTTTACTTGCTAAGTAACATCTATAAGAGAAGCTCAGCCTAAAATTAATTAGTCATCTATATTCTACTGATTAAAACGGCCAACAAAAGATTCCAAATTGAATTGAACTCATCAACTACCACAACTAGAAATCTAAATTCAGCCAGCATCA
This sequence comes from Tubulanus polymorphus, assembly GCF_964204645.1. NCBI lineage: Eukaryota > Metazoa > Nemertea > Palaeonemertea > Tubulaniformes > Tubulanidae > Tubulanus > Tubulanus polymorphus. Next base: position 3,170,440 of record NC_134035.1, on the reverse strand, counting down.
GTTTATCGCCCAATGATTTCTTCTACAATAGGTGGAGCAGAGACAATGCGTGTCTTATGTATAAACAATTAATCAGGAGCAGCAGAGACAATGCGTATATTATAAACACTTATTCAGGAGCAGCAGAGACAATGCGTATATTATGAACACTTATTTAGGAGCAGCAGAAACAATGCGTATCCTATAAACACTTATTCAGGAGCAGCAACGACAGTAGAATATGTGAAGTATTGATTTATTTTACGTATCACCTTTTTTTCAAACCTGATGGGTACCATGAGTTTACAAAATACATTGTCTATTTGAAGGGGCGGAATGAACTAAAGAAATAGTTTTAATGTCAATTAATGAAAATTGAAGTTAGGTAATTTGGGCTCTAGACCTGAGAAGGAACTATTCATATTTGAATATTTCAATAAAATGGCATCCTCTTGATTCTTTATATTGATTTAGGCAAACTGTTTTTGATTTGTAAACAGATGAGTCATTAAAGTCCTTAAAGTTTGTTCTTGGAGTCTCATTATAATCTACGCTCCATTAATTCATGGTATTGATCTCGTACAGCGTCTGGTTTCGACTCGTAGGTCGGTTGAAATACACCTAAACTGAGATATAATATGGACAGGATAGTTCCGATAAGCTTCATACTTTAGTTAAACATAGCTTTGCATGATTTGTAATAATGACATAGTTCATAGGATGAATAACTCTTTTAGTCTTTATTCGATAATTAATATTAGAAATAGTAATTCATTTTATATTTCCTGTGACTGAAAATGATTTTCATTACCTAAATGTTCAAAAGGGAGAGTGTAGTCAGTTAAACAGTTGCAACTTTTAACCGCAGTAAAGGATGTTGGAACGTAATTAGTTTGGACTCCTAAACTCGCCCAGCAAGTTTAAGGACTTTGAATAAAGATATATTGAAAATGACTCCTTGGCCGAACAGTGAAGGGCCGGGCCTTTATTACAAACTGGCTACACCCATGGAATACTCATTACACTTCCCTGGTACAAATAATAAGTATATATACCAAACTGTTGATGTATTTTTGATGGCATTAATTTTTTTCGAAAGCCCATAAAAGCGATTTGACTAATGAGTCTAATATCTTGATTTTCACATAGAGTTTTAGCATTGAGTTTCCACATAGATAATCATAGCTAGGTATATGAAAACTCTTAGTAGATTGTATCCACAGAGGTATAAGAGAGGTATAGCTAGGAGTAACATGGATATAAAGGAATGATGATAATGCCCAGCAATGATTTTGATCGTTTTAATTGTGTTCATAGCTGTTTTAACTTCTTTCATTGTGTTCCATATCATTAAGTTGAGTGGCTTTCATACTATTTGGGGTGTTTTATAATAAACTATTATTTAGGTGCAGCAGTGAATTTGTAGCACTTTTTTTAAGTGAGCCCATAACCTCACCGGTAAACAATTCCTGATGATGTAGATAGTAATAAATACATGTAGTACAAAATACATAGAACATAATAAAGAAAAATACATAAAAAACAATTAAAGGAAAAAATGCATAACAAATAACAATAATAAGTAATATTTAAAAAAAACAAATTAAATTATAATATAAGTAATAGAAATAAACAAAACCAACAAACAATTAGTAAATACTCTATATAGGGCCTTCATCATCAGGCATTTTTTCTAATCAACTTAATCTAATTATTAAAGGTTCTTCTTTCATAGAACAACCTTTTTCGTGTTTCCCAACCTCTTGAGATCCTTTCTGTTGTTGTTTTAAGCATTCTATCGGCTCAGTAATAAACAAAAAAAATAACCATAAACCTTAAATAAATCAAACACACTAAAAAATATCTGTTTCGATAGAATGCTTCAAATAACTGATGAAAGATCATGCGTCCTTTTACCTATGTATCACACCCTGTCACTGCTGTAACTGTTAATCGTTTTAGGGCTTATATCTGGGAGATACATTTTACTCTTTTCTAGAAAGAATGTTAAACAGCTATAAACGTGATTAGTTATCGATAGTAAAATCATTGTCATGTTTTCAAATAACTTTGTATTAAATGTATTAAATGAGTGAACTGATAATGTTTGAAAATCTTTAGTTAAGACAATGTGCAGCGAAAATTCTAGTTTTGTAGTAAAAATGATGTTAACGAAAATGAAATTTAGAACGTTAAGTTAATAAATACTAAGTTTTACAGGATGACTTTGTAGGATTTGTCCCTAGTTTGAATGCTTTTATGTTGAGCTGTTTTTAAAATAACAGTTCACTTGTTAACAAGGAACTTACATGATAATTCCACGATTACATACCTCGAGTACATACCTGTCATTTAGCGAGGCATAATTTTTGTCATGAGAATAAAATAGACGTTTCTGTTTAAGGTCTATGGTTTGACCACGGACGTATAAACTCTGGTTTATAGTTTTTATGTCCATGATTGGATTGTTTTTGAAATCAGCACACCTGGCATTTGTATAATTGTAGTATGAGAGTAAATATAATTCTTTGAAATTCTTTATTTGTTTAGTTTTTTCGTCGCGTTGGAGCAATTTTTGATGCTGCGGCCAAATACCAATTTTGGACAGGTTCTAAATATTGCAGCGGCGAATTTACTTATTTCTTCAAAATTCATTCAGTAAATTATTGCTCGCGCTTTGAGACGACCTGAGGATCCATGACTGACTATATTTTCCGTCTGAGCTTCTCAATGTTTCCTGTACATGACATCTCCAGGATGGCTCAAAACGCATCTTCTTGGGGGCAAAATTTATTAAGATCCCACCCTCGGTATAAGTCCTGGATCCGCGCCTGATTTCCACCAACATGGTGCGGAGATGAGGATGGCCGAAAAACATGATAATCGAATATTGGCAGATAGCGACCTGCCCCGAGAGGCGAATTTAATCTTCTGGGCCCAGTTCCATAGTCATGGCTTAGAGACTTAAGACCATCTTTGTTCTATGACCAATCTAACAACTTAAGACCAGTCTTGAAATTTAAGACCATTTTCAGACTTAAGTCTCAGCTGAGGAACCAGCCCCTGGGCAACACTTAGGGTTACTTAAGTCCAAAAATGGTCTTAAATCTTGGGTGGTGCATGGTTCTTGTGTCAAACTTTCGAACGGGGCGTTATTGCCCGCCTGTCCGTGTCGTAGTCCGAAATATCTGTCCGGTCCATGAGTCCGCGCCGGTGGTTGTTGCTGTAAACAACATGGCGGACGGTAAAATATTTTTCGCATCGGTTTTACTGTTGCTGCTGCGAGTAACTTTACTCGTCTACGGTCAAACATCATCGACCCCGTCAGCGTCACCAACAACAGCAACACAATCTACTGCAAACCCAACCTCAGCTCCGACTACAAACGCACCAACTACACCTCCTCCGGCTCCACCAACAACAACCATTATCGTTCCAATTTCACCCACCACAACTAATGTACCAAACAATACAGGTAAGTCAGTGACTGTAGTTTTATCAGTAGCAGTATAAGGGTTAAGAGTTTAGTTTGAAAACTGCAGTCCACAGTTAGACATACTCACACAGTCAACTTGACTGTCGATTTACCGATTAGCATTCGTTATTAGGACTGTCAAGTGACACTGACAGTAGTAACTGGTGGTGGACTGTAGTTTAAATGTAGTCACAAGTCAGTACTGCTAGTAGCTGTTTAGTAACTGGGCTGCAGCTTAGTCAGTTAGCAAACTACAGTTTCCCCAACTGAACTGCAGTTCTTTATTTTAGTTTAGTCACTGACTGGAATGTGGTTTCAGTAGGCTAACCGAACTATATGGTTGAATCAGTTACTCACTCAGGACATGCCCTTTTCATATCCAGACTAAATTATAATGATGCTAGCTTGTTTACACCAGAGAGGGGATCGTACCTCCCTACCCCGGTAAAAATCCTCTAGGTTGGCGATGTATAACTTAGTGGCATGGAAAATTTATAATCTGGGTGTGGAAAATATATGGAAAATGATATTGGCCGACCCGTGGTAACCCTGTCACTGGACGTCATAATATAGGAGAAGGGAACATTAACCAGAATGTTGGATGTAGAGAAAGATTTGAATATTTTTTTTTTTTGTAGATCTAGGTCCATGTACGTGCGACCTGACACCTGGTGTGTGCGATGTGAACTGTTGTTGCGATCCGGCGTGTACCTCTAACGACCTTAATGCGTTTACACGATGTGATGAGTCTGTGAATTTGTAAGTACTGAGTATTGCTAAACGCTAGAGATTGTGGCGACATCGGATTTTAATTTAATACCTACGGATCCCTCCAAGTTCAACAGATCTTCGCTAAATTACATACTCTAAGAGTTCAATTAGTTTATTTTACGATCAGTTTGACTCATCACTCATATCTGCGGGGTCCGATCTAAGCACTTGCCCGATTGCCCGGGACGAGTATTACCCCATAAGGGCAAGTAGGTTATCGTTATCACTTGTCCCCCGAGCTAGTGCAATTTTGTGTAACAAAGCTTTTTCCCCACTCGATACTACAGATTGATAGTGCCACCAATCGGACCGCCTGTGTAGGGCAAGTAGCTTTTGGAGGGGGCAAGTGAAATTTCAGATATGCTTGCCCCCCCTCGGGCAAGTGGCTTTCATTCCTTAGATCGGACCCTGTATCTGTAGAGCTAGGTCCTACAGTTTAACACATTAACATTCAGGACTGAGTTCCACAGTTGTGAATTAGAATCTGACTGGAAGCGAACTCATTGAAAATGAAGTGATTTTGAACTTAAAAGTTAACTCTATCTCACAACTGTGGAACTGGACCCAGGAATTTCACTATGTCTACAACTCCTCAGAAAATTCAAGGAAAAATCCAAATTTATCATGATACATAATAACTCATTCCCAATTCATTTTCATGCATTACAAGTTCGTGTTATTTCGTTCTAAACGCCCTTTGCTTACGTATGATACAAGATATGTTTGTTTCGTTTCGTTGCAGACAAAGTACACAGTATTGCATACAACAATCGAAAGTGTTCCGGTCGAATACGCCGCACACCGTCGACGTTTCAAATCCGAGTCTATTTTGTATTGTTACCGATAACTGTAAGTCGTGAAAAATCGAGCTATTTCTAGATTCTGTTATCTAGGCTTATCCGAATACGGTCATCTATACAAACAAATTGCAGTGCATCACTGTTCTTCGACTAATATCCATATTTCGAAAAGTATGCAAAAATAATGACATTAAACCCTTTCAGTTCAAACTAAATGATACCCTTAAGTGCTGTAGGTGATTTGAAAATTCCAATCCAACTTGTATTAGGGGATGTACTCCACGGTGCGGTGTATTGTCAGTTGGTGAAGTCAAACTTTGTCAACATCGATACACCGTGATGCGGTGTACTAGCAAAGTCCATAACAGACGTTGTTGATGCACTGACAGGGTTTAAGTTTTATTATCGATGAAGTGAAGTCTTTTTACTAAAGCTTGAAAATAATGACACCTTGTTTCTCATAATCAACTTTTGTAGCTGCACTAAAATTTGTTATCAGTTATTGTTAGCTTGATCATGATTTGAAAAAAGTAACGTACAGGGTAGATAGGCGACCGGGCGGGTCAACTTTTAAGCCCAGCAGAAATGAGAAACAAGGTATCGATTTCTTAAAGCCTTTATTCAGATTATCGCGATTTTGAAAATGTCGAATCGTCTCGCTTTTTCATTGCGCAGTTCAAACTCGAAATTACTATTACGTACCGAACGTCGCCAACACTCGTGATCTGTTCCTGGGCTACAAATCGACGGCGGGACCCCTTTATTCGTACGAGAACGTAGCTTTGACGACGAATCCGACAACTCAATCTCGCTATGACTCGTATAAGGTAAGAGAGCAATCGTGACTTACGTCGAAGAGACAAGAAAAATCACCGTTAAATGCCGAATGTATTTAGTAAAGGTGACACACACTGGCAGGGTGACCGCAATTCTGAAAAACTGATGACTGGAAAATACACATCCCCCCCCGCAGGGATTCGAACCTGATGGCATCGAGATTGCCACGGTACGACACCCTGCCACACTAGACCGAGTGCGCAGCTACACGCGCAGCTTGGATGATGTCATTATCAGCCAATCAGATATCCCGTTTTATTCTAGCCCGGGTTTTCCCATTTATAGTTCTTCCGTGAAATTAACCTCGGCGATATACAACGAGCGATCTGATTGGTGCCGCAAGCTTTCATGCGGTAAACCTGCGCATATAGCCGCGCACCCGGTCTACTGTGGCAGGGGTTCGTGCCGTGGCTGAGTGTAGCGATGCCATCAGGTTTCGAATCCCCGCCGCGGGAGGATGGAAAACACAGGGAAATGGTATTTATTTTGTGCATTTATTTTGTGCGTTTGAATTATGTTCTCTGTCTCTAACATTACAACTTCGAAGTCTTCATCTGTTCACAGGCTTTATCATGATCCATGTACTTTTTTTTCTCAGAGCGGAGAACCGATATATACATTGTTCAATCAGACTAATATCCTCGGGAAACTGGGATTACCTCGACCGGCGATATCTTCAGAATGTGACGATACCAATCCGGCCGGTAAGGTTCTATCGATTGCTTGTCTACGGTAAACTGTTGTGTTTGCATGTTTTTGGTACTGGAAGCATCTTTACTGATCTCGAAAGAGTGTCTTGTGATGGACCGCTAAGTACGATTTAGAAAGTCCGACTTTGTGGCTGAAATTTGATAAGAAAATTTCGAGGGATCGGGAAATGGTCTGTACCTATATGTAGTGAACATTTTATCCAGAACTAAGAGGGTTCGCTTTAAGCCATGATCACATAAAGGTGACAGGTTTAACTGGCCTGGACAGACTCGAATTTGGCCCGTGCGTAATTAGTGAGCGCGTTCACACGTAAATCACTCACTCGTTACTAGAATGCTATCAAACTGACGCTCTGGTAGGAGAGGTGAATCACTTCCAGAATCAGTTAGCATTGGCACGCAGTAATTTGACCCTTGTTATAATTCGGCACGAGCCGAATTTGACTCGGATGAGAAACGCTCGCGTGATCGCGACTATAGAGAGGTTTTTACTGTACGCCTCGCGTTGTTTACAAATCGTGTTTATTTTCGTTACAGCGTTTATGATGGATCAATCGTTTACGTGTATCCGAAAACTTGCGCCTCTCGCTCAGTCGTGTCAGACGTCATACGCTTTAGACGCCGCGACGTTCTATTCCGGATTCCGAGTGATTCCCGTAAGTCGATTTCGAACGCGTAACGTTCACACGCTAGCTCCACCTGTTGGATCCTCGCTCGCCGCGAGCGTAATCCTCGATTGCCGCGGTGTAGAGTCCTCGTTACGTAAGGTTCACCATTCTCAATATTATATTTCAGATTCCGTCCGTGCTGGCTCCAAAACTGTACAACGCTTCAAATCCAGAAACATGTAAGTTGAACCTGATTGAAATTTGACAAAAAGTTAAACTTTAGAAGACTGCGTCCTTCTGAGAAAGTTTGCTTTTCTTATTCATTAGAATATTTACCTTGGAATACTTAAAAAAACAATTGAAAAAATAATTCTTTTTTAAATCATTTGCCTATCGTCTGCCTCAGAAATTGAATATCTACGACTTGATTCAACAGTTTTTAGTGAAACAAGGCCATACTCTTTGCCAGGTTGATTCTGATTATCTGGTATTCTATTTTAGGGGTAACGACACCGCTGTACGACCAACAGATGCCTATAGATCCTGTATTGCCGGCGAAATGCGTCGGCGCTCAAGGAATCGTCGAGAACTGCAGAATCGTGGACTCGGTGCCGACACCCCAGTACGACACCGCTACGAAAACTTGTAGATACGCCGTGAAAGAGGTAATTCGGCATCTGATTCTAAAAAGTAGTCAGTCAGGGTGGCCGCTGGAAATCCACGAAACATCCGGGAATTTTCTTTAAAAGAGTCAAAAGTCTACAAATTTTGTAAAAGAACTATGAATCAGGAAAAATCTGGGAAACTTGTTGAGATTGCTAGATCCTATATAAATTCAAACAGTTTCTGCCTATGTTTTATGTATTTAATTGATTGAATTCTTAACAGATCGATTCACGAAAAACAACGTCCATGTCAGCGAAATAGTCACATTAGTAGAGTCGCCACCCTCGTAGTGCTAGCTCTCAGGCTAAGTTCTAAGCTTTTGAAACCTATTTTCATATTTTAAATCAGTAATATGCTTATGGACTTTCTTTTGATATTCCATATTTTTTCATATTTATTTACGTACATGATGTAGTAACGACATAACATATCGGTCTCTTACTAGTACAGCATTAGTTCACTCATCATAGGCCTATTATTATATAGCTTTGACAAAAATCCTAATCTTTTTATTTCAAGGTCGAATACATCATTTCGCAGAACGGAACGAAAGGCATCGTCTCGGTAAACGTGCAGTTCACTCTCGGCGATATCACGGATAGTAATCTTCCGTTGAGTCAGACTTATAAAGCCACTTATATCAGACCGCAGCAGGTATGTACGTAGTTACCGGGTACATATGGAACGCATTTTCGAATGAAACCACTACTTCTCTTGTTAAATTCCTACCATTAGTGGTATGAGTCGGGCGGATCTTGGAAAATTTGAAGGCAGGGGAACAGAGGAAATTACTAAAGAACTTTTCTGATAAAGCAGGGCGTCATAGGCTACTAGCGGGGTCCAACCCTCGGTGTTAGGTATTTTTGAAGAAAAATATGCAATTTCCGAATGGATTTGTGTCACAGGTTTCTCTGACTTGACGAAAAGGGGGGCTACCTCAATGGAAAGGCAGGGGTCCGGACCGCCTTGACCAGCCCCTAAACCCATCCCTGTAAAAAATAGAAATGCCAGGGCTTAGCAAAATGTATAACTCCAAATTTTGATTTCAATCGTAACTTCTTGTTTCCAATGAGTAAATGATTAAAACTTCACCGTTCTAAGCTTGAACTGTGTCCGGGTCGCAATATTATGATGAAATTTATTTCTGGATGTTTTCGTTATTTCAGGCTGGTGCGTCTCCTGCGTTTAAATACAGCGGTAATCCCGGGTATCGCGTCGGCGAACCCGTTATGGCCGGTAAATTAGTAAACCAGCAAGATTCTACCGGAACCTTGAAATATCCTTTTATTTGACTTCAACTAAAAATGAAGTTAAGTTGTGTATTTCAGGAACCCCATCATTGGGGGGACAAGACTCAAAATTTTACCAATTTTTATTTTTGGCCATAGTTAAACCTAACTCACAAATGTGGAACCGGGCCCAGAGTATTACTGTATCGTTAAAAAAAGTTGACGACATTGAAAATAAGCCTTAACTCGAAATAAACGCAGGCGATATCGATTAATACGGACAGGAATCAGTGGATGACGGTGATACGACCGGGACCGGGCGGATCGTGTCTGACGCAAATCGGCAAACGTGAATCCGTGAAATTCGGAGTCAATATTCGCAGCGGATGTTTGTTTGAGTAAGTGTATGTTAAACAGGTATCTGTCGTACAGATCCCGCATCCCCTCGGATATTCCATAGTTATCACTATTCTTCCAATCGATGATGATTTTCATAAATCGTATCGTCCAGATTTTCATGCCAGATATTTTCAATCGAAACTGAACTAATGAGTGGATTACTAGTTGAAAAACTGATCCCCCGAACTTCGCATGTGTTCAGAACTTCACCTGAGATATTTTCAGCTGGAACTGAAGTAAATTCTCCAGATATTGGACATTTTATCAGCACACTTAACCTAAACTGATCCCCCAAACTTCACATATGTTCAGAAATTCACTATTTTTCATTGAAAATGAACTACAGACACTAGACAATAGACATTTGAAGAATTAGCTCCAGATGAAAACCTGGGGCCAGTTGCACAGTCGTGACTTAAGTCAAAAAGTGGTCTTAAATCTTTAGATCAGTCTTAAGTTGTTAGATTGGTTATAGAACTAAGTTGGTCTTAGAATGGTCTTAAGTCTAAGCCATAACTGTGCAACCGGCCCCTGCTATTAATGTACATCATGTACCTTAGTGAACCACACTGATGATTTAATGAAATAAAGTCAAATCTCGTATGAAAAGAAAAAATGAAAACCTGCATTTCTTCTGCCAAAAAAACTTCATCTAATCGACGTTGCTTCCATTTACAGGTTGTCGCTAGCGAACATAACGAACGTGTGCAAGGTTCTGCAGACGTCAGTGTCGAACGCGTTACTCGGAGACGCTCCGACTTACGTGGCAACATTTGGAAACTCTCTCGTAGAAAACGTCGGTGATTGGGTGCCAATTATCAAGGACAACCTTCCTTCAGGAGCATCGGTTAGTTTACTGTATCTGCCTAACAGATTTTGTGTTTATGCTTTGTTTCGATGTTTAGTTCACCCGCTATTGTGTATATAGCCAAACAAGAAACACTGAAACAAACCTTCAACATGACCTGTCGATGTATTCATTGTATCACATGATACCATTCAAAATGGAGGTGATTTTGATTAGTCATGTGATCCACAAGTTGTCATTGATTGGTTATCGTGTGTCAGGGTTTTTTATGATCAGTTGAACTGTTATTGAAGCTCAGTATTTTGGTAAGCATTGTTTCTTGCTGAGGAGCATACAGTCACAAAACAAGCCAGAAAAATGTTTTTGTTTTTAGTGTTTCATACTTATCGCATATTTTCATCGATGCTACTTACATTATGATTTTCTAGTTCGGAAGGAAATTACATTTTTGAATCTATTTCGCAGGTGTCGCTGAGCGGAGGATGTTACAACTTGGTTCTCGGTTTGCATATCGAGATAATCTACGCGAACGTCGGCGCTCTCGGCAACCCGCAGCCGAAGATACTCGGCGTTAAATACACATGGGATAAACAACAGAATTTACAATTCAAGGTACGAGCGATTGTGCAGACAAGGGCAGAATGCAAGCAAACTCTGCCAGTCGAAGATTACGATACCTATGAGGTGTATTTGTGTAGGATAAACCGATTACAGGGTGGCAACTTACCTGGAAATCAGGGAATCGTTGGGGAATAATCAGGGAATTTTGTAAAAAAGAACCTAAATATCAGGGAAAAGTCAGGAAATTTTGTAGAAAAAAAAGAGCTAAACATCAGGGAAAAGTGAGGGAAATGTGTTGAGATTGCTAGATCGCGCATAAAATCAAATTGTTTCTGTTTATGTCTTATATATTTGACTGTGTTAATCGATTGGATTCTTAGCAGATCAAGTCGGGGTAAACAACGTGCATGTCAGGGAATAGTTGGGGAAAAAGTCAATTTCTAGTTCATTTACAATTAAAACTAGTTTCAGATGTCAAATTTCTGTCATTTATGCGAAAAAAGTATTACCAAGAGATTGGTGAAGGTAGTCGGGGTCTGGTTTTTTGCAGAGGGAGAATGATACACAAATCACGCGTTCTGTATCTGGTTGGTCTGCATCTTATTCGTTGTATTGTTATATTTCAGTGTATCGGTCAGTATTGTCAGCCGGGAACCGAACAGTCGCAGACGCAGAAATTCGAACTGGTAACGTCGGTGACGTTCGTCGACGCGTCCGTCCCGGCCGTATCGCTGCAAGCTGAAATCCCGTTATTCACCGTGCGTCTGCCGTACGATTTCTTCTATCCGTTTTTCGCCGGCGCCGGCGCGAATTTGATACCGCGGACCGGCGTCGTTCTGCTCGCCGCCGTCCTAGCGACTTTAAAACTAACCTCGTGAACAGAACTGATCGATAGAGAATCTAGTTAAAAGAAATGGAATTTGTCGCATTGTCTTACGCCACGTGTGATGAATTCGAATATTCAATCATCCTGCCGTCCTGACGGATAATCTGATCTATCCTCTGTGTAGAAGATAATGGAACGATCGTACAATTGTAATAACAGGCTTATAGTGTGTGAAGGGGGAAAAATTTAGTTTGATTCAAAAGAAAATGTTAACCCTTTCAGTGCGTCTACACCACAGTGCAGTGTATGGACTTCGTCGGTGATGGACTTCGCTAGTACACCGCACCACACCTTATCGATGATATAAGCAATAAGTTTTTCTCTATTAACTAATGATAAACCGCACTGTGTATGCCCATTTTAAGACATACAGGGCCCGGTTTTACGGACTGGTACTACCTTTTACCCCGGGGCTAACTTCATTCATTTTCAATTGAGTTAGCCCCGGGGTTAAAGGTAATATCAGTCTGTAAAACTGGGGGGTAATTTTTTAACAGTTTAAAATTATCTCTTGCACTTATCGGTATCAATTAGTCAGCACTGAAAGGGTTTTAAGCAGAAACGTTACATTTACGGCTATTACAACATATTTAATCCCATGTTTATCAAATTTGTTCGTTTACCTTTGTTGTTACCAACTGATATCGCTCACAGGCCATATCTGAGCATGAAAAATTTCTCGGGGAGCACCACACACCCCCTTCATTTCCAACCAAGTTAAAAATGAACCTACCCGCATATTTTTTCTCGCTCGCTACGAGAGTCAGAATAGATTGTAATAAATTCTGAATATCGTCAATTGTGTGACCGTTCCATTATCACGCCATCATACATTGGAGGGCATGTGATCAAAGTAGTCGTTATCCGTAATTACTGTAGATATCATTGTTTATTTATATCATGTGTTTCATTGAATTCAAACTGAAATGGAAAATTTAGACGCTGTTCACAGTATTAGAATGTCGGAATGATTTAGTAGTCAAATGTAGAAGTCTTAACTTAAATTGATATTTAAGAGATTGTTTAAATACAACTCAAATAGACGCTGGATACGGAGTTACATTATAAGAATGATCTAGTAGTCAATTCATCGTTATAGAAGTCGATGAAGTTTTCAAAAACGTGAAAGATCTTTAGAGACCATTGATAACTGACATTTTCTGTCATATTTCGATGAAATTGTCCTGCAGATGAAAGATCAACTTGTTATTGTAGCACTTTTCAGAGGTTGGCAGCAGTCCTGAATCTTACGTAGATTCGAGTTTTTTTGTATAACGAAGTTAGTTGTATAGTTTGTATCACTTTGTATCATATATTTTGCTATGTAGATATGTATAGATCGAACAATTAATAGTCTCCACTCTGTATTTCGTCCTCTGAAACTATGATATCGTGTCCAGCCAATTGTTCTACACTACTATCGTTTTCTGACTGACTGTAGTTTTGTAAGGTTTTGTAACAATGTATATATATTAACCCTTTCAGTGCGTCTACACCGCAGTGCGGTGTATAAATCAGTGATGGATTTTGCTAGTACACCGCACTGCGGTGTATTGATGTAATTAGTAATTTGTAATTATCTCTATTGAAAAATGGCAGAAAGTGTCAAACATAGTGAAATATTAGTAACTAACGATACACCGCACTGCGGTGTAGACGCACTATAGTGGTATTCCCATTGTTCAACACACTAGGGTGGAATTTTTTAGAATTTTCAAATTTTCTCCAGCACTATAGGGTATTAATTAGTCAGCACTGAAAGGGTTAAGTGCATGTACTTTCTTTATCTTTATACGAAGGACAAACACAAGCGTGACTGACTCTGTAATACCGAAACCGCGCGTTGTTTATAGTTTATACATGTATGGGGAAATCTATTTTCTAATAGATTAAATTATTTTTAGAAAAACGGTCGTCTCGAATGTGTTGTTTTTGTATGAGATTTTTTGTGCAGCCTTCTGGTTACCCCGAAGTCAATGCCATATCTATCGTTTATCTTTGCATCTCTCTGTACAGGACTCCTTGCAGTGATGACTCCAAGATGACTCCCAAGATTGGCCAAGTCGAGATACCAACTCTCTGCATACTTCACCATACTAAAACTACACATGGTTTGAATCCGTATCTAACCCTAAGGAGGATCACTAGATGGAAATTTGTGACTTATTGTGGTATTCATTCCGTAGAAAATCAAGAAAATAGATTTGTGTATATTCCTTGTTTTTGGTCGGATTTTCTTCAAATTTCGTCGTTGAAACAATGAAAAACAATTGCAAAATCGTCGCGGAATTCAGATACAGTTTGCGGCAACCGGTAGAGCGGGCGTCTTACACGAGGACCTCGTTTGTCGATGAACGAAAGTTTTAATTTTCGACGATTAGAATCTTTCATCAACTCGATAAACATCAATATTATTAACGTTCGAGGCTAAAAACGGTTTTAATAAGTCTCGTAGTTTCTCGGTTTCTGAGATAAGACACGATCGCCGCAGTAACCGCACCCGTTATCTGAACATGATACGTGGCCTGTTATTTGACGTCGCCACGGATTAATTTCATCAGAAAATTCTCCATCTTAACAAGTTTCACTCTGCACCGAATTATACCGATTTTTTCAATAAGACGATTCTAAATTAAAGACATAAATTCAGTCGTTCTATGGATGAAACCGAAAAATGTAATAATCCCGCAGATTCTCTGCTCCGATAAGGTCGCCCGAATTTGTATAAAAGTCGCAAAAAGTTAGGCTTATTAATTCGTTGCTTACTGCCGTCGACTGGTGATCATGATCAGCCCCGTTTCACGAATGATGGTAGTTGCGGTTCTCGTGCTTTTGTTGACAGGTAGAAATTAAAAGATTCGATATTTTCTATATTTCATATCACGGGGGTTCTTCAGATAAATTGTTATTGTGTATATTTTGTTCAGGTGGGTTTCGCGTTGCAGCTGATGGCAACAGCTTACTGGTAGGATTGGAAAATGACAGTAGTAAGTATACGAATGATAGGTAAAATTAGGCAACTCGAATAGTTCGTATGTTTTTGAGAATACTTTAAGTAGATTCGCTTACTGAGATGAATTTCCAATGGCTCTTTTGTCATCGGCATTGTATCATATCTATCCGCAGTTTGGCCGTGTCACGTTCAGATTTATGTGTATATATATATTTCTCAATTGTCTAGCCTGCGCCGACCTCATTCGCGGGTTAGATTCACGCTTCGCCCCGAAAACTCTCGGTGACACGATCTTGATAAAGGTCTCCGGCCCAAACTCGTAAGTCACCGACACACTTCGATAAACCATCGTACTATTTCAGAGGTAGCCATCTTTTCTGCTGGGGTAGTTAAAACGCCGTATTCGATCTATTTTCCAGTTTGAGAGCGAAGCTGGAGAAAGAAAAATTCGTCACGGATGTCGAAGAAGATGGACCGTGTCAAGTGGCCCAGTAAGTTGAACAATATATATTTAAACTATAGGGTGTTTATATACACGTTACGTCACAGTACGTCAGATTGTCCACCAAATGCGTTATAAGCCACGGTGTGACGACCATTTGACGTCCAATATGACGCATGTAGCTTTATACTAACATACGCGTGACTTGTGTTTATAATCTACATAGCTCTACACAAATCTACATATCTACATAGATCTACTCAAATCTACACATCTACATAGCTTTACACATATATCAGCTAAATTGATCCTCGCTTGGTCATATGGTCACCATGGACCTTAAAACGATAAGTCCATCGTGGACCCTGAAAATGATATATGGTCTTACGCTTAAAGAAGACTGAAAATAAATTTCTGAGAATACTCTTTCAGATTCTCCGGCCAATGTTCATCTGAGTCGGACGCTCCGTGGGTAAGTTTATGCGACGAATCGAAACAGCCACGGGGAGGGGGATCCAGTCCATCTAATTTCATTTTGAGTGCCCTATTTGATTTTGTCAACTATGTTCATTGGTGAGACGAGAAGATAAACAATATCCGTGTAAGATGATAACGAGAGAAATCCCACAATAAATTCAGCCAAAACGAGAAACTTGAATAGATGAGCATATATATTTGCGCA
The DNA here is from genome assembly GCF_964204645.1 of Tubulanus polymorphus. Lineage (NCBI taxonomy): Eukaryota > Metazoa > Nemertea > Palaeonemertea > Tubulaniformes > Tubulanidae > Tubulanus > Tubulanus polymorphus. The sequence goes on along the minus strand of NC_134035.1, from coordinate 3,154,634 downwards.
ACGTTTCGGCTAAAGACTATTAGCCATCATCAGGCGTACAGTACGCCTGATGATGGCTTATTGTCTTTAGCCGAAATATTCTTTAGCCGAAACGTGGCGCAAATATATATATACTCTGAAAGTTAAGTTCATTGGTGTATTTCAATGCGGGAGTACACATAATATTGTCTTTTTGGACATAAAAGTGCTATTTTGGCATGTGACAAGTCCTTCACAGTTGGCCTCTGGATCCACCCCTGAACAGAATGCTGGTCTCAGGTTTCGTAGTTGCTTTTTCTAATAGTTCATATTTACGGATCCGCCGTGGCTGATATTGCTACTTCGTTTCAGGGTCTGCAAAGAATATCAAAACGTAACTTGGACTTGGATGGAACTTACGACTTTAACTCGCAATGTAAGTAGTATCAAATAGGAACAATATATGAGTCTGACGGATATTGACATAACAAATGGAACAATTCTAATGATTCCATACTGGATAACGAACCATCGGTTATAACGAACAGTCTGGTCTCCTGGTGAAGTTCGTTGTTTGAAATTATACTTTTACAGATCTTGGAGAAGGAGTTGATGTTTACTTTCTAGACTCGTAAGTATAGCAAAGATATGAATTCAGCCTTTTCTATTCGATGACTTGATTATTTGTTTTCTATTGTGAATTGGTTGTTCGTCTGTTAAAGCGGCATTCTTATGACACACGACGAATTCCAATCGCAAGGATCTAGTCGCGTACGTTGGGTAAGTTAAACGATGACCCATATCCTTATAGTTAACATTTTCATCTGAAGTGTTCATCTGAATCATTCGGATAAATACTCTAAGCATTTACGCACCAAATGCCCTGACCAGCCGTAGATTTAAATTCGGTTTCGGTTGATTGAGTGTATTAGCAAGTAAGTAAGGGTGGAACTTCTTAGATTTTATCGTATGTGTATAGCATAAACCTCACGAAACTTTAGTTATAAGTCGATTTCGCTGATATATCGAGTGATTATGGAAAATAATAGTAATTTTTCGTACAGGGAGCAGATTTTGTAAATACCCCATCTCAGCAGACGGATGACTACGGCCATGGCACCAGCGTTTCAAGTGAGTGAGAGATAAAAGATACTTTCTTAATTTCAGAAAAAAATATTGACTGATTAATCTTAGTCACGGGCCCAGTTTTATAGATTGGTGTTACCATTATTATCATTTCATTATTTCTAATGATAGGTATTGCTGTGGGTAACACGGTCGGCGTGGCGAGGAAGGCTACTGCTGTAGCGGTGAAAGTAACGGATAACATCGGGTCCGGCCAAATCTCGACGCTTATCGCCGGAATAGATTGGGTTATCGCAGATCATCAAGCGAAATCTTTCCCGAGGAAATCTATAATCAAGTAAGTACCATTTATAATTATAACTTGCGGACGTTATAAGAATCGCTTTTTTACGACCGGGTCGGATACGGACAGCGTTCACATCGCCATTTTTCCGTGAGTTTTTCAAGAACTGCAATTTTCTACAGGGCATTTTTCCACCCGCTAAAGCCCTCCATGACTTGGGCTTAGCGGCTTATTCAACTCACCCAAATGCCTGGAAATTGCATTGATATATGCACTGTATCATTCCCATATTTTCCACATCCCCACTTTAGGCTTCACGCTCGTTGCGTGGATAGAGTATCGTGTCCGTTTCTTTGCGCTCGATGTCTGGCCCTGGATCCGCCCCTGAGATGGTGGCCATTATGACACGCGATGCGTCGATATATATACGTCGTTTATACGCGTCACATTGGACGACGCTGTGACGTCATAGCACGCGCTTGACAGTATTTTCGTCACATCACGTGCGAGCTTTTTCTAGTGCGCGCGCACTTGAAGTATCATCTTAAGTAAGGTAAGCGGAAACAATTCTGCGATCTTAATTTCTAGCCTTTCGCTCATCGCCGGAAAGTCAAACTTACTGAAGAGAGCCGTGGAATCGGCAATGAATGCTGGAATCGTTGTTGTAGCCGTTGCTGGAAACGGAGAGCAGGACGCCTGTCGCACGATGCCGGGCGGGATCAGAGACGTGTAAGTATGAGCCTATAGTGAATCGCTGTTTTATCACGTAAGATAACTGACTATGAACTACGTCTTCAATTCAATATCCGAAAAGAACAAAGTCAGTACGCCATTCGCAGATCTGTAAAACAGACTCTATAAAACCCGCTCATCGAGGCCGAATGATTAGTTCATGTTGTTCCTAGTGTATTTTTCGCCGTTGTCGCGGTGATATCTTTGGATATCACTATGATGCCGCAATACTTATACAAATATTTAGGGGATACAAAATATTCGATCTAACCGTACATTCCTGTACCCCATATACCCGTGTTCAAAAATTCAACACGCTATATGATACGGACACAAATTGTCTGACGAACGTTGTCTTCGTTTCTTTGATCTTGAAATAGGGGTTGACCCTGTTATTTATTTGATTTGTAAATTTCGTTTGATTTTTTTTTTGATTTGGTGTCCCTTACAACAAACCCACCTTTCCTGCCAGGATCGGAACAGGGGGTTTGATTCTGAATTCGGAAATCGAAGTACAGATTTAGTTGTATGATCGACGTTCGAATTTACAGACTTTTTTGTGCATTATCTGAAATATCGTTTTTTCGTTTCTAGTATTACAGTAGCGTGTTCGAATCAGGCGGATGAAGCTTGTTCTTATTCCAACTACGGCAGATGTGTGTCGATCTACGCTCCCGGTGATAATATCACCGTGGCTTTTCGACTGTCCGACTGTAACTATACCACTATATCGGGTACATATAACACTTAACGGTCCACTCGTCTGTTACGAATGAGTTTTTTTTTTCATTTCGCTCACGCTGTTTTGCACCGCTCTTATTTTAGGAACATCATACTCGGCACCGCACGTCGTAAGTCTGAATACTTGATATCGTTTCGTTGTGGGCGAGTGGTTAGAGCGTTCGGATTCGACTCCGGGACGCCAAGTCGTGATGGGAACGCGCTCGCGACCTTCGGGGGTTTTATCCGTGAAATCCCCTTCCAGTTCTTCCACTTTTTCTATAAACAACTTTTGCACAGTGATATTGACCTAGGAATGCATCTTTTCTTATCCTTAGTTTAATAGTATAGTAGTATTTATTATACATTATGTGGATACATTATTATATTAATTGATAATTACATTCGTTCATATTGCATGATATACAGTGAAAGAATGTATCAAGAAAATGTGGTCTACACATGGAAATATTACTTTGATTTTTCATTTGTTTGCACGTACTTATTTTACAATTCATTTGTTTGTATATGTCAATTTTTTTTTTACACCTTTCTCCCTGTATTTAAATTGTTGTTAAACTCATTCGTTGTATCGAATTTTTTTATATACCGTTCTATGATTATTTACTGATTGCATTTCGAATTGAATTGAGAGTAAGACATGTGTCTGTTTATAGTATTTTTATCTTATGTTACAGGCGGGAATACTGGCAAAATATATCGCATCTCAGCCCGGTGAAATCGGACAAACCGCCGCGACGCAGTGGCTCCAATCGGTGTAAGTGACAACTGATAATTTTCAAAAAGTTGACTCGTCGTGTCGTCTCGATATTTTTCCTGAAATTCGAAGATAATTCGTTCACTATCTCGTCTTGTTTCAGAGCAACGGAAGACGTGCTGACGAACGTTCCGCGCAGAACGGAGAACTTACTGGCTTTTGCCAACGACTGCAATTTATAGTTTAACCGAAAACGAATCGAATTCAATGTTCAGTTATCCAGCAAAAGATACGTGGTCTTTTTGTCAATATCTCATATCAGCATCAATAAAATCAACCAAAAAAAATATGAACACATAATATCATTAGTTACGTGCGGTTTGTTGTCGGTGTATGTTTTTGAAATCGTAGTAACTTTTGAGTTATAAACATAGTACGAAGTTCGTTATAACACTACCATCCTTTTTAATGCCATTGCTCGCTTAACGCCAACGTTTTTCACCCAACAAATTTGCTCGATCCAACCTCAAATTCAATAGAAATACCATTCTTTATATTGCTGCGAAATTCATTAAACGCCATCGCTTTTCATCCACCCCAATAGTGGCATTATAAAGGACTTTTTGCTGTATTTTTTCATCACCTATTTACTTTATTCACGAAAGTCCCAGTGAGAACTCCATCTTTCGGGTCGGATCCAGACAAGCAGCGCGTGCTACCGTCCCAATATTCTCCTGTGCCCTTTTGAATATACAATGGCAATATTTCTCAGGGCACTTTTTCCACTCACAACTAACAAGACAGCATCAGTGCGTGTAGCGCAAGATTTAGCTTGTATTCTCTTTAATGTTCAAGTGGCTAATAAAGTTGTATGCAAATGCACTGGAATTTTGGCTTTTCGTTCTACGTGAAAACTTGCCCTTTCTAACTGTTCGCCGTTTTTATTTCTTTGTATTCTGGATCCATTTCTTTGTATCCCGGATCCGCCCGTGCGACAGACTATTCGCGAGCAGTCGCTGTAGCCTTTGAAACGACTGATGGACGTGTTTCTAGTTGATTTGTCTTTTTACATGGAATATCCGATACACACAATTTCAAATTGCACAATTTCCAATACATTCCATTACATGATTTCATTGTAGTACATTGGTTTGACAATTAATCCAACAACTGCTAGCATGAACTAATGAATTTCTTTTGGTGCCGTAAACAGCCCCGTCTATTTCAAGGAAGATGATTTGATTTGCAGACGACAACTGGTCTATAATAATCTCACATAAGGACGTATAATCTATAGTCTAATGTTTGTAGTTCATCAGTTTCAATTAGAAAGTCTCAGGTGAAGCACTTATCACATGTGTTAAGGTGCACCATCAGTTTTTGACAGCGTGCTGATGAATCATTGATATACCTTGCAGTAATTACTTGCATTCGAATGATTAATTCAAGGATAATTGGACTCCACCCACAACTCTAACCGTTCACTGCAACAACTCGGACATGTTTTGAAATATTTGTTGTTGTTACACCAAATATTGAAATATATAACATCCTACTCGGATATCACTTAGGTCGGACGCATGTTTTCGGTCCCAAAAGATCCGACTTAAGCGAAGTCTACTAGACCGAATAGCTGAGAGGGTTAATGTGAGGACATTCAGACGTAAGAGTTATTGCATACCAAAAATTTGCGACTCTGCGTAGGCGCGTTTACATCTATGGCTCTCTCATTTTTGCGTATGTTCATATCAACACGTATAATGATGCTTTTAAAAGCCTAACTATATCATTTCTATGCATTGTATTAAACACTCCCTACAATAAAGCCGCATTTAGACCACTATGTATGAAATGATATATCTATTCAGCGTTGATAATTTTTGAATTTTTGAAAAAAATCGATTGACCGTTATGAGAGGAAATGAGTGGTATTTCCCGAATTTATTCAGTGTTTCTAATATCAATAGGTGTTGTTGTTCGGGTTGGTTTGAATAGTTTGAGTCATGCGGGTTCATGAAAAACATGAATGTACGTTTTAACGAGAAGATACCATTCATAATGTGTGAAATATGTACAGTGCTCGAAGTGAATGCAGGGCATTTCGGAAAATATAAACGCTGAACCTTACTGGATTGAATGGAAAACTCAAAAATCTTATTCACAACTAACTTGACACAGAACTGTGGAACTGGGTCCTGATTAATGTCTGTCTTAAAGGGGAAATCCACCTTGAGATTTTTTTTCTTATATAGTTGAATAGATGTGAAATAAAAGTATTGGTTCAAATGAAATCCAAAATAGATGTCTCCATTAATTATTTAAAAAAAATTTTCTAAGTCAAATCCTCAAGAGATTCGTCCGCGTGAAACAGAATTACCGCCGATGCAATCGGAAGAATGGGTTTAGGTGGTTTTAGAAATACTTCGCTGCCCCTTCAAATCTTCTCTACTATCTCCAACTTCGTCTTTTCTTAGGAAGAACAGCCCTACACGTAAACGGAAACGGACAATTTCGATTGACTTTTTAAGTTCGCGTTTATTTCTCTTTCATATTATTATCATCGACGGATTTTCTATTTACATTTTATCAATATTAAAATAAAAGCATCTATATAAAGTATATAATAGAAATTCTGTACATCTTTTTATTGCGTTGAACATCGTTATTTACAGGTGAGTAATACTAAAACGGGGCGCATTCCTCGGGGAAATCCCTCGCCAATGCACAATGGCATCTTTAGAATTCGTGAAAAAGCGGTCACACCGCGTGTGTACGTACACAAAGCACGGCGTGCTGCGCGTGACTCGGTTGACACTATATAATACGGTGACACGGTCGTTCGCAAATAAGCATTAAAAAAAGAAAGCTTGAATAAGAAATCGTATGTACATAAAACTACATGTTAATATGATAACTTTTGTCTCAAACTACCGACTATACGTACATTGAACTCGAAATGGTTATTGGTGGTATCCCCCGATTTAGTTACGCAGTTAAGTTTTACGTAATCGGATTTAAGAAGATCAAATTTGCTTTTTGGGAAAAACTGAAATTTCTAAATAGTTTTTGAAAAGATTTAACTACTGCAGCCCGCGCGAAAACTACTGCAAGGCTATTCAAAACGTCTTTTTACAAAACAGCTTTAGCAAATATCGAGCTTACACAAGAAGCACCTTTGATACCAATTATACTTATGATATATCAAAATAGACCGTAGTAAACTATACAAAAATATGTTAAAAGCAGATCCTTTTATGAGTGAAGTACCTATACGCTATAATGCCCTACAATTACGTGAAGCGTTAATTCGTGAACTTCAGTTCCGATACAAAAATAAATCTTTTCTAGTATATTCGTACGTGTTTTATACAGAATAAATGCATCTTTATCGCTTCGGCCTCGACGTATCTGTTCTTTTTCACTGTATCCATTACATTTTACGAGGAACGCGAGATAATAACGAGGAAAGAAAAGACGCCTCTTCTTCCTAATATCGTCCTCTTATTATGTATACATTTCGAAGCCATGCTCCTCCGAGAAGCAAATTTCTTTCTTGAATATCGCGCATATTTAGACAGGATGGATAGGTCTGTAGTGAAAATAAGATTCGACTTCGTGCCCGCCGGATGGGGAGATGGCCGGTCGCCAGTCGCGTGCCTTATCGCCGAACTGAAAAACCAATCTCTTTCCGCCGACCCGTCTCAAAACATCCCGGTCATAATAGTACCTGCAATAAAACATAGAAACGTCTAATATACACGTGTAAAGGCCCTCAGTAAAAGTCGGTTAAGTCGTCAACTGATGAGATATTACCGAAGACTCAGGTCGTCTCTATTTTAAGTCCCAATTTGTATTTCTATATCCAATACATCAAGTGTAGCATGGACTCCGTGGTGTAAGTCATCGATATCTATATACGACGACTTAACCGTGTTTAACTGTATCTTTATAACGGGTTTTACTTGCGAAGTAAATATCAGTAAGAATCGAACCGTAATCCAAGCAATGGTTGTAAAAGCGGGAAATATGTAGGAGAGAGGACCCCATCGTTGCTCTGGTAGGTCCTTATTTCATGCGAGACCCCCTCGGAACCACCCCGCCTATCTACGCGACACCACCGGGAGTCACGATGGCCGTCAAGCGTAATAAGCGACCTCCTGAAGTAAAATGCCACGATTGACTGCCATTTTAGGCCAATATGACGTACATATACATGTGGTCAATATGTGTGGATTCTGGGAACAATGTAACAACCAATCGAACTGAATGCACTATGATGTAACATGTCTTCAGCATGACAAAGTGTGACGTTACTATATTTGAACTTTTAGATGGATTTCCTGCTCCAAGTTGTTCGTTTTCGGGATAGTACAGAGGAGTATAGTACCGCGAGAGGAGTTTGTGAAAGCACCAAACATGACCGATGGAATTACTAGATTTAAGGTAAGCGCTTTAGTTGTCAATCTAGTCAAATTAGGTAACGAATGAATGTTTGCTGGGTCAATTTGCTTAGAAGAACTTCACATGCTGCAAAATGTTGACGATTTGGGTGAATTACATGCATGGAAATAAGTAAAGACGTTCTCAAGGCTTTCCAGGGTTAAAATTGCATATCAAATGTAAATTGGGTTTTATTCATCGGAAAACTGGTCACTTAGGAATAATTTACGCTGGGCTTCGCAATTTAGAGGGGGGATAGTCCGAAACCCTTGGACGCTAAATCCGCCTTCGTAGAGCACGTGTTTTGGAACATGAAAATTCCGTCTAGTCATATTTGTTGCATTATATTAGAGGCTTTTGGGCATTGCTGATTTGGGGATTTACTTTGATCTATATATAACTATGCATATATACATATTTTGAAGGACACTTGTCGTATCTCACATATGGCCTAGATCTGCCACTGAATTTGAACAATGTCATTCATTTCTTATCTGCTTTGAAGCGTTAGATTTGCCTACCATGCATTCCTGCGCTAAAATGTCGCTTTTGGTCCAAATTTGAAGCATAACTTCTTAGGGAAATTTCGATTCTTTGGAAGATCAGCAAAATAGCCAGCAGTACGCGAGAACCTAACAAACAAAATATCAAAACAGACGATTAAATAAAGAAAAAAAAACTCTCTCTTGCAAAATCTTCCTGGTCTTTTGAGGCGATGCAGGTATCAATGCGCAACAGGTAATTCACCTTCTGACCATAATTGCAATGTTAAGTCTGGACGATTGAATGTGACCCGATAAAAACTTCTAATATCTAATGTCTGGTGTTAGTAGTTCGTTTGTTAAGTAATCTATAGATTAGAATGATTGAGGTGAGGTCCTGAGCACATAAATGAACATATATACGCATGCGCATCGAATATCTGAGGGAGTTAGCTTCAGATAGAAGATTGAGATCTGCAACGCGTAACGTTTCATCAGATTTTCGATGTGTTAGAAAACAACGATCATTCGGATTTCTTCGTTCATCCTAAGTTTCTCTGGCATTTTCGTGCACATACACATTCCGATTAGTTGCCCGAAACACTCTTCATTTTCAACGAATTCATCTCGAAATTAGCCCGATTAGATTCGCGAAACTGCTGTAGATCCAGGGGTGGTGTCGCCCACCGGTGTAACCTAAAGCGAGGAACACGCCGAAAGCAGAAACGCGATACTTCTGAAAGAATATAGTATCGCTATATAAAGCAATACGCGAACAAGCTCAAGAAGAACTCACCTGAGAGCGCGGCTGAGTTTCTCGTAGTTCATGTTGCTGTTTTTCTTTTTTCGGCCCCACATTTCGGCGACCTTCTGCGACTGCACAATGCGGAACACTCCGGCGCTCAGGTCCTCCCATTTGATGATTTTCGGATTGAAATCCGGGTTGCCCAACAGGTCTCGTATGAATTCCCACAAATGATTTCCTTTGCCTGATAATTCGGAAGAATATGTATTAGTTGGACCGGTCGGATTTTTCCGATTTCATGGATTTCACGAAACAAAATTGAACTCCGTAGTTAAGATCATCAACTACTACTTACACTGACCCGGTTTTCTGCCTCGATTGCTCGGTTTTTTCTTCGACGTCGGAATGTGGTCGCCGTACATCGACTCCTTACTGGACGACCCCGTGCTTCCGCGTCTGCATCGTTTACTGACGGTTTCGGGCACCAGGGGGAGCACATCGCTGTCTACGTACAGGCCGTCGTAGATGGCGTCGCCGCAGCGGTCGTCCATGCGGTCGTCCATGAAACGGGGCGCGAATTCGCGAGATAAGATCGGTTGATACGTCGACGTGAACGACGGTAGCGACGCCCGCTGCTGATGTTGTTGCTGCTGCTGCTGCTGGTGCTGGTGCTGCTGATGCTGATGTTGCTGATGCTGCTGATAAGAATGATGATGATATTGTCCCTCGATCGATCGCGGATCAAATTTCTGTTCGTACTCGTAGAGATGTCGTTGATGTTCGGCAGCGCCGCCACCGATACAACTGAAGAAATGTCCGGTGAATGGCTGATTCAAGGAGTTGGGATCGGCGTCGAAGTCGTATTTGTGCCCGTTGATCAAAACGCTTATCGGTTCTTCTGCAAAACACGTACAGTTTACCATAACCAAATCATCAATCAATTTATGTCTAATAGTATAGGCTGGGGGTAATAATACCAAATTTGGAGCGCATTTGAACCGACTCTGGTTTGGATGCCTGCGCTATTTTATGACAATTATTATTATCATCATTATCTTATCATTATAGTAGTGTAGCTTGGATTCTGAATTCTGAACCCACAGTTCGACTCAGGAGGTTCTTGAGGTTCGACTCAGAGTTACGTGAACATTGAAAGCGGTTTGATTTTAACTCGAAGTTAATTCCTAACTCAAAACTCGATCCCCGAACAGCACGATACTGACTTCAAATATTTCATATACAAATTTTCATTAACTTGAACATGATATCACAGAAATTCTCAAGTTTTAAAATCTTTTTCCCCTACAGAGTTGAGGTGACAACATAGGATCATATAGGTTGCTACTAACCTGGAACCAATTCCACAGCTTTTAGTTCGAATTTGACTGAAAATGAACTATAACTCAGCGTTAACTCGAACTCGCAACTGTGGAACTGGATTCGAGTATTTTCCCAATGATAATGGCAATAAACTGATCTTGGGTGAAGAGGGCGCATTATGATTATCAACTTTCATCTTTAAAGCGGGGACTTCTTTCCAAGTATTCATATGGAAAGTCGTCAAACAACTTGAACGCGGTATAATTTAATTCTTAGTTTAACAAATTTGAGCCAACATCGGCCGATCCAGGCAGTTTGAACGGTATTATGCCGATGACAATTACAATATAGATCTTAGATGAAAAGGGCGCATGAACTTTCATCTTCGCTCTTAAATACCATGATATTTTATAACAGTATTTTTGCCACATCACGTGCAAGCTTTTATCATCATATATGAATTCATATATATGTACTTAATATACAAACCAATGATAAATAATGAGAGGGGAGACTTCATTTTATCGAAATTGCCACATACAAAAAAAAGACCAATTTCGCCGCAATTTGAAAAGGGCTTTTGAATGGATTTCAATGACGTCGCTGTGCATGTGGTAAACATAATTACAGATAATTCGACTCGCGTTAGATATACAAACACCATAAATAGAATTGTTTGAAAACAATTTCAATAGAATGGCGCACTGATCATTATCTTGTTTCGCCAGCATCCGATGAGGGTCGTTACATTTCTAAACCTATTATGATATTGTTATCGTACAGAAAATAGCGGTCGTTTGTTTTAAAACTTTGAATTCGACGCTGGTTGGTTTGGCTCGTTGTATTTCGAAGTATCAATTTCGACCCCTAGCTATAAATTAAAACTCATTTTGACGTGCTCGTTGTCAGGACTAATTCAGTCAGCAGACGCAATTTTAGATAAAGTTTCTTTAATCTAGATCAGTAAAGTTAGGGAACCCTGTTCTATCAAAGCTGAATAGCCCTCCCTCAATCAACAGAACTTCGGGTTAGGTTTTATTCTGAATATATTCAAACTATCAACCACTCGTTAATGCCTATCAGCAATAATAGTTAATGATAACTATTCGACGTATATCGGATACTTGAAACTATTGGGTATCATGGTTGTAAATAGTTGAGATTATAACCGTTCTGACTATCATTGGGCGAAACCAAAAATATGAATCTAAACAACTGCTATTGTTTTATTCCTTACGTTCCGGGTGGAATCCTTCCACCCATCTTCACAGAGAAAATAAGAATTTCTAAATTCGAAAAAAAATTTCAAATAAACCCTGAAGATGTGCGGAATTATTCCGGCCGAAACGTGAGGAATAAAACAGGTTGTTTAGATTTGTGTATCGTGGGTTTTCGCTAACTCGATCGCTACTTTTAAGAACGTTCATGGACTCTAATTCGCTTTTAAAGTCCACGAATGATCATCGAAAATGAAAATAAACTAACTACTAAATCGAAGAGACAAAACTTACCGGATAATTTTGAATAATCACACGTATTCGAGAAACTACTTGGCGACGTCTGCGACGATTCGTCAGCTGACGTGTATGTATACGAGCAATCACTACTTGCTGAAACGAAACAGTCAAAATGATAGATTTATGAATGGTGTGTGCATGGAATATGAATCGAGTTTCTTGAAATGCGCAGAACATAGCGTATTAAATCATTGTAAATGTTTTCGATCGATAAACTTTGGATTTTCGCTGATATCAGTTCATTAGCAAATCCACCTACTACCTACGGCCTATTCGTTTAGGCAGGGGTTTCGATCGGTCGTATATTCCAGTTCAAGAATATCGAATCCGGATTAGAAACTCTCTATACCGGCTGCGTCTATCAGGTTTACAGATTTTCCGCGATTCCGTAATAGGTAGAGAAACGATCGCGCCGCAGAAGAGAATTCCGGGATCGGTAGAGACCAATCGAAACGTGCCGAGTGTTATTTTGGGCGGAGGTGTAATTTCCATGTACGCGGTGTAGGTGAAGTTATTTATGTAAACCGGTTTATTTAATACAGCTGTGAAATTTATGACTGACGGCCATTCAAGATATCATGTCAAGAGATGTAGTTTATAGTTCAGCTTTCTGAGCTTCATCGTGGTAAGAATTGTTTTACAATTCTGTCAGTAATAGAAGTATAAAAGTCGAAAAGGTTATTGGATGGAGGTCATTTTACTATTCAGCTCCTACTCTTCGGAATGAAATACCTCGTAGATCATATTTTTAGGGATCATTTTTATAGCATGTATCGCTTAGGACGTTACGTGAATGTGATCTCGACCTCATAAGAGAGTCTCCATCTGTGTCTCAGTCTTCAAATCCACTTTGAAAATTTTCGGCGGAATAAGGCATGATGCCGTCACTGAGTGACAAGCGAGTTCTGCTGCGGTGCAGTCAACAAGTCGCAGTCCAGTCGTTAGGGTTAATGGACAATCCAATATATTGTCAATCGTGGGAAACCAACATACGAACGACGTTAAGCAAAAGCACGCGTCATATCGGACATTCGACTAACTGGACTTCAGTAGTTTAAATCCTTGCCTCTAGCGTCCGATATGACGCGCTGTGACGTCGCACGCACACTATATAATAGTTCGTTCGATTGAAGGGAAAAACTGAACTTACATTTTCCTTTGAAAAAATCGCTGATGAACTTATACATGAGCGCGCCGTAGCGCGGCTCCCGAGAGATCATCTCCACTTCGGTCATTTGAAACAATTGCAGTCCGGACACTCCCTGGAAGTTCTCGCCCAGAAAACCCTTCATATTCCAACCCATCTGTTTGCCTACGTGGTACAGAAATCCGATCACTTGCGAGTCCGTCCATAAGTCGGGTTGGAAGTTGTTAGGATCGAATCCGGATTCCGGTGACGCGTGACTATAATCATCTGAAACTACGACAAATCGACTCTATTACGAAATCTGATTGAAATTTTCTGATTTCTCCTATAACCGGAGTTGGTTTCAGTCCACCCCGAAAAAATGTTCCTCAAAACTTAGCTGGCTCCCTGCACAGTTGTATATCGAAGAAATTGTTCAAAATATCAATGGAACAGTACATTTTCGGTAGAAAGTTCAAATGATTGAACAGCCAAAGTTATATAAAAGCAATAAGCTTCGCGTAAGTAATGAGTTTATCGAAATGCATTGACTTATTACTTCAACTGAAGCTTGTTGTTTTTATAAAGCTTTGGCTGTTTGAATAGAAAAGGGATTGATTTTACAAGATCATGAGCTGCTAACGTGAAGCGCTTGGGACGAAAAATAGCCTGCTATAGAAATGTGATCGTTCATTATGAAACCGATTGTCAAGAAATATATCAAAAAGAGAAACATAAGTATTCGAATGGTTGTATTTAAAGCTACATCGAGCGTTTAAGTAAAGAGAGCCCGCTATATAGAAACGAGATCGTTCATTATGAAATCTTAGCGATTGTTCACAAACAATATCAAAAAGGGAAATATAGCATTGATATGTTATAAATTCCCTTATTTCATTCCCTTTCAGTGCCATTCACCCACCTATGGCCCTCACGCCGTACGTTTTGATAAATTCCTATATTCATTCATATTATTCGAAATCTGCAATGGCATTCAATATTTTGGACATTTCATACGGACACTCTCTAGACATCATCGGTTTCTTAGCTGACGACGATAGCATCGATATATCAGTATTTTAAGGTGTTGCATTCAAAGCTACATTAAGCGGCTTAGTAAGAAGAGCCTGCTATATAGGAATGAAATCGTTCATAACAAAATCTTACCTATTTCTTGCTTGATCTTCCTCGATTCTAACGTTATGTACGTTTTTTCGTGTTCTTGTAATAATTGTTTTTGGTAGTAATAGCTATTTTCGTCGTCTTCATCGTTATTGTTATTGTTGTTGATCTTTCTCAGAGAACGAATCGACGTCTCGCTGTCCGCGACCGGGTAAGACGATTCGTCGCTGATCGCGTCACACGTCGATCCGACGATTTCCTCGTATCCGGTCCTCGCGTCCCATTCGGCCTGAAAATATTTCCGATCCGAATTAAACGAAAGAATAACGCGATCCCGATTTATCTTTCCGTGTACGTTCATATCAACTGCGGGACTTGACTTAAGTTGAATTTCTTGCACTTGCGAATGCTCACGAATTACTCAAATTTTTGAACGAATTAGGAAAATTAATCTTGAAGCTTGAGTTCTAAACTACGTATCCGAATATTCCAGGAATCGCAAATTCAACGAAATAAATGTTCTAAAAAGTTTTTTTTTCTGGGAAGAGGTTGTCGCTTTTCCCACCTTTTTCCTGAAACCTTATTCGAAGCGAAAACGCAATTTCCGATTAGAATTCTTCGATTTGAATATAGAAAATGCTGTAAATATCGTAAGACCGATCAGTGAACTTCTCTACTTCGATAACCGATTTCAAAATCGAAAACCCCCCGTGAAAATAGTGAAAATCAACCCAACACATGCCATAAGAGTGACAACTATTCCTATCTAAAGATGAACAGTTGTCGAATCTGTATAGAAGATCTCTGAGACGAAATCGTCGAGTTAGAACTTTCTACCTAATCTTTGAGGCGAAAATATGCTTTACCTGGTGTAAGTTATAATCCACCTCGGCCGCGACGCTCGGACTCCAAATCAACTCCGGCGGATGGTGGTGGTGGTACGGTCCACTGGCGAAAACTTCCATTTCATATGTATATATTGATTTATGAACGTTTGAAATGCGGAAGAAATTGTAAATTTCAAAAAAAGATAATTGCAATTCCTGATCAGAAGCCGCCAGGGGTTCAGTGTTGTCGATGAAGCCTGGCGAACAAAAGGCTTTTAGAAAAACTCGGGAAGTATTTCAGAGTTGAACAGGAAAGATCGACGTTAACTATTTCCTAGTTCGTTGCTCGTTACGGGACGAACTGATTCGAAGTGTCAACAACTGATGCGGTCGGAGCTCTACACTCACGCCCTCGTCACTGCGCACGCGCACGCGTCAGACGATATAATGACAATCGGGTATTTATTTTGATAAAACGACAATGAAATCACTATTGATACCCTGGGCGCGTGGCCGTACACGAGCCTGACTTGCCGGGGTCGTGCCACTTATTTGATAGCGCGCGTGCTATTGCGGTCGAGAACCGCACGGTGTCTATCAAAGAGGTAGAATTCTCGGCGTCAACACAGTTTTTCTCCCAGAACAACCTCTCGAAAGTCGAGCAATATTAATATTTGCGTCTCGGTTCACGAAATTTCTAAATGCTGTTCTGTTTATCAATAACCGCATAATGACTGTATTTAGATGGTTATAGCAGTGGTAGTTCCAGGGTCAAATTTAAAAGAAAAAAAAGCGCACTTTCTTAGAAAATGAACGTTCTAGGAATCGCGCCCGAGGAAGCAAGTAGAATAACGATAGAACGGCTGTTTAATGGACAAGGTACTTCATCATCCCTCCCTCCTTATCACCAAACCTTTTCGATTTAGTGTACTTGTGATATTTCCTCATAGGACATCCCAAAAGTCCCAAAAATCGACTTGAATTGTTCGTGTCATTCTTCAGATTTTTTAGCACTTCGCGTGAAGAGGCACTCGAATGTAATCATTGGTTGTGGGATTTCCCCAATTCGCTTCGAATTGCCGAATAAAGTGAACTATGATTTTGTAATATGTTTCATCGTTAAGCGAAGGACCTGACTGGAAGAGACTGATGAATTCGCAGTTATAGAAGTTGATAAACAAAATCAAACACCGACAATTGGTGATATACAAAATCTATTCTTCTGAATTATATCAATATATTATATCATCTATTTGGGACAGCTTTTCAACAACAATGATTTTTTTTTTGCCAAAGAATACACTTGATAATGATAGTCTATTCAGCCTAAGAATCATGTATATACAATATATAAAACATGCTCATTGCTTTTACGTGAAAAACTAAAACTAGTTTATCTAAAAGCTTTGATGAACAAATGTGTTTTGACGTGAATATTGATGTGCTTTTGGCTATAAACGAACGCGCCGCGCACGAATACACTCTTGAACTTCATATGAAATACTGATTTCATGACGCCTTAAAAACCGTGTAATCATAACTCCAAATTAATTTTTGATAGATTTTAATAGTTATTTTTTGAGAGGATGTGCACTACGTCATCAATACATCGGGGCTAGACTGGTTGCCGGTCAATTCAATTCAATTATCGATATATTCAATCCGAAAATAACGTTTTTGATCCTAAATTTCATATAGTCTATATTACATCATTTATTGTCGACAATATTAGGCAATATAATATGCATCATTTTTCAGAGCGTCAATTAACTTACAAGTTAGGTTTCTTGTTTCAATTTGAAATACTACACGGCTGAGTATTTGTCTAGAATATTCGATTTCCCAGTGCGAATCACACCGATACTTACGATAGATTTAGGATTATCTTCTGTGCAACAACGTTCGTCGTTCAGATCCTCCGAGTCGTCGACCAAATCGGTTTCGGCCTCTCGTGAGATTTTCGGTGATTGCGATTCAGCTTTCATCGTGTTTCAAAAAAAATATCTGCAAATATTACGAGATTTTGATAATAAGAGATTGAGTGGTTTTAGTTTACGCTGGATAAAACGACTTCTTAACATCGGGCGCCTCGTCGGAAGAAAACAAATCTCTCGGAAATTCGTGTCAACGTTACATAGATAGTTCACCCCTCATTTTCTGAAAATGCACTCTAAAACGAAGAGACCAGTTCTATGAACGTATAATCTAGCTTATATTCGTCCATCTACTCACGCAAAGTTTGATACGATCATTCGCTATAGCGAGTTAAGGCAAACACCTATACTGAACATATTATCATCACGCCTATGTAAAGGTATTCCTATTCGTTAAGCCATTCTTATACTAAAAGCAAACCCGGGTGTCTTAAATCAAAGCCCCGGCTTGCTTTGCGTGTCCGATGATATAGATCAATGAATCGTCTTTTTACGCTGGAAATGCCATTGTGGCAGAGTGTTCTCGGTCCCCCTTCTACCGGAGCACCCCTAGTCTTCGTCACAACCTACTCCTTCCGGAGGGTGCAAAGCCGTGGAATTCACGCCACTTTTACACGGTTTGACGGAGTTTAAATTCTAAATCGGATTAAAGTAACTGTTTTCGGGAAACAAGTGAATTACTTTATTCATTTTATATCCAATTTGAGTCTGGTTTTATTTTTGCAAGGACTGAGGTTATATCATTTCCATGATTCTAGGTATAAGTACATGTAGTTGGTTCAAGGAAGTGCATGTTATCAAAAGTGAATTCGAATGATGGCTCTGCGCACGTGGTGTCTCGACCGGTACTCAACAGACACTGTGAAGGTTCTCACGCAACTAATACCCGGTTTCTGAGATTCAAAAATTCACCTCATCCCCAGACAACAAACGTAAAAATACATTTTCTCACAGCTCATTGAGACGTCGATGTCGAATAAATGTCGGGCGCGCCGCCGCCGAAATACACGAAAACAAGACCGCAGTCGCCTCTATCACGCAAACATGTTTACATATACGAGATCAAACAAGAGTATGGCAGGTGATGATGACGATAAACTTTTAGTGATGACATCATCGAAAAAATCTTAGACTCTGTGACAAACGGTCGTTAAGATTGTAAATCATTCGGTGCAGGCCCGGCGCGCTTGAGAGTCACACCTGCCCTGAAACAAACGCGTCCATTGTCTGGTGCATGTATACATCTTAAAATGTTCGTCCGGGCAAACATTTTTCCAGGTTTCTCAATTTCTTTTAAACGTGACCGCGGTGGTGACAATATACCACCACTCAATATGATGATATCGTTTAGATGTCGAGTCTTTATCTATACGCGCGTTATTTCGGCCTATTGTACACGCACGCAAAGCATCGCGGTATGCTTGTTTCCTGGAAGTTGACAAGTCCCGGTATTTCGATGGCGCGTTCGAGCCCTGGTCGTCGTAGCGGCGGTGTTGGTGGCGATGCCGGCGACGCGCGCGTGTCCCGATACGCTGCCCGCATTGTCAAATATTATACGGGCACTTCGCACAAGAGATCGCGTCGGTCGAGTATCGACGAACACGTGCATTTTTACGAGCGAACAAAAATGCCCAATCGAAACGTGTTTATCTCGAGTGGAATTTAAAAAAAACTAGCCACTTCCTTAGAAACGCGGCAAACGCCGAAAACGATCGATTTTTCTCGGTTTGGCCCCCCGTGTTTATGATGAACTTATTTCCGACTGGCTTTTGATATTTTGACTATAGAATTCAAGGTAGACAGACAACAGGGTTGGATCCAGGCTGGAAGAAAGGGGGTTTGCCTTATATGAAAAGGGCACTCAATAGTCGTAGCCATAGGTGTCTTGAATATTTTGATAAATCTAGGTAAATCTTTATCAATTTTAATGCACATTATATGCCAAGGTCAGTAAAGTAGATAAGATGCGTGGATTTTCAATAGGTCACGTGGTCAGGAAAGTGGGAATCCCCCAATGGATCCGCCATTGGATTGGATTATAAAGTCTCAATCGGTTGAACACGCGACGAAATATTTCGACATTTTATGACATAAACAGTGCTTTAGGTTCTATTATAAGAATAGCAAATACAAAGCGATGAAATAAATGAATAATAGCATGAATATGCGGCACGTTTTTTGGACGGCATTTTACAGTCACAATAGCCGCCATTTTGCCGTCGTTTTTTTCTATTTTTTTAAGACTATTTCTGATGCGCATTTCATAATATTTCACCGTTTGGTTTGATGGATTTCTGCAACATTCTAACCGCGTGAATCTCTAGTTTTGCAGTTATGTAAAATCTATTTGTGCCCTCCTTTTGACATTGAAATAAAAATTTTTTTAACAAACAAAAGACTAAATCTAGACTGATTTATTGATTCTATATAACTTGTTCACACTGCGATCCTACGTGGAGCTCTGAAGTATGTCACGTATTTTGATTTAGAAAAAAAATACGCACAGATCGTTTTGTGGATAAATACCATATACACCGATAAGAGAACTTGAAGGTTTTAGTTTGGCTTGCAACATTAAATATAATATGGACATCTATCGGTATCGGCATCTCGATTTCAAAATCAAACCTCCTGTTTCGCTCCCGGCAAATGTGATGAGTTTGTAAGGGACACCAACTCAAAAAAAAATCAAACGAAATTTACCAATGAAATAAATAACAGGTTCAATCTCTATTTTAAGATTTAAAAAAATGAAAATTCTACCACTGAAGAATTGTACTAGCGCTCACCGGTGCTCAAACCCGGGGCAGGCGTACTAGCAAGTCAGAATATACCAATAGAACTAATGGTCCACTTGACCAGCGCTTTTCGCAGTTTTTTCGCATTTTGTGAAAAAAGTCTTTCGTCTGAAAAACTACTTGGTGTATGTGTAATGTAAGTAACTACACGGGTTAGTTTTATATACCAGTATCAACACTTAAAACGGTTCTCGATGGTAGCCAACGGTTCTTATTGGTAGCCAATCAACACTATGGAACTTACTACCAAAACATATCCCGAATATTCGGAGTAAGTCGTTTCAAATCTTTAAGAAGATACTTAAAACATATTATTTCTAATGAAACTTACAACTGCGATGTTTTAGCTCGAGGGAATATTCTATTTCAGACTATCTACAGCGTTGAATAATCTTTATCTGTCGTTATGATATTTAGCGCTGTATGAAAAAAAACCGATTTATTATCATTTTCATGATTAGTTTAGAAATCTGATCGACATTTTGAAGCGAGTTCGAAGTCATCCATCTTTGTTAATTACTTTAATGCCGGAAGTAAGCTCTTCCGTCGGGCTTACCTCTTGATACATTCGCCCTTGCATCAGCAGCAGTACCTGTTATTGTTTCGCGTTTGGCATCGGAAATGTTACGACCAGGTGTGCCGACATTCGTGCGAACAATACGAGAAACCCTTCGACTATTTCAAGTGTCGCGAAATACGACTATCATTTTATAGATCGCTAAATGTTATACCTTGAGATAAAGGACGCGTTTGGGTTTTCTCGGTTTTATTCATAGCGCGTTGTTTTGACGGTAAGAAACGTTTTGATTGGACGATCGGCATTAGCGGAAAATCCCGCATAAACTTAAAGATTCGTCAACGAGGGATTTAGTTCGAAAAATATAGATCTTCAGATCTACGTATATTGGCTTTGCTTTTTTTAGTAGATCTCGATAAAGACGCCTTTCAATCGAATCGGGTCCCTGGTCGTCGAAACTGCAGTATTCTGCAGCCATAAATCTCGAAGTACCACACGCGTAAATATGTGTTACTGACGTGTCCTTTATCCGCGACGAATACACATTCTTTCTTATTGTCGTCACGATGAATGAAATGAATGTACGCGTAAATAACTTAATCGTGGATTTTCCATTTTCACCAGCGCACGCTATTACATGGAATATCTAGGGCCTGCGGATTGTGTCAATATTTCTCGAGCGGTTCATTGCGTAAAAACCTAAAAACCTAAAAACAAGATACTTACACGCGAACCCCTTTTTTGTTAAGCCATTTTACGAAAAAAAAAACATATTTTTCAATCGAAATAAAAAGTTGTTTGAAAAAAGGAAAATTGTAAGCGCCTTAGTTCGGTAAATCATTGGACACATACAATACTGTAATCCATAGAACTCAAATCAAATTTGATTTGAGTTCTATGTGTAATCTTATAGCCTTTTAGGACTTCTGATTATTTTTTTCTGATTTCCTAACGTTTTTCCTATATCCTTAACTCTGAACCGGTTGTTGAATGATTGAATTTTGAATTTTGAAATCGATTCTGCTTTTGTACAGTTTAGCAGCGATGTAGAGCTCTGGGCCCGGTTCCACAGTTGTGAGTTAGAGTACTCTGAGTTAAAATCAGTTCATTTTCAATGTTCTCAATGTTTTCAAATTTAACTCAGAACTGTGAAACGAGGCCCTGGGGCCAGTTGTTCAAAAGTTGGTTAGAGTTAACCAGTGGATAGTTGGAAAATGTGACAATCAAAAGTACATTGTTACTATAGTATTTATCCGTCGGTTATCTTTCACCAACTTTTGAGCAACCGGCCCCAGGTATTTATTGTTTTTTATTTATGTTTTGTTTTTTGTAGTTAAGATTCATAATTCACGTGATGTATTATATATTCAAGATGGCGTGCATCAATTTAAGCCTCTTTAATCCGGAAGCATTCTAATTTGGGCCGATCCCCTTTAGATATTTTCCCCCTTTTGACCACTTTTGTAGGAAGGGTGTTGATTCCTGTGTGTTCCATTTATTTCAGTTTCTTGATAAGCGCCCTGTGTAATCTAGGGGCCTCCTGTGTATATAGTCATTCGGCTAGTTCTCGTACGGGGCCCGGTCATGATTTTCTTCAAAAGCCACTTTGTACCATTGTATAATTTAGATTCTTCGTTTATTTTCTGCGCGCGCTTGAATTCATGATTGGAGAATCGAATGTTCGACGTGCTTTTTTAGATATCCTATCGCCGTCTGGGGCAATAACGCCTACAAACATTGATCCAGTTTTCTCGATTATAGACCTTTTGAAAATATGCAAATGACACGGATTCAAGTTCTTCGAAACAAAGACTATGTACAGGCAGCATAGAATTTCCTGTCGAATTCGAGCTGTCTTGTTCGACGAAAAAAGCGACGAACATTATACCTAGACTTGATCCCATCGTTTGAATTCAGGTCTTTACGATAAAAAAATGATTACCTTGATGCGAATATTGGTCGCTCCACTATCGAGCGGATCGCTGTATTGAGGGGTCGTCCATCAGGCCTGCGTACATTAATGGACGATCCCTTGTAAGAGAGGTATGCCAACTATTTCGGGAAATCTTACGACCGCTCCAATAATGAATAAGATAAGAAACGATAAGAGTGAAATTATTTTTTGCCCTGACTAAGTTGAAGCATTGAGGGGTCGTACAAAGATTATTGGCCAAGTGCATTTGATTTTGGGTAACGCAACCTAGGTTATCATCAGTGCAAATATATACAATACAGTTTATATACAATTTTCGTAATGATTACCTTTTTGTAGAATTAAATAGGTTTCCCTAGTCTCTATCTATGTATACATATACTTTATAATGCATTACGTGCAGGGGGAGGGGGGGGCTAGCTGTCCAAGCAACGTTAAACGGATCGACACTCAAAGTTGCGAATCGTACCGGTGTAGATGTCACAGATCAGAATCGTGTTAATAACATCATTTCGTCCGTTTCCGCTCCCGGCAGGTGTGGGGTGGGCTTGTAAGGGGCACCAAATCGAAAAACAAATCAAACGAAATCTATTCGGTCAATCTCTATTCTAAGATCAAGCATCATTTCCAAAGATGCAGATGGGAGATAGAAAAAAGTGTTCAATAGGGAGATGTACAGCCCATACGCCATCTAGTGTGGTTCGGTAAAGCAAAACGATTGGAGAAAATATGTCGAGTACAAATTTGTGTCAAATAAGTCGTAAATAAATTGATCGTTCGCCTGTAGATTATCAGGTATTTAATATAAAGGTTCACGCAAATACACAGTGTTTATGAATAAGGATAATCGAATACTGAAACATACGAATTAAGGACATTTTTATTGTTCGCGTGTCGTAAAACATCATCCCAAAGAAATAATCTTGAGTTAAATACTTGAAATTTCATCGCAGCGATGGGTGAAGGAATTTATTGTAATGCAAATTAACAATATTTGAGTCTCTGAAATGTAATTTGCATGTTTTAGTAAGAAATATTTGAAAAGAATCGTTGCAATGACCAGCATTTTCGATCATCTTCGATTGGCTTTCATCGTACAAGTTGTTAGGCTATGGCGGGTATTCCTGGAAGCGTCCGAGTTTAGTCAGTGGTTGTTCCACTCTCTCGCCCGATTCGCTCAGAATTGACTGACACTAATTTCTAGCAAAATCCATTTTTTCAATATATGATGTGTATATATTTTAAGAAAAATTCGGAAATTATTTCACAGAGAAATAATTTCCAATTACGGGAAATCCAGAAATGTCAGGAACTCAATTGATCAGGTTCACTGGATCGACGAACATCTTTATCATTCATTGTCTGACGTCCAGCTGTCTCCGATTACTGACATGAGAAATTGACGATTATCCAGTGAATAATATCGAATGAATAATGGACGACACGCTACCCAGCGTTCGAGTTTCAGGCTAAAACCCATTGAACAGTATTCCGTAGTAGACGCCCAATACAGTGATTATCACACAGCCAATGAATATTCCGATTAGTGCTATCGTCTTGGTTTTGTTCGAATATCGGCGAGCTTCTTCGTATCGTCCCTGAGACCACAGGGGCCCAACCTGAAGTATGAATATAGAAGTTTATCAGCGGTACAGTAGAAGAATAGCCCCCACCCCCACCCCCTACACTCTCAGACGTGGAGAAGTGATTGAAAGATCGAAACCAACTATATACAAATTTAAAAGATTAGAAATGAAATTTATCAATCAAAAGTTAATATCAGAATACAAGGACTCTCTCACATCTGACGATGCGTCCGCTATAGAGACAGTTCAAAACGTCGCATACTTTCAGATTTCTGATACATAATTTGTATGCATTTGTATGCATTGAGTTAGCTACGAGCAATCATCATTGAAATGATTGCTCGGGAGTAGACCAACACTCGGTCGATTCGGACGTAGACCGCCTAAACCGCTTTCGAGTCGTCGTCGCATTTGACATAAATGGGAAAATTTTACATTATTAGGAAAGGTTCCATTGCGCTGATTATCAACTCTCTTTTTTACCGACAGTTCCTTTCATGTCCGCGCTAATGGCTATAAACATCTTAGTTCTTTGATTTAGTTTGAACTATCGTCCAACCTGTACTATACCATACCTGCGACGAATAATGCCACGCTGCGATAGCGGCGAAAAAACAAAATAAAGCCGTCACCCCGGCCAGCCATCCGTACGAGGGTGGTTTCTCAAAGTCGTTCTGAAATGGGGAAATAATTC
The DNA here is from genome assembly GCF_964204645.1 of Tubulanus polymorphus. Classification (NCBI taxonomy): domain Eukaryota; kingdom Metazoa; phylum Nemertea; class Palaeonemertea; order Tubulaniformes; family Tubulanidae; genus Tubulanus; species Tubulanus polymorphus. The sequence goes on along the minus strand of NC_134035.1, from coordinate 3,130,096 downwards.
CAATGTTAGTAACATGAAATGAATGTCTGGCCTAAATAATGTTAATAGAGCTTATAGTAAAACGTTTGTATTTTTCTGTTACGAACACGGATGTTGTAGATGACTCTTTATTACTTCAATTACGCCAACAATGTTTATTTTATGCATGAGATATGATACACGCTTATCAGCTCGAATTTATAACGCATTTTACAAGTATTTCTGAGTTACGACGATCTATTCTCCTTACGTCTACTAGTCGATTCGTGTCGGGATTCACTCGCGTGTCGCCGGGACATTCCGCGTTCAACCAGGACGCGAATTCAGCCCCGCGATGCGGCGTCATCGACGGTCGACCCGGTTCTACGGCGTTTACGGCTTCGAAATACGACGGTGGCTGTGCCGCTTCTGCTACAGGTCTCGACATCGGGAAACTGATGTTCGTCCTAGCGAAGATCGGCTGCTGCTGTGGCTGCTGTGGTGGTGGTTTTTCACCAGCTACTGGCGCGACGGCGGCTGGAGGTCGTAGCACCGACAGAAAGTCGTCCGCTGGCGTCTGGTCGTAGGGCGCTGTCGGCTGTAGGGCGTTTGCTGTCGACAGTGCCACGTCATCACTTTTTGTTGGCGCGTCATCCGCTACCGCGGAAGATGTTTCATCTTTAGCTGGAAATGAATTCTATGGTACCGAGTACTCATCGTTTCTGTGTACATTTTCATTGTAAAAACGTGATAAAATCGGAATGCCGATGGAATGCGGGTCTATCATAAATTCTATTTTAAAAACACTTACCATCCATTGCTGTACAATTCCCCTGGAGTAGTTAGCTAAGAATACCGTTATATGTATGTTTTTTTTAATACTTAGCGTCGAAAACCAGTAAATCTAATCCAGAATATCAAGTAAACTATAACACCTAAATGTGACGAAGATCAATCCGATGACCATGTGCTGCTGATGACTAAACCGAGTCCTGAGCTACTGCTTGTATCGTAATGAGAAGTGATTTTAGAATGAGATATGATTCCGCGTTTGATCGCTGATCCAATACCGAGGCGGATATCATTCATACTAAAAACGTCGATTAAGGCGTAACGCGTTTTATCTTGGAATAACCATTTGAAAATCAGGGCAGCAACGGTGCGTCATGAGGGGAATGAAGGGCATCGTTAACAGGAGGTCTTGCCGTGTAAACCTTTAATTAAGTGGACGCCCAATCAAATGAGAGAAGATGGTGTAGTACATAGCAGCAAGTGGGTATAATCGATGAAAAAGCAGGTTTCAATAAAAATGGTTTCGTTCGTGTATTATATCAATTTCGATGTAGCAAATGTAGTTCATCTACGTAACAGTAAGCCTACGCGATATCCTTGATGGAAGGATGTACGGAGTGTTAGTGTTAGTGAGAGTTGGCCAAGGAGCGCGTGAAGGCTCTTCAAAGGCATCGTAAGCTTGTTTGCAAGAAATGATTTTATCATTTATTTTGTCTAGTTTTGCACGAAACGGTTGTGAGACAACCCACGGCGTTGTTACTACAATTTTACGGTTTTCAGCATTTCTATGGTCAAATAAAATTTCAAATTCAATTTCTGCACGCTTTATTACTTTCATTAAACTACAACTATTTTCGGAACTACACAAATTTACATTTCTTTCAACGAATAAAACCATATAACGATAAAGGTATTCAGATGTCTTACTGGTCTTAGCCGAATACTGTGAACGAAGGGAGATCGATATAATATTCGGTTTGTCATTTTGCAGAATTCCGCTGGTCGTGGTTTTGTCCCGTCATTTTCGACATTCACGGCGCACACACAAAGCTCATTCAACAGATATATTTTCGATTAAAATCGATTTGATCAGATCGGCGTATTGTCTCGCCGATTCTCGACGCGTGACGTTCAGGTAAGTATTCACCGACCAGTACATCTTATCGTCTAAAGAGACGACGTTATGGGAAAATCTCGCCATGTTGCTATTGCCGTGAACAGCAGTTGCACAGTATATCCCAGTTATCCGCGTAACACGCTCACCAGGGACAGTCTTGAACAGTCCACGATTGGATATGTTGAAAATGTTATAACGAGGGCGGTCACCGCCGCCGGACCACGTTTCACGAGATGCACCATCGGATCCGAAATAACGCTTAAGCTTTGCCATTTTCATGAAGACAAACTGTAATCCGTCGTTCAGTCTTAGATGAACCTGTTCGGTAGACTCGCGAGCTAGCTCCCAGAATTCGACTGGAGTTCGGCTGCCGGGCTTCACTAACAGAAGTGGCAGAGCAAAGACTGAAACAAAATCACCCAAAAGACCGCTCATAGCAGCATTCACATATCTCCTCATACTGACGTTTAAACTGGTTGGAAATGTTGTAAGATATTTATCTTCTATAGCGTTTAATTGCGCTAATTTCCTCAAGGCCAAAGCAGCGGCCGCTGTACAAGCGCCATGAACTGTACATTTCATTTCTTTACACTTCTTCCTCAACGTTAAAGATTCTACTTCGGAAAGTTCAAACTCTTCGATACTGGTTTTATATTCGATTGACCCTTTCGGTCCAAGTGTGCGGCTCAGTTCGCCGGCAAAACCGGTGTCAGGAGTGGACATTGCTTTGCTAAATCGAAATAGGGCAATGTCTGAAATAGACCACGCATAACGTGGGTCGTCCTTCAACATTTCGGACAGGTTAGGTGTTATGACTTGGCTGTGATCGCTGCAGTCGTCTGGCACCTGAGGTTCAGTTTTTCGCAATAACTCATCTATGTTTCGTTGGAATTCGGTTAAAATCTGCATGATCGAAGCGCCATCTACGATCACGTGATGGAACGTGAACACAAACGCGTACTTGAACTCGTCCACATTCAGCATGCACACTCTCCACAGTGGACCGTCGTCGCAGTCAAGCGGTCGTAGAATCTCCGACTCAAACACCTGTTTCCAGTCATTACCGTCTCGTAATTCGACTCGACATTTCACAGGCGATCGCTCCATTTCTACCAGAAATCGTGGCAGTATCCGCGCGCCAGTGTCCACCTCTAGGACTTTTAACCTCAACATGATGTAACGATCCCACAACAAATCGACGGATTTCTGCACCAATTCTTTACCGATTTCTCGATCTGATTCGATAAACAGGACATTGGTGTCGATTAGACCACCGACTCGGTGAGCGACGTCCAGCGAGCTTTCCATTACGTCGCATTGTCTATAACTTAAACCTGCAAACAGTTCGATAAAATACTCAGTTAATGCGACTAAGCTTGAATACGATAGATATAAGACACATACCAGGAGATATTGAGTTGAGTTTTTGTTGAATGGCATTCCTTCTCGCTCTGTCCTTCCTCGACTTGTATATCAGCACCCCGACTCCGATCCCTAACAGTGTGTGCAGCACAAACCGCGAGTTCATCACACGATCGTACAAACCCATACCTATGTGTCAAGTTAATGTATGGTGTTCGTATTTGAAGGTAGATTATTACATGTGAATTACTCGTCGTATTTGACCTCGTCATTTACTGCTATCTCGGCGAGAATGTGTCGGGAGTTCCATGTTTGTTTTGACAACACTTTTTGAACCATTCTTATGTTAATTCAAGTTCAAGTTCAAGTTCAAGTTCAAGTTTTATTAATTAACATCTTTTTATTCATGTACATTAGCAGTCACTGCATATAATCGAGCAATAATCGAGGCCCGTTTAATGTTCATTAATCTATATGGTGCATAATGGTATGATAGGAATCCAGGAACCATCCGGTTGACCGTCTTCCTTTCCATACGTTCCTCTGGATAATGATGTTAGATGTTGTAATCTAACGAAGAAGAGCCTAGCAAACAGTCCGAAATGGCTGTTCCTTTTGAATCTTGGCTGAAAAATGATAATTTAAACGGTCCCAACAGCCTTATATGCCCGATATAGTTCTGGAACGCTTGTATAGTGTCCACAGTTTTATAAGTCACTTGGTGAGATGAAGATCGTACGAAAACCCTGTCCTAAGAATCAGTCACACGTGCGGCATCTTCATCACCTGATTACATATATTCTCCAACACCTTAGTGTTCGGAGCCTTAATGATGCCACACGGGTGTCTGTTAATTGGCCAGTGGCCAAAGAAAGGTGCCCTGAACAGAATACCTTTCTGGATCCGGAATACAGTAAAGTTATTAATTACTATTATTATTATTATTATTAAATTATTATTAAATTATTATTAATTATTATTAAAGTAATTTGGTCCCGGACCCGATCTTGTATCTCTCTCAGTCTTCAGATATATTTTCGATTAAAATCGATTTGATCAGATCGGCGTATTGTCTCGCAGATTCCCGACGCGTGACGTTAAGGTAATAAGTAACCGACCAGTACATCTTATCGTCTAAAGAGACGACGTTATGGGCGAATCTGCCCATAGCGCTGTTGTGTTCGGCAGTGGCCCAGTACACCCCCGTTATACGTGTAACTCGCTCATCCGGAGTTACAGTCTTGAACAGACCACGATTGGATATATTGAACAATTTATGTCGAGGACTGTCACCGCCGCCCGACCACATATCACGGTATCCACGATCGGAGCCGATATTACCTCTAAGCTTTAAAGTCTTTGTGAAGACGAACTGTAATCCGTTGTTCAGTCTTAGATGAACATTTTCGGTAGACTCGCGAGCTAGCTCCCAGAATTCGACTGGAGTTTGGCTGCCGGGCTTCACTAATACAAGCGGAAGAGCGATTAGTGAAATGAAATTACCTAAGCGCCCTTTCATATCGACATCATTAACATATCTCCTCATACTGACGTTAAAACTGGTTGGAAAAGTTTTAAGATATTTATTTTCTATCCCGTTTAATCGCGCCAATTTCCTCAAGGCCAAAGCAGCGGCCGCTGTACAAGCGCCATGAACTGTACATTTCATTTCTTTACATCTCTTCCTCAACGCTGAAGATTCTACTTCGGAAAGTTCAAACTCTTCGATACTGGTTTTATATTCGATTAACCCTTTCGGTCCAAGTGTGCGGCTCAGTTCACCGGCCAAACCGGTGTCAGTGCTGGACATTACTTTACTTAATTGTAACGGGGTAGCTATGTCAGAAATAGACCAAGCATAACGTGGGTCGTCCTTCAACATTTCGGACAGGTTAGGTGTTATGACGTGGCTGTGATCGCTGTAGTCGTCTGGCACCTGAGGTTCAACTCCTCGCAACAACTCATCTATGTTTCGTTGGAATTCGGTTAAAATCTGCATGATCGCAGCGCCATCTACGATCGCGTGATGGAACGTGAAGACAAACGCGTACTTGTACTCGTCCACATTCAGCATGCACACTCTCCACAGTGGACCGTCGTCGCAGTCAAGCGGTCGTAGAATCTCCGACTCAAACACCTGTTTCCAGTCATTCCCGTCTCGTAATTCGACTCGACATTTCACAGGTGATCGTTCCATTTCTACCAGAAATCGTGGCAGTATCCGCGCGCCAGTGTCCACCTCTAGGACTTTTAACCTCAACATGATGTAACGATTCCACAACAAGTCGACGGATTTCTGCACCAATTCTTTACTGATTTCTCGATCTGATTCGATAAACAGGACATTGGTGTCGATTAGACCTCCCACTCGGTGAGCGACGTCCAGCCAGCTTTCCATAACGTCGCATTGTCTGTAACTCAAACCTGCAAACAGTTTGATAAAATTAATCAGTTATTGCGACAAAGCTTGAATACGATAGATATAAGACTTGAGATACATACCAGGCGGTATAGAGTTGAGTTTTTGCTGAATGGCATTCCTTCTCGCTCTGTCCTTCCTCGACTTATATATCAGCACACCGACTCCGATCCCTAACAGTGTGTGCAGCACAAACCGCGAGTTCATCACACGATCGTAAAGACTCATAATGCTACCGATTCTTGAAAACGAAGTATTTTACTCACAAAGGTCCCAGTTTTTGCTCGAATGAAACTTGTATACATCCAGATTTAGGATCGTTGCCTTGATCACAAATATACTTTAACTCTTAAACTAAACCCACATCGTTCATGAACCCACTACATGTATTGCTGGTATAGGTTGAATATTTTGACCTATTTTACCCGCTCACTATTTTTATATACGTGAGCGCACAATAGAGCTATTTTTAGCTGGAGTTCTACTTTTACATTTTCAAACATTCGTTGTGTTGATTCGCAACAAAAGTTTATTACTTTCTTTAGACGTTTTTCACATCATAGATGGAAATCGATCTGCGAAGGGTCTCAATGGGCATGAACTTAGATTAATGGGCCTCCCTGTCCGTCACAGAATCCTCAACAGAAAAAATTAAAAACTCATATAAAAGTTCGAATATTCACCCGAAATTTTTTATTTATATTTTTACATATATAATATAACATCAGGTGTAAAGAAACGACCGTCAGCGCCATGAACCACGGTTGACTGTCCTGACTCCCATACCCCGTTGTACAGCTTGACATCCCGAAGTTAAAAGTTTTAATTCAACGAAAAAAGGCCAAAATGGCCAATAGCCCAAAAAGGGCTTTTTATATCGAATATTGTCTGAAAAAAGCATTACTTTAATAGTTCCAAAACTCAACGTTTGCTGGACATTACTTGTCATGCATATTCATAGTTTTCATAATCCGGTTGACGGGAAGTTCGTACGCGAAACCCTGTTCTAGAAATCGTTACACAACTACTTGTGATTTATCATGAATTTGAGGATCTTATCATAGATATTTACCATTACATTTATATACACATTGTCTCATCACAAACGATCTCTGATTGGCTATACATTTATACATTATTCAAATGGCGGGTTCCCAGTCTAGGGAATGGATTGCACGAAGCCTTCGTATTCAAATTAACACTCGTGTTCGTGAACCGAACTAATAGCATCTCTCTCATTCTACACGAATTATATTTTCGACTAAAATCGATTTGATCAGATCGGCGTATTGTCTCGCTGATTCTCGACGCGTTACGTTCAGGTAATTAGTAACCGACCAGTACATCTTATCGTCTAAAGAGACGACGTTATGTGTAAATCTGCCCATAGGGCAGCTGTGTTCGGCAGTGGCCCAGTACACCCCAGTTATCCGTGTAACACGCTCACCAGGAACATTCTTGAACAGACCACGATTGGATATATTGAACATTTTATGACGAGGACTGTCACCGCCGCCCGACCACATATCACAGAATCCACGATCGGAGCCGAAATAACGCATAAGCTTTAACATCTTCGTGAAGAGAAATTGTAATCCGTCGTTCAGTCCTAGATGAACCTGTTCGGTAGACTCGCGAGCTAGCTCCCAGAATTCAACTGGAGTTTGGCTGCCGGGCTTCACCAACATAACAGGAAGACCAATGATTGAAATGAAATTACCCAAACGACCGTTCATAGCAGCATTAACATATCTCCTCATACTGACGTTTAAACTGGTTGGAAATGTTCTAAGATACTCATCTTCTATATCATTTAATTGTGCCAATTTTCTCAAAGCCAAAGCAGCGGCCGCTGTACAAGCGCCATGAACTGTACATTTCATTTCTTTACACTTCTTTCTCAACGCTGAAGATTGTACTTCGGAAAGTTCAAACTCTTCGATACTGGTTTTATATTCGATTGACCCTTTCGGTCCAAGTGTGCGGCTCAGTTCACCGGCCAAACCGGTGTCAGGAGTGGACATTGTTTTGCTTAATCGTAACGGGGTAGTCACATCAGAAATAGACCAAGCATACCGTGGGTCGTTCTTCAACATTTCGGACAGGTTAGGTGTTATGACTTGGCTGTGATCGCTGTAGTCGTCTGGCATCTGAGGTTCAACTCCTCGCAACAACACATCTATGTTTCGTTGGAATTCGGTTAAAATCTGCATGATCGCAGCGCCATCTACGATCGCGTGATGGAACGTGAACACAAACGCGTATTTGAACTCGTCCACATTCAGCATGCACACTCTCCACAGTGGACCGTCGTCGCAGTCAAGCGGTCGTAGAATCTCCGACTCAAACACCTGTTTCCAGTCATTCCCGTCTCGTAATTCGACTCGACATTTCACAGGTGATCGTTCCATTTCTACCAGAAATCGTGGCAGTATCCGCGCGCCAGTGTCCACCGTCAAGACTTTCAACCTCAACATGATGTAACGATCCCACAACAAATCGACGGATTTCTGCACCAATTCTTTACCGATTTCTCGATCTGATTCGATAAACAGGACATTAGTGTCGATTAGACCACCGACTCGGTGAGCGACGTCCAGCGAGCTTTCCATTACGTCGCATTGTCTATAACTTAAACCTGCAAATTAGTTGATAAATGATAAAAATAATCAGTTAATGCGAAAAAGCTTGAATATGATAGATGTAAGACTTTTGGACACATACCAGGCGGTATTGAGTTGAGTTTCTGCTGAATAGCATTCCTTCTCGCTCTGTCCTTCCTCGACTTGTATATCAGCACACCGACTCCGATCCCTAACAGTGTGTGCAGCACAAACCGCGAGTTCATCATTCGATCGTAAAAGCTCATAATTCTACCTATACGTGAAAACAAAAGCGAAGTATTTTACTCACTAACGGTATCAGTTTTTGCTCGAATGAAACTTGTATACATCCAGATTTAGGATCGTTGCATCGATAACGTATAGGATTCAACTCATTTACGTTAAAACTAAACCCGTAGTTCATGTACCGTACTTACTACATGTATTAATGGTATAGACTTTACTGGTTGAATATGTGACCTGTTATATCCGTTCACTACGACATACGTATATACACATATACGAGCGTGCAATAGAGATATATCTAGATAGAGTTCCACTTTTGTATTGACAAATGTTTAACCAATCGTTGCAACAAAAAATGATTTCATTCTTTAGACTTTTTTTTTTACTTCATGAATGGGAATCGTTCTGCAAAAGGTCCCAAAGGGCATGAGCTTAGAACTACTGTCTTTCCTGTCAAATGAATCCTCAAAACTAAAAGACCTAAAAAAAACTCATCAAGAAGTTCGAATATTTTCACGAAATTTATTATCCATACATTTACATACATTATATCATAAAAATATACATAGCTTTTTACCGGTACTCTTAATAAAAATCGTCCTATTAAAATGGGACATCCAGTTCATACCCTTAATGCCGCGAAACGGTTACCTGTTACTAATGAATGAATTAGATCAGTTTTACTACAAGAAGTATTGCTATATAATACATGTATTTGGTTCACGAACGAATGTAAGTGAGTGTACTACTGTCGTCAACGAAGCCTAGCTACTTATTACTTGTCGCTGTACTGGCGACGAAAGGATGCTGACCGACATGCCTACAATACGTACAAACTACGCCTGATAAATCTTCAAACTTAAGAAGAGTTGGGCAAAATTCAACATGGTTCCCACCGTTACATGAATGAAAATTTCCCAAGTATTTCATGGGTGATTTTTCAATTTACCCAAATAGAAAATTGGGCCTTCGTAAACATGAACAGATATCGCCATACTATAAGTCAACATTTTAGTGGTTACCGGTTAAAGGTAATTTTCAAAAGAAATTGCTGAAGAAAGTTCCCCTCGGCAAATGCAATACATGAAATGTAAATTAATTTCCCAAAATATTTGCCTGATTAGAGGAAAATTACTCAAATTCCCAAATATTTCCTAACTAGGAATATTACTTCAAAATTCCCAAGTTTTTCCCAATTTCCCTGTACTGTGAGAACCATGTTTTAAGTTTCGTTCGGGACATGCGATAATCAAAGGCAAACGATAACTACTCATATTGACTACAGTATTTTCATCACCTTTCAACAAGTTTCTACGTATTCTATGTCTTTCTATACACAGGACCTGAAAAATATCTTTTACAATTCAGATTCACTTTTTTTTCAAAGGATATCAATGCAATTGAACCATATACACTAACATATATACTAAGAAAAAACCAACGACTTGCAAGCATTCAACCATGAACTCCAAAAACGAATATTTTTAGAGTCCATCATACAAACCATGGACTCCAAAACGAACTGACTCTTTTAGAGACTATCATACAAAACATGCAGAGAAACACATAGCCGATTACAAGAACCGGGATCAGACTTTTACAAAAATACGGCTTATGTAAGACAGCGCGTACACAAAAACTGTCAAGGCATCAATAGAGAACTTTGGAGTACTCCGAGATAGAACTTATACACAAGGAAAATGCAAAATGCAAAAGCATCTCAAAAATATATATACACAATAAAATACACATATTATAAAGTGCGCGAAAAGCACCCATTTACCCTGACTATTAAAACTGTTTTCATAATTCGCATACACTCGAGTCGCAGGTCGAATATCAATTCAAATCGTAGTCAAACATGCAATAAGAGCTGGAATATTTAACCTGATGGTACTTGAGAGAGGACTTATGGATAAGCTAGTGACATCGAAATCCTTGTCGAAATTCTTTTTCGTATTCAATAGGGTAACAGTATCTAGTTTTAGTGTTCAGCATTTCAAACATTCTTTATTTTCATTTTCATGCACATTTCTTCCATTCTTTATCCAATAATTGCATTCATATCTACAAGACAGACGCCAGACCGTATTTGCGGTATAAATTGGACAACAGGGACAATAGATTTTATAGCGCCTTTCAAAAAATAAAGTATTCTCAACTCAATTTACAAAGCAGCAAAGCCCTAAAGACCTAATTAGTGCAACAAATACGATTCAGATAGTGAACATTTTCTGAAGCAGGAACCTTTACCCATTTTTTTTTTGTATTGAGCCTTCAGTACTCGGCTTTGGGGATATTATTTACATGATCTATATTGCCCTGTCATCAGAAAAGTTACAGTTAAGTAACATTCTGGCTCAGCCCCGCATACATTTCAAATAGGGTTAGAGTGATATATCAAAATCTCACAAGGTTAAGCCATTCTAAACGGTATAGATGTAACACTCTCGGACAGTTCGACAGTTTTTTTGATTTCGATATCTACAAACGGCGTCAATATTAGATCTCATTTCCAATTTTAGTACTTCAACTCGGAGAGAAATGTCCAAACAAAACAACAACACAACTGTGGAACTGTAGCCAGAGGTGAAACCAACTGATTATGCGTCATACTGACTGACTAATACCTACAAGACAACAGGTAACTTTATCCAAATCAAAAACAAAATAACGAGGTGTCAATTAAGGGGTCATTCATAAAAGTGTATGTACTCGCATCTAAAATTCGTTTCGATCATTTTTAGTTTGATGTAGCCCTTAAAACCCTTTCAGTGCGTCTACACCGCAGTGCGGTGTATAAATCAGTGATGTAATTTCTCTTGAAAAATGGCAGCACCTGTCAAACATGGTGAAATATTAGTAACTAACGATACACTGCGCTGCGGTGTAGATGCACTATAGTGATATTCCAGTTATTCAACACACTAGGGTGGAATTTCTAAAAATTTTCAAATTATCTCCAGCACTATAGGGTATTGATTAGTCAGCACGGAAAGGGTTAACCCTTTCCCCAGTGGATGTGATTGTACTCTTATGAATGGCCCCTTATCAAAAGTTACACCTCTTCGACGAAGCTTGGATCCTTACGCCATTTTCATTGAATCGAGCGAATATGTAAATTACACCGGGGAATAACGTGCAATTTATGTGTTAGACATTAGTACAGCAAAACCAGCTTAATTCCGAATCATTTTGGACAGATGCAATTCATCCAGTTTATGAGAAATCCGGATCAAACATGTATGTAAACGTGGGCTCAGCTGGTATGTGGTATATACAGTAAAAGTACTCTATAACGCCGCGGTTGATAAATACCATTCTGTTTAACGCCAAAAAACATGGATTTTGGCCTTAAACAGAATGGTATTTATCATTGAATTTGAGGTTGATTGAGCAAATATGTTCTCTGAAAAATGTTGGCACTATCGTGATAGTGGTATTAAAAAGGATGACAGCGTTATAACGGACTTCGACTGCACGGCTCATGCTATATATAGTCTAATACATGGAAACCACCAGATGCAGTCTAGAGGAAAAATATTCATTCACGCAATCCAATATATGCAGCTTGTCTATTCAAACTGTTACTTATTGAATAAAACACTGACATAGACCGTCATATGGCAAACACGCTCGGCGGGCGAGCCGATACTGTCGCAATCTACCATCTGGTGGATCGGTAACTGCTGAACACCACTAAATCGGAATCCCACCATTGCGTGGCTGATAGTTACAAATTTTTCGTAATGTTTCTAACAAAAATGAATCTTTTTACAAGTACACCATATCAAATCATAGAAATGGAGCCATTCGCACCCGAGTGATCAGACGAATTCATATTTAGCAGTTATTGCTTCAAATCTTGCGTAACCACATTATGCACAATATGGAAGCGTACGGTAGAGTCCGCCCTACTCAGGGTACCGGTCAACTCTGCCAAAACTCTGCCAAAACCGACTGAATGTTTTGGGCATTAAAGTCTTATTTGATAAAACCTCCTTTTTCGCCGATTGTCAGCACAGTATTCGGTAAACTTGTTTTTACATGTCCCTGGGTCAACTCACTCAGTCGGTGAGATATTTACAGTCCCAAAACCACCGAGCGAAGTGGAGTTAACTGAAATAATAGAACCTCATTATAACAACCTCTGATATAACAATTTATCGGTTATTGTAAACCTAGAATATCGCCCCAAATAGGACAATTTTACTAATTGCATACTGGATATAACAAACAGATTTTCTGGTCCCCTAAAGATCGTTGTAACGAGGTTCCACTGGAGTTAAATTTCACCGATTTAAATTCACAGCCAGATTATGACCTGCAGCCGTGCGACTGCAACTTACACTGCTCAATATTGTACATGTAAAACTATCCCAACGCTAACGAATAAGGCATCAGTCATTTTCACCGTTTTCTAATTTCTATTTCACAATCTCTACGAGACAAAGTTTCCAAATATTCACGAAATGCTCTCTCAGCAGGACTCGATCTCTACGCAACTTCGAAATCGGCGAAATGCATCTCGAATTCTGAATTTCATTCATATAACTGGCAGTTTTTAATGCTTTTAAATGTAATAATACTGTGAACTATAGTATATTTTCCAACTCGCGTTATTCTATAGTATAGATTCGTAGTTCTTCTTCTTTTTTTTGTACACTTTCTACAGTTGGACCGATTGCAATAATCACTCGTCGTCGGTTTCTGGTCCGGTCGGTTTCTGGTCGCAGACGGCCGGGTTGCGCGTGACGTTCGTCGGCAAGATGAACTGCTTGTTGGTGAGACTGGCGGGCGGCCACACGCGACAGAACACGCGACTCGTGATCAGACCGTACGGCACGGCGCCGTAGTAACACGAGTCGATCGAGTTGTCGCCGTTGTCGCCTTCGAGCCAAACGTGACCCCGCGGAACCTTCGAAAGAGAAGAGAGAAAAAAATACGGAATTAATTTCTCGTAAACAACATTCGTAGATAGTGGTGTGTGGTATGACTGGTATAGTGAATGATATTAATACTACTGGCATAGGGAGGTCGTGTTAAGGAAATCTTGAAAATCAAAGTAATTTGCTGCTTTATGAGGTCTTTAGGTTTTGCTGGATTTGAGGATTGTGTGCTCAAATCATTTCCCAATACTAGACCATAAAATCTAGACCGAGACTCGAGTCTGTCGTTTCGCCGCTGGGAAATTTCTTCTATCACGATCGATTTTGTCACGATCGATTTTCATCTCGTTAAGCGTAAAACCATTCAGTAATCGACGTAAACGTGATCATATTTTGAAGAGTACGTGGGTTGTACAGAGGCAGGTTTGAGAAAATTGGAAGGCCGGGGGTCCAGAAGAAAAGAAAGGACGTTTCTCCAATAAAGCAGTCAAGTTTTGGACCTCTATCGGGAACCCTCGGGTTTTGTTATTTCTGAAGATATACTTGGGATGGTTTTCTAGTCTGGTATAACCTTTAACCCGGGGGCTAACTCAATTAATTTCCAATAGAGTTAACCCCTGGGTTAAAGGTATAACCGGTCTATAAAACTGGTTCCTGTATATCTGTGTGTAGGAAACATCCTGAAAGGTCGCAATTTCCGAGTGGAGGCGTGTCGAAATGATATCTGTCTTGACGAAAAGAGCCACCTCAATGGGTTGGCGCAGGCATCATGTGGACGGACCCTTGAGACCATCCCCTAGATCCACCCTTGGGGAACTGTATATATACTTACGTAAAACATCTTTCCTTTCGCCGGTCCATGACTGACTGTGACGTACTCTCCTTCTAGAGCGGTCACTCGTTTGCAGATCTGTTGTCCGGGCTTCGTCGGCGACTTGCAAATGACGATGTCACCCCTGCAAACGTTAGAGAGAAGATTTAATAGCAAATTGAGACAGACTTCATGTGATTTGACTAGATGATTAAAGCTGGCTTCAAAATACAGATAGAAATTCAGATAGAAATTGATGACGATCAGAGACTGAGTTTCATTGAAATGGCGGGCTGTCAAGTGGAACCATTGAAAGGTGAAGTGGGGAGTTAGGATCAACTTGGTCAGGATTTTCGATGGCTTCACTGGGGCCATTACATATTCCATTCTCAAATACTTTGTTTCCAATATTCTCAAGTCTTATTTTCTGGCACGTTCACCATTGAAAACATGCTGCACGGGTATGATTGGTATCGACTTCTGAGGTGGCAGTACCAGAACTTTTACCATGGATACGGAAATTCAAAACACGCAGACGTTCAGAATTTCAGCAAGAGGACTGCATTTTTGTAAGTAGGGAAAAAGCACCTTCTTCACCAAAAAATCACGCTAAATTTTGGAAAGCAGGGATAATGCTTGACAGCCTGAAATGGAAAAGATATTAACGTTACGTAGGCCTATACGTACGGTACGATTTTCCGAAGACCAACAGACAGCCTTTCAGCAAGAACAAGATCCCTAGACTTCAATGTCGGCGACATCGATGGCCCATCACACTGAAACAAACAAACATATGATTCGTACCACTAGGAAATCGATTTATGAATTCGGCCAGCTTGAATCCTGCTCACCTGTACGACGGTTCCTGTGAACTCCACTAGACAATGAGCCATACAGCCATACTTGACTACATTGAAGAGATGCCTGGCCGTTCGAGCCCCAACCGTCATGGCTGCGCATAAACCTGAATGACAAACATTGCTGACGAGTACACGAGGAAAACATAAACGCGACGAAGATAACATTTCCTAGCCTCGAGTCTGGCATTTGATCAAAAACTACATCCTTGTGGATTACTGCAATAACAATTTCACTATTGATATCCCATCTCTGCGTTGAAAAAGTTCCAGTTCGTCTAATTACCTTTAATCTACCCTCCCTAGGATCGCTAGCTGCCTACTCTTTCAATTACGATAAATGCTAGGATACGGTTGTCGATATGGCAACAAAATCACTATGATACCCGCGCGACGTAAAGGACAACTCGACGACACAAGTGAAACTTCACTTACGCTATATATACAGTAGTTCCTCGGTTAGTTTGGTTGCAAAAGTCTGGCAGTACACGTTTTAAGAGAAAAGATAACTTAACTTTGACCAGTTTAGGTTGAATAGAGAACCTATAGCCACGATCACAACGAGATGATTAAGCCAGGGCCGAATCGGCCCGCATCAGGCCCGAGTCAAATTTGGCCCGTGTCGAATTTGAAAGCGTAAACCACTGATTGGTTGCCAAATTTGGCACTGGCCAAAAATGCTCGTGCGATCGCGGCTTATATCCTGATTTGATTTATTTCGCTTCTCTGAATTTCCATTAGAAAATTCCATTGAGATCAGCATCAATCATTACGCGTCGGTGCTGAAATGAACGGAACGGCACATCAGGGTATTCTATAGTCTGTTCAGCATTCAACAGCTTCCAGCACTTTTAAAGTTTCCTCATTACACGAGGCGAGGAAATATCAGACAGACGATCAACGTTCAAATAATCAACTTCGATGTCAATATTTTTACTGAAACTATATGTTCTCAACGATCATTTCTCTAATGAATAACTCTGTAAATAGAGTAATATTCCGCTAACCCCCGTGGTGGTACTACCGTCGTAACAAACCCTAGAAATCTTCTTTCATCCTCGCCCGGCGTATTAGCACGAAAAATCTTAGAAATCGATACTATAGTGAAATTAATGGGGATGGTTTAGATCTTTTCATCCCTTCGCCAGTTCGTCTAATCTCCTACTGCTTGGTTAATAGGCAGTTTCCTTCTTCTCTATTGAGATGTAAACAAATTTATGAACCATTGCAAAGGCATTGTAGGCATATTAGTGATTAAGGGCAACTCAAAGCATATTATGAGGGTCTTGTACAAAGAGGCCCTGGCAGAGATATGATATTTTCATCCAGTGAAGAAAAATCAAATACCGGTGCCCGCGACCATGAAATAGTTATGTATTGTGTTTATTGCCCTTCAAAAACCAATCATAAGCAGCGCGGTGATATAGGATAGTCATCATCAATTATGTATATTACTTTCGTTGTTGCGTCATATATCAATTTGTCTGCAGGCGTAAATCTTGTTTATATAGGTCTCCGTGTCTGGGATAGCGTTAGCATTTAATATTGTAATAAACGGTTATTCATCCAGGTCTTCCATTAGTTGTACATTTGCCATATCCATAAAACCGTGAATTTATGATTAAGTCGGCAAATCTGATATAACATAATATGTTTTGATAATACTGTCTGCGTCTTCATTTACTGTGTTCTAATTTGACAAATAACAAGTGTTGCCAAATAATTTCGACCCCCAAATTATTTCGTTGCGAAGGACTATTTCAGAGCGTAAACTACTTACCCTACGATATCAGCTACGAAATCTTGATCGCGCGATGAATATCAGCGAATCGGTCTTATCTATATCCGATAATTGCGGTCAACAATCCGGCCTGAAATACTAACGCTGTCATCCGGCGAACGAGAAGTCAATTCTACTATTTGAGATAAAAGATTTAACCGGTTTGTTGCCGCGACGGAAAGAAGCTTAATGAGAGTCTACCTGACGTTAGCCACGCTTCGTGACTACTAGACTCGCACCACACTCGATTGTGACCCCGGTTATAAATATTATCGTTATTCAGTATAGGAAACTATGACGAATTTCTAGGAGAATCGGATGCGTTGCGTAATATTCTAACGCGACGATAAACACGTTGCATGACTACTCCGCGCTCGACTGAGTTCGATTATAAATATTTACCCCTTTGGAAACTATGACAAATTTCTAGGAATCGGATTCGTTTCTCGTAATTCTAACGGAACCTATTATACACATACGATACGTGTGACCCCCGATAGGAAAAATAAACGATCCAGGCACTGATAACAACATGGAGAACGCTTTTTCCTAGAAGTGAGTGATATATTGACTGGCAGACGTGACGTGCGCGTCGGCGCTGCCGGGAAGGGTAAAAATTCACACGTCTGTGTTTATCGAACACGTCAGTTATTTCACTCGCTCAGTTCGTTGTTGGCTGAAAAGGCGGCCACTCGTTCGTTCGTTCTCGGAAAAAATATACAAAACAGACATTTCGGAATGTCGGATAAAAACGGTCGCCATTTTATTCAATCTCGTGATTCAGTCCTGATTTTTGAAACTGATTTTCCGCATGTAAATAGTTCATTAATTTTATGCTAGTGCATTCATTAAGTTGATCAGATAGAGTTGAGAATAACTAAATTTCGAAATGAATTCTAGAAATTTTTCTAGATATAGGGGCCTAGATCAAGATGAATTGTTGACCAGCACCGCCAAGTAAGGAGTAGAATATTATGCATTTATCATTTATCATTTATGATTTTCAACAAATAAACAAATTGGATAAACTGCTCTTTTTTCTTCAAAGAGATAATGGTCAAAATAGAACTTTCAATATTGTCAGTGACAATATTACTGAACTTTTCTATAAGTTCTGAGAATTAACTATAGCCTAATAGACATTAGTGACTGGTTTCAAATCGCTTCAGCCCCTGCCCCCCAGGTTTAAAGTAATACCCATCTATAAAACCGATTTCTCCACCAGAAAATACAATATACTTTAGTTAGAACACTGATGAGCAATTTTGTGAAATAAGATAAAATCCCACTATTTACAGATTAAAAGAATTTAAAAACCAGAATTTATTTATTAAATCTAAAATATATAAAAGACACGACGTTTCAATCTCACCCTAGAGATCATCATCAGGTGTGACACCTGACGATGATCTCTAGTGTGGTCATCGGCCTAATTTTGTGAAATGTTTTACTGAGAATATCGTCTCACATTTTGGACAATAGTACCGGGAAAATTCATAAAGACTTTACCAGTAGTAAGTACCACTGGTAAGCAGAAACAGAATTAAAACTCCCGGCAAATGTCAAATACGATATTTTGATGGATGGCTTTTATTCGCTAACAACATTCTGCGTCTATCGCTTTTATTTACATTTCTAACGAAAAGATAAATACCGAAAGGTAATATTTACGAAGAAAAAAAACAGGCGCAAAAAAATTGTCGATAACAACAACAGCGTATAGGCCTTACAGCACTTTTAGGAGAGCAGACTGTGAAAAAGAGTTGACTGTCATTTAAAAAGCCATCGCATGATTGCCCTGCCGTGCAGAATTTCTCAGATGTACAGAAATTCGAAACCGAGCAGAGGCAATTGATTTCCAGGGAT
Source organism: Tubulanus polymorphus (assembly GCF_964204645.1). Lineage (NCBI taxonomy): Eukaryota > Metazoa > Nemertea > Palaeonemertea > Tubulaniformes > Tubulanidae > Tubulanus > Tubulanus polymorphus. The sequence continues at coordinate 3,111,396 of NC_134035.1, read as the reverse complement.
GTGTACTTGAAGGAGAAAATTCTTGACTTTGGACGGGGCAGTTTTTAACAACGCGATGCGATTTAAGCGGAAACTTAATCTAGGTCTACGGTTTTTGCACTTTTACTTTCTGTGCCCAGGGCTCGATTTTGGCAGTATCCCACTATCCCGAGGGTAATATAGATTTTTTGCCGGGATACTTAAAATAGAGATGAACCTATGAAGACAGTATAGTACAAGGAATTTCTGATTTCACCTCTGAGTTGGAAGATGTTGAATTTGATTCTTTCCTTGGTTTTTTTTCGTGATTAGAAACTTGAACAAAGGCAAACTGTGATAATAGCACCAATCTTCTGACACTGCCGGACATTGACAATGCAGAGAGGATCCTTTCTAGAATTGTTTGTATAAATAAAGCCTTTTGTAGTGTTGGAACTGTGAATATTTCAATTTTTTTGTGAAGAGATGAGAACATATGAGAACATAAGGGCCAGTTGCACGCGATCATGGCGTAGATTTAAGACCCAGTCTAATACCATCTTAGTTCCATCTAGCCAATCTAACAAAGTCTAGATCAGTGTTAAGATTTGAGACAACTTTTGGACTGAAGTCACGAATGTGCCAAATTCTGGCCCCGGGGAAATAGAAGGTCTTCCATTTTAATTTGAGTGAAATACGCTTAACGGAGCTCAATGAAGCGTATTCTAATGACTGAGCTGCTTTTCAAAATTACAGATTTTCCTTGAATTTAAAGAAAATTCTTAAATTTTCCATGCAGGGAAAATAATTCTGATTTTCTCTGCGTGGAAAATTAAGGAAAATATTCTGATTTTCCACCCCGATCAGCGATGACCCTGACAGGACAGTATTCTAGCTGTGCAATCATTTATATCGAATATTCTCCCTATTCGTACTTCAACGCACAGACTGCAATAACTTACAAGCTGCTCAATTCTATAGCAGATGTTTGCAGCAGGGGATGAATAATCTAATATATACCGTAGAAAAAAAAAAAATTCAATAGTCGATTCTCGGAAATCGTCATTTTAATACCATGTGTATATTATATTCAAACATTTCCGTATGTATTTTTCGGCAGCTGATATCAAGCGCTTGCACAATTTGTCATATAAAACATCGGCATAATTCATATTGCCGCAATTTTGCAACCAGGTCACGCTTAAAAACTCTTACCGAGAGGGATTTATCTCTTTTCTATATTTTTTTCTGACGCTGATAATTCACCGAACGCGTTTGATAATCGTGAAATATGACCGCGAATTATATTTGTAAAATATGATGTAATAACCATACTGAGAATCATTTTTCATGCATTGAAATGACACAGTTTTATCAGTGCAGTTACACAATACACCAATATCAGGGAAGTTAGGAAATAATTGAGAAATTACCACAACTCTAACATATACTGATAATGGACAGTAATTCAGACCAGATTACCTGATATCTCACTAATAGCAGTAGTTATCAATGAAAATTAAAAAGTAATTTCACATTAAAAATAGTTGCGTAATTGAATATGTACTCAAAACTATTTGTGATTTTAAGAGTATTTCAATTTTTTTTTGGAAGTATTTCAGCTCTCAATGAAATGAGTAGAAACTACTCTAAAATAGTTGTCGTCATCAGGCCTGGTATATCATGACAAATGACAAAAACAGATACTGAGATTTAACAAGTATATGGTATATTTTTAAATATTGAAACCTTAGAGGATGGTCTCTAAAATAGGGGTGAATCCAGTAGGTCCTTATGAGACTGCCACGCGACCCTGATTATCGAGCGCTCCATTGGGCTACATAAAAAGCGCTACAGGACATTTTAAGCTAAGACATTTCTCGTGAAAAGGACACTCTAAATCTGTAAGTGTTAGTTAAGTGTATGTTTCCTGTCAAGAGGACACTGCTTTAAATTGATTTACCCCAGTTTATTGAGCGTCGTTTTATTTCTACATGTATTTGGATATTTGAGAACCGGATCTGAATTCGTTTTAAGATGTGTAAACATCGGTTTGAAAACCAGTCCACCGTTAATCTACCGCGCAAAATTCATTCAAAAAATTAAATCAGAGTTGAATTGTAATCATTTCAAATTTGTGGTCGATCCGGTTTTGGCTCAAGTATCACGAAAAAGTGTAAGCCAAAAACGGTTAAGCTTGAATTGTTTTTTTTAACAAAAAATTTATTTGCCATAGTACATAATACTTACAAAATCAACTTGCAAACTGCATTAGAATGCATTATGTGCAAGTGTTTAAATTGTTGTCCTTATTGAAAACATAAAGTATCCAAAAGCAATTACACCAAAAATTTGAAGTAAACTTTTTCGTGAAACTGGGCCCTGTAGCAAGTGATAGAAGGATAAAGCATTTAAAATCTTCAATACTCGAATCTCGTCCTATCTATGCGCTGAGGGAATCCACGCTTAAGCCGCGAGCGCGCGACGCATAGAAATATCGACAGTGGGCGGGGACGACGGGAATCAATAGGACGACCTTGACACGCCGAACATGTAAACACATGCGCAAATCGATAAAATCGTCGTTTTCGCGGAAATGTTGTGTTCGTGTTCGCTGCTTCTCCGTTCTCGGTCATCGCTCGGTGTTTCGGCACGTACGTCCAGAATTTCGTTTAACCCGACTCAGTTTGATCTACTTCACTGTTGACTCGGCGACAGTCGGAATCGATACAAAGTCTAATCCGTCGCGTCTCCACGTAATGAATAGGTCCATTCTTTACAAATAAATCTCTGAAGATGTATAGAAGCTAATTCTAAGAATGCTTCTATCCGATCTCAGACTACCCGAAACATCAGTGTAACGTATTATTGCGGGTCTTCTATTCAGTCAATAGAACAGAATTTTTTTTAAAATGTCTGCACATTTGCAATCTATACGCGCGTGTATGGCAAAAATGAAGAACTCCGAAACCGCATTTTTACCAGTTATTTCGACGTCACGGGTTCTATATGCAACCTAGTTCAACGATACCCGCGAATAATATCAAAACAATGCGTAGAGATTTTTCGACCCGCGCCGCATATAGACGCCATGACGGAATTCAAAATATCTATATTTATCAAAAGTTGAAATCAAAATTGTCGATATATCTCTGTAGTAAAATAACTCAGTATTAATATAGCAATAACAATATTTCATTGTGACTAGGAATTAATCTAAAGAGCCCAGTTAATCAATAATTATGACCCGCATTTTGAAGTTTGCTACACGCATGTTGTTTTTGTCATGTGAAAAAGCAGCAAATAATGACAGATTTCGGTGCAAATGCTCTTAATTCAAACACTTTTATAACCCTTATCTCAACCCTTATCTCTATTGCAATAGAATATCATTTACATTTCCAATATCTTATCAAAATTATCACCAAACTCGAAAAGCAATTAGATTCGAAGTTAAGAAAGGTCAACTAAAATCTCCTAATAGCATCAAATCTCAAAGTGTCCTTTTTGACGTGAAGGGCCTTTAGATAAACAGGGCACTCAATATTCCGAGACTATGATGGTAGTCCCATAAAGACCTAGGGCCAGTAGCTCAAAGGTTGGTTAGAGTACACCAGTGGATAAAATGACATAGTGGCAATTAAAAGTTCATCGTTACTATAGTATCTATCGGCCGGTTATCTTTAACCAACTTTTGAGCAACTACAGCCGGCGCTGGATTCATCCATGTCGTTGAAGACGAAACAAAACAATAAACAATTTCGATCATCATAAGAATAATCGAAAATTAAGCCTTATTGAAAAACTGCATAAATAGATTATGGGAATAATAATCGACTAACCTTCGAATGGGAAGAGATAAGACGAAGCACTTCTTGTTCATACCCTGTGAAATGCTGCTAGTTAAAGCGAATGCTAGTAGTTGCTCCTTGCTTGTGACCTGAAATCGCGTAACACATCAAGCTTTATCTGTTGTTAGTCAATATAGAGAGAGAGAGAGCTGGCAGACGTTGAACGCTGCACGGCGCCACGCACAACAAAACATTGAATCAATAACAGCGACACGTGTCTTTCAAAGCATTCTAATATTGTTACATTTGTAAGAGGTTCTCAGGCCTCATACACGGTCAAGACCTAGATTAAAGACCAGTCTAGTTTCATTTCGTTCCATAGCTAATATATCATCTTGGGAAGCCAGTCGAAGCTCAATTTGGTTCTAAAACCAATCAAATCTAGTAGTTTAAGCTCATTTCAATTCTATAATGAATCTAACAATCTAAGACTAGTCTAAGCTCTGGTTCTATAGCCAACCTAACAATTTGACCAGTCTCTGGTTCCAAAGCCAATCTAATAACTTTTCAGCTCATTTTGGTTCCGTAAATCATTCTAATAATTCCGACTAGTCTACTAAGCTCATTTTGGTTCTACAACCAATCTAACAATATATGAATTTGAAACACCCAATAATGAACGGACAAGAAGGACCAAGGTTGGACCTAGCCTAACCCGGCATCAATTCAACTGTTCAATGAATTGAATCGGATGCACTTATTTTTCAGAAAAATTCTGGCTGAGGACTCCAAAACCCTCATTCATTGGAGGCTCATACATCTCTTGATGCATGTTCATGTATGTAAACTGGGGCATATTCATTGAGAGTGCCGGAACGGGGATGGAGTTGTGTGTAGTAGTAGACCTTTTTTAGCGACTGCAAAAAAAAGATCGTCACCGTCACGCATTGACAACATTTTTCTAAGCAAACATCAATAGATCACAACAGCACTCAACGATAGCTGAAAAGATTTTCGAGATATATATTGAAATTCCATAGATGCACCTACCTGCCTACCTGATGAGAAACAGACAATCGACAGGAAAATACCGCACAAATTAATCCGACAATTCAATATAGCTGAATTGGAATTGGTCTCCACGTCTCTGCATTTATCGCGCCTTCGTTTTCAATTCAATTAAACTTTTATTCAGTTGGTTTTGTTCAATTCAACGCTAAATTTTATTTATTTAGTCAAACTACGATTGGACCCGAGGGAAAACTGATAACAGAAGCGATTACGTTTTTAGATCATAAAAATCGACTGTAGTAGAAATTTTGTTGCTAACGACAATAAAAAGAAAATAAATAAACAAAATACTACATCGCAGAGGGGTTGAAAGCCGGCATCATCTGGGGCTCGGGCAAATTCGAAGTTCGTAGTCCCGTCGTGGGCGGGTTAAAATGAATAATCTAATAGGATTAGTCTTAAGAACCCAAGATCCGAACGGAGCAATAACAAAACCCAAAAACAAAGGCAACAGAGCCGCAAACCAAAACGTGTTAAAACTTCCAATCTCAGTATCACGGGGGCGGGTTAACCATAAAACTCATCAAACTCAAAACCGACCCCGTGAAAATTAATCATTCTATTTTCTTACAAATGACTCGTCCATCCCCGTTTGAAGCCCCAACATGGCTATTGGTAAATAAGCGCAATACATCTGAACCATTACAGAGATTCGCAACCCATATCCCTAGCAACCTATCTACGATTATGCAAACATATTCGGATAAAATATTTTCTAAAACCAAAATTCAAAGTCTTGTCTAGGTTAAAGTGGAATTCATTTGAAAAAAAAATGTATCAGATACTAAGGCGATAATGATAATTTTCACTGGATATTATGATAATGTACCCGCAACATGATGCGCTGCCGACTCGGTGAGCGCACACCACTGAAATCTAATAAACCAACGATTACAATATGTTTCCATACGATAGTCATGTCATCGCCACTAATGCATTTTTGTTATTTACAATGGGAATACTGCGCAAAATCTCAGGGGGATGGCAAAGTGTTTTATATCACCGGATTCTAAATTGACGTGTTAGTCGTATAAAAAGCAGGGTGTTCGGGTGGCCAGTCTTTAGACCTAACGGCCGGTTTGGTTCACAAACATGTGGATAAACGATACCTTCCGTTGTTCTTTGATAATTCTGTCGGCGTTGCTGGGTTTGGTCGCAATTCACAAATTCGTCGCCGCCGATGCCCCGGACCCCTATTTGGGTAGAGCGGTGAAGAGATGTCAAAATTCGAGCGATATGAGATTTATGACAATAGGTAGGTCTATACGTAATACCTCGATACGTAGCGAGTTTGAATGTCATATTTTTCCGAGAGACTCGCCTCTCGAGTTCATAGCTTTGCCCTTAAGGAGTTAAATACACATTTCGAGCTGAACTAAGCAGTAATTTTTATTTCAGATAAAGTTTTCTAATTACATCAATAATTCTATTCCTCACAAATCGCTAATGCATTATGCGAGAGAGCCGAACTTCTTCATTCCGCGTTATTTCTATCCATTTTGATTCATACTTTTTAGATGCCCTTTGTTGGATTTTTGAATATTCTATCTTGTGGAATATTTTTCTATTCGAAGGTATCGTCGGAACCAGGGATAGAAACGACCCGTACAATACGTTACTGGAACGAGCCGAGTTGATGCTGTTGCGGGACCGTTTCGGCACCGTGTACCATCTCACCGAATTCGATTATGGCAGTAACGGAACGGGAGTGGCGCAGACCGCCTGCTACGTGTTAATGTTCGTAGAATTCAGAGTAGTTCCCGAAAAAAGATCGTCGTATTTCTCTGAAACAGGTAGGCTTACGCGCAGCTGGTTAGTGATCGCTATAGTGATGTCGATGTCATGAAAAATTCCATACTCCGCGTAAAACGTTACCACATTGGATTTACGATTAAAAGCGAAGTATTGTCGAATATGTAACCACTATCGAATTAGTTTGCGCGCTAGATATCGAACTAATCCCCGGAGATAGTTAAATATACCCGTTGGATCTACGTGCATGGTTTATTCATTTAATCACGGCAGAACTACTAAAAGCCATTTTAATCTAATTGATCACAGCCGAAATGACGCATCAATGCTAGTCCCAGCATTATTTATCGTCACATTGTGTCGTACCACTTCTTGATATCGATTAGGATATTCGATTACCGAACTATTGCTTGTCTTTAGTTGTCGGTTTTAGTCTTTTATGGTGACAAGTCACCTTTTGTTGGACCGTCCGGGCTGTTGCCTCGACTCACAAGATACGCAAGATGTTTAACATGATAACATGTTCAACTTATTATTAGTGTATCTTTTCTTGCCGGGATACAAATGTGCCCTTTCCAAAAACTATAAAGGAAAATATATCGTCAATGCATCACGTTATATATTGAATTTATATACATTATATTCAATATATATCATCATTCATTTCAGATCTGCTATGGTACGAAAGAAATCAAGTCGATAGAGTTGACTTTTTGGTCGGTAGCTACGTAGCCAGCGCCGCGTCGATATCGGCTCTCAAAAACATTCCCTATTTCGTGATCACGCCCGTGGACGACTTACAAACGGAGCACCTGCGACTGACCGGTCAGATCGCCGGACCGATAGTTAACATGCAGCCGTTTAGGGAACAAACATGGCTGACCACGGCGGATTTACTGCGATTCCTACAGTCGGAGAGAGTTTTACTCCTACACGATATCCATTATATCGTAGGTATGTAAACTCTAGTTACCTTTACCTTAGAAATATCTGCATCATTGTTAATTTGTTAACTACCGAATTTCACTATTGGGATACCGAAGAAACCAAAAATTATGGCAAAAAAAGTAGTGACGTTTTGACTCAATTCTATGAGCCATTTCCAAAACTAAGGCATCAGTGACGTTTAGACTTATTTCTATTAGCCATTCTTAAACTAACAGTTTTCTTTTTGTAAAATTAAAAATGGAAACATTGATTAATTCATTCATAAACGGCAGCCTCGATACAGTATTTCTGATATTTGGATTTACTGATCGCGGACGAATTTCTATATAATCAGGACTTCTAGTTTGGGATAAGGCAGCGTAACTTAAAAAGCCCCAGAATGTATAGCTACATCATGCAGCCGATTGTCTCGGCCACGGCTTATGACTTAAGTCCGATGGGGGTCTTTGGTTTCTTAAATCCAAGTCATTACTGGTAAACAGTGATTTTTATACGATTTTGAGTTTTTTCTAAACATGGAATATGGTGAGCAAAAGCAAAATTATCGAAGCGTAGTTTAGTGCATTTTAATGTATGTCGATAACCCCAACGGATGGATGTAGGCGTATTTGAAATTCAAATTGAACATAAAAATGTAGTAGGGATTAAAAAATGAATAAACTATACGGTGCATTTTTTACTATTTTGATTAGTTTTTTCCGTATAAGCTTATGTTTACCAAAATCGCGTTGTGAACATGGACATCCAGTTCCACAGTCATGTTAATAATCATTATATACCCTTTTCACTCAATATCTATTTATTGCCAATGTCATTACGAAAATATTGGACCCGGTTCCACCGTTGTCAGGTAGAGTTAATTCTGAGTTAAAATCAGTTCATTTCAAGCGAGTTAACTTGAGTCAAATCTTAACTCACAACTGTGGAACTGCATCATGGCGACCTCGGAATATTTTCAAACTCTCCTTTAAATCGATAGAGAAACGAGTTTATTTTTCTCTCATTTCGCAGACGTAGAGCGGGTGAAAACGTTGATTCTACTGGAACCCGGTTGGTTGGTCGAGAATATATACCCGCTGATGATTCGCGGGACGAAATTAGCGTATTATCAAGGAGAGGTCGGCTACACGATCGGCGCCGACCCGGACAGCATCGACGACATCGTATATTTACTAAGATCGCGCGACATAGATACGGTCGTGTTTTTCTTTCACCGGACCTACAGATGGGCAATGATAACAGATGTAAAGAAATAACCACAAATTAATGAAGAATGATAATGATTATAACTTTATTTCCCCTTGAATTACAACTTGATTGTCGGTACAAAGGGAGGTATACAAAAAGATGATTATGGGCGTATAAACTAAGATTTTGAACTTCAGTCTGTAGTCAGATATTCATGGGGCGATACAAGGAAAAGGTCTTGAAAAAGTAAAGGAATGCTTAATGAATTAACTTTAAAAACTTCCAGCCTTCTTGCCTATGCCTACACATGGCTAAATATGGCTACATCGATCGCTGCTGATACCGATGACGTCATTCAACTTGATTGAACGATATAATTATAAGTTATTAGATTATTAATGATAATCAAAACAGCGTCACGCTGACATGCGATCGACAGTTTTATTCCATATTTTTCAGTTAGCTGATATAGTTGACCAGACAGGCGTTAAGTCCTATAAATGGATATGCGGAACGTTGGAGGTACGTATAACCCTATTGCAGCCAGTTCTTTTCACAGTAAACCCCCTCCTAACTTGAATCAGGGACCGTCGATTTCTTTTTAGCCTAAAGTGATGATTCGAGTAAAACAACGAAATGAGAATTTATTTCATATTCTACTGTTAGGGTTCTAAGAGATGAGATAATTCGACCCAAGTGACAGATAATAAATGTGCGATTTTATAAGCCTTAGTTGATAATGTTGTTTCTGTTTTTACCAGATCATATAATTCGCATGAAAGCTTAATAGAATAGAAATGATTCATCGCATTTTACAGGGCCCTAGCGACGAAGGAACGGTCGCGTTTCCGCCCAGCCAAACACTGTTGAAACTCAACGATCTGTACATCGACGTACCTTCATCGTTCAAGAAGAACACGAACAAAACGAAGGATGATCCCGGCTCGTCAAGGCCGGGCAGAGTAACGGCCGACACTGAAGTCGATATGTACCTGTTACAATTTAGTCATCTGATGCGCAGGGTACTGTCGGGTATGCGGACGGGCTTCGATGGAAGTCGATTTCACGCGTCTGTTCTATCGGTAAGTGTGTGTTGCAAGATTTCACATTCTAATTTATGAAATAAACGCTTTCGTAAAACCTTTCTCCAAGGAAAACAAAAAAAACACAGTGTTGATCGTATACTTCAACCATCATACCGATCAAAGTGCCTCGGTTGAATATTTTGAAAACTTACTTTTGAAATGATATTATTAAATGTTACTTATTTAGCGCGGGTTACCTATTTACAGCAGTTCAAATGCAAAGGAGAGTCTTCTGTGGACAGATGTCTTGAACTCCTTTTAGAAATATTTCTTAACAACAGCGACCATCATATACGTTGAACTCATGCGATCATAATGATGACGACTTTTAAACAAACGACGGTTTATACTCAGCGAACTGAATTGGAAATACAAATTAGCACCAAAGAGACGACTTATCTCTAAGCGATTAGAAAATTCCCGGAAATCTTTTTTCAGCGAGTCATTTCATTGTGATCCTCGCGCCACCGCCGGACTTGCGGAGGAAATAGATTTTCCCATTTCGATAGAAGTCGCATTATATTGTTATACTTTTCTTTTTGAAATACAGAACAAATACAACGCGTCGCGGCTGCTCTTTCCGACATGCAATCACTATCTCGATCCGATTCGGTTGACATTCGACAGTCGTGGTATTCGAAAACAGCCGAAAATCGCCATAGCGAAGGTTTTCGCTTCCGAAACGAAAGTTGTAAGTACTTATTCGTATGATTCATTCACGAAGGCTTAGGAATGATTCTTCCCTTAGTTTTTGAACAATAATTTAAACAAAGATCTCGGTCAGGGCGACATGGGAAAAGATATCAGTTAAAGAAGGCGTTCTCGTGGCGCGCTATACGAGATTCAGTTCTCCAGTTGTGAGTTGTTAGGGAACTCTTGAGTAACAACCGTAGAACCGGGTCCAGTTCTATTTAGGCGAACTCCCGAAAAATAATTTTGAAAATTATGCTCAAGTGAAGACAATTCTAACTCCAGGCGTATGCGTGGAAAATATATGCGTATATTAATTGAAAATTGCGTTTTATTGGAAAAGGTCAATCAGTTATATTTCATGCCACCATTTTGAGGGACCTTGAAAAATTCAAATACTCTATACCAAAATCCCAAATTCCCTGCTGCAGTTAAAGCCATCACGACCACTTGATTACATTTCTGTAAACCATGATACTAAAATTTAACGATCACTTGGAAAACTTGAACAATTCTTTTCAGAACACGTATTGGCAAAATACAACCCTATGGGAGCACCGATTTGTAGTCGATACTGGATGTCCGGTGTATAGTCCATTATTCCACTTCAAAATCGTACCGCTGATAGTGAGTATTCGTTTTTTTCGAATGGATTTCATTTTTCTTCGCACTATTGAATACCATGTTGTATTCTGTACCACGTGGACAGGGCCGGTAGCTTGAGAAATAATGCGGATGGGTTCATTTTTATTTGGCTGGCTAGAACTGAATCTGCGGGGAAACTTTTAAAATTTCAATAGTATTACTATTAGCATTAGATTTCGAATGTATTACCAAATGAATAATAGTATGGGTAGTGTGACCAAGACTGGTGTGTGGGGTGACTGGAGTTATGGTTGTTTTAGAGGTAATTCCAATATCACCGATACAAGATTCATTTCTGTGGGTTTAAATGTGATTGCTCCCGGCAGCTTAGATGAATAATCGATTCATTATCATCGTCATGCGTCTCAGAATATCGTATACACGTATATACCGTTTAAAAGAAATCATTCTCGATCCATCGTCGTAGTTCAGCGGTTCAAGGACGATTGAACGAGCGGAATTTTTTCGTCGAAGTCGTCTGAAGTTATGCTGACGACCTCGAAAAAATTCCTATGCATTTTATATGTAATTAAAAAGTTGGAACTGATTCATTTTTGCTAATTGGATTGATTAGAAACACGGAAATACAGATGGAGATTTAATAGTCTAATTAAGCGAATAAAGATTTCTTAATTGACAAGACGACAGGGCGTGGTACAACTGATTTCCGCGATGGTAATCGAGTATATCTTTTTAAACGACAGTCTTGCCGCCGGTTGGGGTCGGCTTCCTGGCAAACTGTCGAACATGCATGCAGAGGCAAACATATACAGCGAATAGGAATTAATTAAATCATTTGAACCGTCGAATATGTTCACTCCATCCCAAATATATTTTCTGGGAAATATTTTTCGAATTTGGCGATACTTGCTGTCGGTTCAGAAATATCGGTAACTTTATGGTAAATTGTCGGTATTGGCTTGTTCGACATGCTAATTTTGGCGACTTTATAGATCAACTTCTTAGTGTAACTGAATTTCCGAAATGAACCGGGTGTATCTCACTATCAACGCAAGTGCATATTCAACAGTTAGCCCAAAAGTTAGCGGATGGTCTGAGGGATGACCAGATGTGAGAGTTGAGATATGGTAATATCTTGAGGCCGTTCACAACGTTCTCTTTTTGAAGATCAAATTCCGCAGTTCGGTTCTGATTTCTTTTCCCGTCATCAGATACAAGTACAGATTAAACGAATAATTGATCATTATAATATCGACGAGGGCGGCGAAGATATTCTCGAATTCTGGATTCGTCCGGACAAATGGGCTGAATAAAGTAGCGGGGAATGTCGTGGCCATGAAGAAGATGCACAGTAACAGAACCAACACGGTTACCTGGTTTGAGTATTTCGATGCTCGGGTCGTTACAGATTTACCATTTCTTCTGAATAGTGCGATCGAAGTTATTGCGGACGTGATGGCTATTAAAACAAACGGGCCCATTGAGATAAGAACAGACTTAAGCAAAGGCTTGACAATTTGGGGCATATTTTTGACGATACAACCATCGTTACTGACATCGATAGTTACAAATAGATAGCTATAAATTAGCACTACGGAGCAGACAACGGAGAAACAGAGTTTAGAAGCAGTATTCGGGCTCCAGAAACGAGGACCTCTAAACGGAAAACAAACGACGCACATTCGCTCGGTAGCTATAAGGACCAGCGTCCACGGACTAATCGTAACGCTCGATGATAAAAGATACTCGAAACATATACATTGAATTCGTGTTGACGGTTTGATCAGCAATATCCTCCCGTAAAATGTGTAAGATACAACGTTGATGTATTTCATCAAACACGTGACCAGTACCAGAGTGTCGCAGACGGCTAGTTGAACGAACATACGACTGTAAGAACGTCGCCCTAGTTTACGTTGCAACATAACCATCACGATCAGGAGATTACCGATGAATCCTAGAATAAAACAAAGACTGGCGAATACGAGATAAAACCACAGATAGGTTCCGTTTATCGTAGTTGCAGCTAGCACGATGCTTCTGTACGTATTGGAGAGATTCGTGCTGTTCTGCTGGATAGAAATTGCAACCATTGCGTCGACCAATCAGACTGTATACTCTCAATTACAGAATCAAAGTTATATATACATTTCACAATCGTCCACGCCTTCTCTCTTCGTTCGTCAATTCAATTGACCTCCGATCTAAACTATCAAGTTTTATAGGAATTTATGAAAATAAGTTTATATATAACGGTTTCGCTCAAGATTCAAAACATCACAAATCTATTCGTTGATATGAATTTAGAGGAGTTTCGAGGAATACAGTATGTAGGTTCTGTCTTTTACTGCGGTTAAGTTGAGACTGGTAAAATTCTACCCGGAGTCCTGTGCCAAATGCCGAGTAAGAGTTTACGAAATACAGTAGGCTCTTGTCTTAAACTAGTAAAATTCTACCCCGAGTTGATTTCAAAATACCAGTCATACTCCACCCCGATGCTTCGACTAATCTATGAACTTGACTATAATATCTCAGGCTATTTCTATTACAAAATTATCACTAATCATTTTCTTTGAAGGAGGCCCCGTATCTGACGGTGATCGAAGACCCGTTAGAGGTACTCCAAGGCAACGACAGATTCGACGGCTTGTTGATCGATCTGTTGAGAACGATCGAGGAATATTTACTGTCCGACTACGACATAAGACTGAACGTCGACATTGACAGCTCTTCGATCGAAACAACGGGCGGCGGGAAAGTCGCGAACGGCACCGGTTGGACAGGCGCAATCGGTCGATTGGTCAGGAGCGGCGACTACTTACCGGTAAGATTTTGAAATGGAACTTATATTATGAACGTAATGCCTAATAGAATTGATAGCCCGTGGATATCAGAATTATTTTCATTAACGAATATTTTTTTATGGAAATTTATAGAAAAATGTCCTTGAACGTTTTTTGCTAATAGTTGACATCACCCACTTGGTTCTCGGGTCGAGACGACCCGACGACGAATTCGTCGTTTTTACCTGTTTTCCAATCGTAGTTGTAAATAGTGTTAAATAAGTTAGGCTGAAATAAAACGATGTTTTCCCCTAATCGGCCGGGTCAAGCTGCAATGAAATGTGCAATCAGTTCATTTCTACAACTGCCGGGTCTGTTATGGTTAGCTTGATCACGATTTAATAAAAAGTATGATCATGGCAGATATGCAAGGCCGGGTCAACTTTTAAGCTCAGCAGAGTAACAAGATATCAATTTTTATCCTAAGTTCATTTTCATATATATCTTAACCCAGAACACTGGTAAAACTGTGTTCGGTCAGTCAATATAAATTTGTTGCATTCCGATGGCTTGAAACGTTTTCCGAATTCTCTTATTTTCCGCAGATGATACTTGGAGCTCTAACTAAAACGTTGGATCGCATGCAAGTCGTACAGTTTACGCCGGGATTCATTTTCGACGGTATCACGGTGATATACCGCCCGGTACGAAAGGAAAACTCCTTTTATTCGTTCCTGAAACCGTTCGACTACGGCGCGTGGATTGTCGTTTTGGCGGCGATATTACTGTCACTCGTACACCTCAGGTAAGTGACAAAATATTGTTAGTGTAGACGAAGTGACTGATGTCTACAATTCAATTGGAGAAAAACCGCAAAATTGCCCAAAATTAACCAAACAAAATATGTCGACGTTTCGATTCTATGAGCCATTTTCAAAAGTAAGAGAATAGGGAATCATTTTCAAAAATTGCTCATAGAATAAGAATAAAATTTGAATTGAATTGAATTGAATTTATTTGCAAAATAAATTGTTACAAAAAATATCGACACAATATACATTATATTCAGAGTAACAATATATAGTGCGAGGAGTAAGGAGAAGTCAAAATTTGACTTATACGAGTCCTTACCCCTCGGTCAACAATCACACTCACATGCACTCATCACTTACACATACACGCACATTCGTTACAAGAATCACCCTTTACATATATAAACAATTAAATGGCGGCCACGTTGCGGGCATTAGTATTTTGCGACCAAATAATTGGTTAAGCATTTTTTAAAGAAAGGGCGTGATTTCGAAGATTTGAGTTTTCTGGGAAGGGAGTTCCAGGATCTTGCACCTTGGATTTTTAATGATTTCATTCTAAAGTTAGATTTCGCATATTCCACTTTTAAATTTAGTGGGCTACGAGAAGGTCGCCCTGTCATGGATTTTAGAAAACAGTAAAATTCATTGAAAATTGATGGTAAGTTTTGATTAATTTGACTAAAGACAAAATTGCACAGCTGAAATTGATATATGTCGTGTAGCTTTAAGATTTCTAATTTCTTGAAAATTGGAGATGTATGTGCTAGCCAAAAAGAATGTGTTATTATCCGAATTGCTTTCTTTTGGAGACGAAATAAGGGTTCCAAGTAAATATTACATGAATTACCCCAGATTAAAGTTGCATATGCAAGATGTGGATTGACAAAACAATAATATAAATTTTTAAGAACACCAAAAGGAAGAACATGTTTAAGCCTATTGATGATTCCAATTCCCCGGGAAACCTTTCGAGAGATGTATTGAATATGGTCCCGCCATGTCAGTCTCTGGTCAAAAATTACACCTAAGAATTTAGTAGTATCTACACGCGAAACTCTTTGTCCATCGAAAAAAAGATTAATTTGACCTAGACACTTATAACCAAAGACAATAAAATGAGTTTTAATAGCGTTCACAGAGAGCCTATTTGCTCGAAACCACTGAAGAAGTTTCTCCAGCTGAGAATTTAAAACTTGCTCTAGTTTCTTGGGGTCCTTATCGCTGATGAAAAAATTACTATCATCAGCGAAAAAAATTGACTCTAGGAGTTTACAAGAAGAGGGGCAATCATTGATATATACAAGAAAAAGCAAAGGACCTAGGATTGAGCCTTGAGGAACTCCGAAAGTTATATTTCTAGTTGGAGATAAGGAGTTATTATATTTAACACATTGTTTACGGTCTTCTAGGTAATTTCGAAACCATTGTAGAGGGGGCCCACGAATTCCATAATTTTCCAATTTTGAAATTAAAATATTATGATTGATTGTGTCAAAAGCCTTTGACAAATCAACGAAGACACCAATCGTGACTTTGCCATTTTCAAGATAATCAGTTATCTTATCCGTAATAAATGCTAAGGCTGAGGCAGTGGATCTATTTTTCCTGAAACCAAATTGACGATCTGATAGAATATTGAAATTTTCAAGGAATGCCTGGAGTCTATTATAAACGAGTTTCTCTATTATCTTAGATATAGCGGGAAGGACAGAAATAGGTCGATAGTTATTGAACTGCGATTTATCGCCACTTTTAAAAATAGGTGTTACGTGAGCGATCTTAAATATGCTAGGAACAATACCCGTAAGAAAGCTATTATTAAAAATATGACAAAGGGGTTGTGAAATAACTTGAATTATTGATTTCAATAGTTTAGTGCTGATTTGATCACAGCCACTGGATAGTTTATTTTTAAAGCCATGCACAATTAATTCAATTTCATTTGGTGTCGTCGGTGACAGAAAAAAGTTTATATGATTTCGTTCCTCTAGAAAATCTTTAAAATGTTTATCGGAAGGCGGTATTTTTGATTCTAAGGAGCCGGCAATATTAACAAAATAGTCGTTAAAACCACTGGCTATATCATAATCTGTTGAAATTACTTTGTCTTTATATACAAATTGAGAATGGGGTTTATCGCGTTTCTGTTTATTGAGTAAGTTATTAACCTGTTTCCATGTTTCTTTAGGATCTGATTTACAGGAGGCGAATACATTCTTATAATACATTTGCTTACATTTCTTTAAGATCGAATTGAGCTTATTTCGATAAGTACAGATTGTTTCGGTAATCCCAACGATTTAGGCATATTTTGTAAACAAATGAAAATTAATAGGATATGACATTTTATCACCTTTTATCGTTTTCTTTCTATTCTTCGACTCTTCGGTATGATAAACCCTATCTCTTACACTTATGCAATAGTAGCGAATTAAGCTCGTAATTCAAATAAAAATCTGATTACAACCTTCAAAGTATTTCTGATTTTTATCCTTACGCTTGCTGTTTCTATCTCGGGTAAACTGCACGTTTGTATATTTCCTATATAGATTTCTTTATTTCTGGGATCCGATGAAAGACGCCCAGGCCGACACCGAGCGTAATTTCCGATTGAAAGCCGTGTCGTGGTATTCGTTCGGAACGACGTTTCAGAGCGGAGCGCCGTACGAACCGATCTCGACGCCGATGCGCATCTACGCCGTCACGTTGATGTTCTTCGCTTCGGTAGTGATCGGCTGTTACACGGGCAACATGGCCCGCTTCCTCACCGAGGTAGCGTTCGAAGAGCCCGTCGAAAAGCTGACCGATTTCGCCGACCAGGAGGAGTACTCGTACGGAGTGGTCGCCGGCAGCAGCGTCGAGAGTTTTTTCGTCAACAGCGTCGATCCGGTCTACTCGAAAATGGGCGAGAGAATGCGCGAACGAAAACACCTCGTCAAATCGATCGACGAAGGAATTAATCTGGTAATGAATTCCACCGAGGACGAGCCGTTTGCGCTGATCGAACGGTCACAAGCTCTCCGAGCCCACAGAGGTATATGTGATATCTATATTTATCTTTCATCCAATACACCCGGAACGTAGAAATCATTGGTCCCGGCTTTCGGGTGATAACTGGAATCTGGACAACTTAGGGATGTGAGAAGTCTAGATAAAAATCGGAGAATTTGATAAATTTGGGCAAAATTGGGCAAAATGATTTGCCCTTGACCACACGTTTCTTTATCAATACGTGATTCATAAAGAATATATAAACTGTAACATTTTTAAAATTTTTTCATTCACTTGCCGCAGATTTACTCGGGGAATTTTGTGTTATTACAATGAGGACTCAGGGAATTTGTAAATGGCGGAAAGTGACGTTGTTTTTATTGTACTTCCAGCAAAAATGGGGCTGTGTCATCTACATATCATGAAAGCGCAGGTTTCAGTTCAGGAAATCGGTATCGCTTACGGGAAGAGTTTCGCTCTGCACGAGCCGTTCACTCGGGTTCTCAATAAGATAATCTCGTCCGGTGAAATGAACGACATTCTCAACTAGTAAGTTTCCTCCTCGGGGGACCGCGTGACTGGAGCCTGATGAGTTTGTAAAATGAAATCCAACCAGAAAAAATGGAATATAGAGTTCGAAATTATTTCCTATTGCAAGGTGGCCTGGAAAAGTCTGCAAATCAGAAAATAACAGAAAAAAATGTAGATGTAAAAATTTGTAAATGGGGAAATTGGCCACCCTGAAAGTAACCATCAACCCCCGATAAATCTATCATCATACCACGATGATAACTGTATTGCATCATTTCAGCTGGACAGTGGCTAAGGACCCCTGCTTGACGGTGCCTTCCTCCGGTAAACCGCAACAAATCTCCTATCTACACTTCAGCGGACCGTTGGTCATGATCGCGGCGTCGATACCGTTATCCATGATATTCATAGGCGTTAAACTGTTTCATTACAAACGTTGCGGACTGGACAAACGATACACGGGCGCAACGGAGACGTCGCCCGCCGTCCGGCCGGTCGGTTGCATAGGTTAAGTAATGACTGAAACATGCGCTGACTATAAACCACTGAGTGAGAATGTCGGACTATCTTTTTCTACGTGCGGGATTTAATCTTTTCCTTACACGGGCGCCATAGTGTTTCATCAAAGTATAACCTTCGATTGGAGTCTGATGTATTTTGACTGACCTTTTATATATAGATATATAGTTTATTTCCACAAGAACTTGTGACAAATTTTATATATTTATAAAGGATGATTCAATGTCAGTGGTATAGGTGCTCATTTAAAGCAAGGTTGCTTATCGGGTATGGGACGCCTATCCCACACACGCATTCAGAATATACTGAACAGGCATGCATTTACGCATTCAAATTTACAAAATTACGAAATGCTCATCAAAATGTACTCATAACTCGATTTCGATCGATTCGAATTAGATCAACCTATCCTAATGTATATAAACGTAAATATGTATATTATGAACTAATAAATTCCCACCGGGATAGTGAGAATTTGATAACCGGATTATAGGGACTGCATCCTGAAGGACGCTCCGCACAAACAAACAGATACGTTATCGAGGATTTCGAGTCATCTGCGTTCGCGTTCACGCGATTAGGTTCGCTAATCAAGTTGCTGATGATCAGTATTATAAAGAATGTACGAGTAAATAAGATCATCGACTCCTATTTGTCAGATGACGACTTGTTGTCAAGAGGACGCGATGATTGCTGCAATACTTATAGTCGTAGCCGCTCTTTCCCAATTCGCCGATGCCCAGAATGGTAAGTTTCGAGTATTCTTGGTAAAGTTATCATCGAACTTTCTTCTCACAGTTCATTCATATTCGCGCTGTGAATTGGAACCAAAACATTCGGCGTTACGTTTGAAAAATATGCGGATATCAAATCTTTTATTTTAGAAATTGAAATAGTATTTTGTGGTCTTTCCATCCACTTAAATTCATCTCTTATTTTACGTAGATCAATACGTTTATTACTGATATTATGCAAAGAAAATTATTCATTATCGACATCAGATAACGAAACTGATTTCAGCGAGAATTTTGAATGATTTTCCCGTCATTTACGATATCCTGTTTTTCTTATGCCTTATTTCGTTTTTCAGAACGCGTTTACTACAATATCGCGCACATGACGAACACGGTCCCGGCCGTAAAATGGGCGATCAGTCAGGGCGCCAACGCCATCGAAGTCGATATCAATTTTAGAGATTCGACGCCCGTTCGTTTCACGCATCCGTTTCCGTGCGACTGTATCTGTTCGGCTAAAGGTACTGTTTGTCAGCACGCGCCGTGCGGTTCAGGACAGGACGCCGCGGAGTTGCTACAGTACGTCGCCAAAACAGATTTAGCATTGGTCGTCATCGACAGCAAGATAAACCCGTTGTCCATGGACTACGGCGCGAGACGCGACGCCGGCTACAACATCGTCAGGTTGATCGAAAAACACCTATTCGGTCAAGGTTACGGAGGTCAGGTGATTATCGGAGTTCCGTCGATACGCGCGGCGAACTACTTGGAAGCGGCGATCGACGAGCTGAAAAACGGGACCGAATCGCGGTGGATGTCGAAGTATTATTTCACAATTGACGGCGAGATGAATAATATCGGGGGCGCGGTAGAAAGATTACAACAACTGAATACCATGAACATCGTCTACGGAACCGGTATATCTGCTTGCGCCGTCGATAATCTGTGGACGTCGACAGTCAACGCGGTCGTTTCTAAGACGGCTAGTAAAGAGATAGGTATGGCTTACATCTGGACAATTGACTCCATGAAAACGATGCAGAAATACGTTCAATCGTTTGGCGGAATCATGACGAATCGACCGGCAGTGGCCGCGCGCGTCATCGCTGATGCCGGACTGAAATTGGCGAACCAAAGCGATAGCATACCTTCGTCTGTGGTTCCACGGCCGTTTAATCGACATACCTGCGACTGCGACTATCGCTGGGGTGGCTGCGCGATCAGTCGCCAGGCTCCTCCGAAGATGGCGTGTAAATGCGTGTATCGCGGCGCGTGGACTTGTCGCGGATACCTTACACACTGCCAAGACCCGAATTCCGTATTCTGTAGATTGCCCGATAAGGGTATCCGCTCCTGTCTTCAAGGCGGTGGAGACTGCGACGGTTATTCCGTCGGGCTGTAGAAAAGTTCATACAGAATAAAAGAATGATTAAGTAAATTGTAGTTTGGGTATTTTCATTAATTTCCCCAAGAAAAACGTACTATAAATCTGGACGCTCCAGGATAGAGATAGCAGGGATGTCAAGATATGGGTCGCTAAAACCCGTAAATATTGACACTCGCACACAATTTCTTCCAACTCAACCTCTCGGTGCCGGAGTCAACCTTTTTGACATCGAAGTGCCATATGAAAAATGTGAAAAGTCCTACAAACGTTGCCTCTAGATTCGCCCCTGTTTTGACGAGTTGATGTTGATTTGTCGAATCAATGGAAATGCATAATAAGCAAATAGATTCCAAAGATAATGAGTATTTGATTACAAATGACAGCTTCTCGATTTGCAGCCGCTCATGTCCTCGATAGACGTTCAAGTAAACAAGTAAATACATACCTAAACATCGAACTATGTGTTATCGATATTGAATAAATTTGATTTCGAGTCATCTGCATTTGCTTTCACGCGATTAAAATTCACTTATCAAATTTCCGATCATCAGAAATCGACCATATGTTTAAGCGTCATAAATATTGAGAACTTTAGCGAAGTCGGCCATTGACTTCTGTCGATGTCGAAGGGGTCAGACGTTTGACAAGTAAACGCGAAGATGATTGCCGTCGTTCAGGTTTTACTCGCAGTAGCGGCTTTATCCCTAGCCGTCGATCCTGCAAAAGGTAGGTTCTGAGACCTTTTTAGATAATGTTTAATATCATATTCCTAAACAACGAGTTTTCATCAAGCTTATATGAAATTGACCTTATTTGCACAGATTAGAGCCCAGGATATTCCGCCTTATATAAAACGAGAACACTAATTTGAAAGTTTATTGACGTTCTGGAAAATAACACATAATTACGAAAGATTATTTACAAAAAAGGCCTTCTAACAAGTTTTTAATTTCAAAAATTTGAGATAATTTCCACGTCTCTTACGTATAAAAAGAATGACATGGCGTGTCTAAAGTTCTTTGAAAATATCGTTTTCTATCTTTTGTTTCGTTTTTCAGAACGCGTTTACTACAATATCGCTCACATGACGAACACGGTCCCGGCCGTAAAATGGGCGATCAGTCAGGGCGCCAACGCCATCGAAGTCGACATCAATTTCAAAGGATCGACTCCCACTCGTTTCACGCATCCGTTTCCGTGCGACTGTATCTGTTCGACTAAAGGTACTGTTTGTCAGCACGCGCCGTGCGGTTCAGGACAGGACGCCGCGGAGTTGCTACAGTACGTCGCCAAAACAGATTTAGCATTGGTCGTCATCGACAGCAAGATAAACCCGTTGTCCATGGACTACGGCGCGAGACGCGACGCCGGCTACAACATCGTCAGGTTGGTCGAAAAACACCTATTCGGTCAAGGTTACGGAGGTCAGGTGATTATCGGAGTTCCATCGATACGCGCGGCGAACTACTTGGAAGCGGCGATCGACGAGCTGAAAAACGGGACCGAATCGCGGTGGATGTCGAAGTATTATTTCACCATTGACGGCGAGATGAATAATATCGGGGGCGCGGTAGGAAGGTTACAGCAACTGGATACGAGGAACATCGTTTTCGGAACCGGGATATCTGCTTGCTTGGTAGATAATCTGTCGACGTCGACAGTCAACGCTGTCGTTACTAAAACATCTTACAAGGAGATTGGTATGGCTTACATCTGGACAATAGACTCGTCCAGTACGATGAGAAAATACGTTCAATCGTTTGGCGGAATCATGACGAATCGACCGGCAGTGGCCGCGCATGTCATCAAAGAAGCTGGACTGAAGCTGGCTTCGCAAAACGATAGCATACCATCAGCCGTGGCTCTCCAACCAACTCCTAGACATACATGCGACTGCGACTATCACCGGGGTGGATGCGCGATCAGTCGCCAGGCTCCTCCGAACATGGCGTGTAAATGCGTGTATCGCGGCGCGTGGACTTGTCGCGGACACACTACGCACTGCAAAGACCCGAATTCCCCGTTCTGCAAGACGCCCAGCAAGACCATATATTCCTGTATTCAAGGCGGAGGAGACTGTGACGGTTACTCGCGTTACGCTTGCGATTGCGACTACAGGAACGGCGGCTGCGTGATCAGCAAACCTCCTCACAGCACTATGGCGTGCAAGTGCTATAAGAAAGGACCGAGGACGTGCAAAGGAAGCGTAACGACGTGTAAGGATCGGTCGTCCCGCTTCTGCCAACAGCCCGATAAGTACAGGGAGACGTGTTTACAAGGAGGTGGTAATTGCGCGGGCTATGGAAAAGCGAAAACTGGATTTTGGTTCGGTCGTTAATTCATCGATCATTGTAGATTTGGTTGCTTTCGTTCGCAATGAATAAAATATCATCGACCATCATCTACTGTTCTTTAAATTTTTTCCAGACACTCAGTGTGTACAATTTTGGTTGTAGCATGGACTCTAAATCGTTTTACATTGCATTGTTGTAGTACCTGCGGGTGCATGGTACTTACAGGGTATAGAAAAGCTCAGTCGCCAGGCTCCTCCGAACATGGCGTGTCAATGTGTGTATCGCGGCGCGTGGACTTGCCGCGGATACCTTGCACACTGCCAAGACCCGAATTCCGTATCCTGTAGATTGCCCGATAAGGGTATCCGGTCCTGTCTTCATGGCGGTGGAGACTGCGACGGTTATTCCGTCGGGTTGTAGAAACGTTCATATAGAATAAAAGAATGATAAAGTAAATCGTAGTTTGGGCATTTTCACTAATTTCCTCAAGAATAACGTTTTACAATTTAAATCGGGACGCTCGGGATATGGATAGCAGGGATGTCCGGATAGGGGTCGTCAAAAACCGCAAATCTTAACACTCGCACACAAGTTCTTCCAAAGCCCCTCAGCGAAGGAGTCAGCCTTTTGGACATCGAAGTGCCATTTTAGAAATGTGAAAAGTCCTACAAACGTTGCCTCTGGATCCGCCCCTGTTTTGACGAGTTAATGTTGATGCGTCGAATTAACGGACATGACTTATAATTAAGCAAATAGATTCCAAAGAATATTTTTTTTTAGGCCGGAATATGTTGTAAACTGTGCATTCATTACGTAAAATCTAGTGTAAATAAGAATTTACAGGTCCAATGTTAATAAATCCTTCACTTAATTTTCCTCATATTTCCTTCTGGCATCTTTACCTCTGACATTTTTACCTATGGTGAGATTTTTCCTCTGGCATTTTTACTTCTGGCATTATTACCGCCTACCGTTCAGAAAGCTATCATAGAGCAGAACACCCTTTTTACAGTGTATGTAAACAAGGAAACATATGTTATCGAGATTGAAAAAAATTTGATCTGCATTTGCTCTCACGCGATTAGTTCACTTATCAAATTTCCGAAATCGACCATATGTTTAAGCATCATAGATATTGAGAACTTAAGCAAAGTCTGCCATTGATTTCCGTTAATGGCGAAGGGGTCAGACGTTTGACAAGTAAACACGAAGATGATTGCCGCTGTTCAGGTTTTACTCGCAGTAGCGGCTTTATCCCTAGCCGTCGATGCTGCAAACGGTAGGTTCTGAGACCTTGTTTGATAGTGTTAAGTATCGTATTTCTAAACAGGTTTTCATCAAGCTTTTTCGAAATTGACCTTATTTGCGCCTTGAAAAATAACACATATATCGCTCAATATTATCGACAATTACATAAAAATAGATAGTATAATAAAAGAATCAGTGAAGTTATTTTGAGTTTGAAAATATCGAAACTTTGATTGGATCGAATTAAGTGGCAGCCAATCGAGCCCAAATGTTGATGACGTAGTGCACGTCCATTCGTACATAAACCTTACTTAAATCCATGATAGAAAGGCATGGAAATCTATCAAACAGAAAATAAGTCGTGACATTTTTCAATTACCTGAAGAACGCCAAAATCCACAATTGTAATTGATATTTTGAAACGCAAATACCGATGACGTAGTGCACATCGACTCCTCGCACTGAATAACGCAGTTATCAATGCATGAAAATATTGCATTAAACAAATTGTTCGGTTCCGTTGCCTTAAACAACTGTATGATAGTTACATTCATTGTCACCTTTCACATTTTCCCTTATAGCCTGGGCTCCATTGATTTCTAAATCAAATCATGATAGAATAACTTAGTAACAGAAAAAAGCACTTAAAATTATAGATATATTATGTTATAACTGCAATGTAAATACAGATTATTATTATTGTTAAAATATTGTTTGCGACTGTTTTTAGACTAAAAGATTTTTTACAAAACATGACTTTCTAACAAGTCTTTGATTTCAAACATTTGGGATAGTTTTCTCGTCTTTTACGATAAACATGTTTAATGAACGACAATTTTAACACATCGTTTTCTGCTCCGTTTCGTTTTTCAGAACGCGTTTACTACAATATCGCTCACTCGACGAACACGGTCCCGGCCGTAAAATGGGCGATCAGTCAGGGCGCCAACGCCATCGAAGTCGATATCATTTTCAAAGGATCGACTCCCACTCGTTTCACGCATCCGTTTCCGTGCGACTGTATCTGTTCGACTAAAGGTACTGTTTGTCAGCACGCGCCGTGCGGTTCAGGACAGGACGCCGCGGAATTGCTACAGTACGTCGCCAAAACAGATTTAGCATTGGTCGTCATCGACAGCAAGATAAACCCGTTGTCCATGGACTACGGCCTGAGACGCGACGCCGGCTACAACATCGTCAGCTTGGTCGAAAAACACCTATTCGGTCAAGGTTACCGAGGTCAGGTGATTATCGGAGTTCCGTCGATACGCGCGGCGAACTACTTGGAAGCGGCGATCGACGAGCTGAAAAAAAGGACCGAATCGCGGTGGATGTCGAAGTATTATTTCACCATTGACGGCGAAAAGAATAATATCGGGGGCGCGGTAGGAAGGTTACAGCAACTGGATACGAGGAACATCGTTTTCGGAACCGGGATATCTGCTTGCTTGTTAGATAATCTGTCGACGTCGACAGTCAACGCGGTCGTTTCTAAAACATCTTACAAGGAGATTGGTATGGCCTACATCTGGACAATAGACTCGTCCAGTACGATGAGAAAATACGTTCAATCGTTTGGTGGAATCATGACGAATCGACCGGCAGTGGCCGCGCATGTCATCAAAGAAGCTGGACTGAAGCTGGCTACGCAAAAAGATAGCATACCATCAGCCGTGGCTCTACGACCAACCCCTACACATACCTGTGACTGCGACTATCACTGGGGTGGCTGCGCGATCAGTCGCCAGGCTCCTCCGAACATGGCGTGTAAATGCGTGTATCGCGGCTTGTGGAGTTGCCGCGGACACCTTGCGCACTGCACAGACCCGAATTCCCCGTTCTGCAAGACGCCCAGCAAGACCATATATTCCTGTATTCAAGGCGGAGGAGACTGTGACGGTTACTCGCGTCACGCGTGCGATTGCGACTACAGGAACGGCGGCTGCGTGATCAGCAAACCTCCTCACAGCACTATGGCGTGCAAGTGCTTTAAAAAAGGATTGTGGACGTGCAAAGGAAGCGTAACGACGTGTAAGGATCGGTCGTCCCGCTTCTGCCAACAGCCCGATAAGTACAGGGAGACGTGTATACAAGGAGGTGGTAATTGCGCGGGCTACGGAAAAGCGAAAACTGGATTATGGTTCGGTCGTTAATTCATCGATCATTGTAGATTGCTTTCGTTTGCAATAAATAGAATATCATCGACCATCATCTACTGTTCTTTTAATTTTTTCCAGACACTCAGTGTGTACAAGTTTGTTTGTAACATGGACTCTAAACCGTTTAACAGTGCATTGTTGTGCATGCGGGTGCTTGGTACTTGCAGGGTATAGAAAAGCTCAAGGGCCAGGCTCCAATCACATAGTTTTTGGTTGTTCACTCATTTACTCACAAAATATATTTGTTTTTTAAACTTATTATTACCGTATAATATTGTGTTGGCATTATCTTATAACTGTATTTGATGATTATCTTTAGACTTAAGTGGAACCTCGTTACAAGGAACTTCAGCAGACCAGGGCCTTATTCACTAACGTCACGCCAGTTTGCGCGGATGATTTGCGTTGCGAGACCATTTGCGATGAAAATTGCGTTGCTTTGGCGTTGGTGAATAAGGTCCCAGAGTCTTGTTTAAAATTCGTGCAATAATCACATCGCTTAAGTCCTATGAATACCTGATAGAGCACCGAAACGAATTCAAACGCAAGGAGGATTTGGTTTCATGACCAGAGCTTTAAAGATAGAATTTAAGTCGAAATATGCACTTGAAAAAATAGATAACTCGTAATAAAGTTATTGATTTGGCTTAAGCCCTAAAGTTAGATTTATGTCTTATTATATAACTAGAAAATTGTTGTTTTTAGTTTTTAGAAACATATCAAGATATCTATAGATTTGCTTTGTCGTATTCATTAGTGCGTCAGAAAAAAAGTAAGATTCATATGACACTTATGTTGTGCCTTTTAAATCTAAAACGTTTTGAGGAAGCAATTAAGAACTCTCGCTTGAGAGATTGAGATCTATGAGATCTATGAGATTATGAGATTATGAACAGCTTAACAATTATGGTGAAAGCTGAATGATTAAATTAGAATCTTAACGCACAATGACCGCCCGCATGTACACAATTACATGACGTCATGTCGGGCCTGGAATGTGTTTTTAATATTGCGAAACGCTGCTCATACAGCTCACCGGACCTTCTGGGAAAGTGCGCATAATTGCAAGAAAGACTCGCCAGGTAAGTTGGTATATAAGATATTGAAAGAAATAATTTTAGAATATCATAATTTCATTAAATCATAACGTAAAATATCATGATATTAGATAATATTATGATATAAAATATTGTAATTATAATATCATTATGATTTAAAAACACGCTGAATTGAATGGTATTATGGTATTAGATATTGTTCTTATGATATCATTGAAATTTCAATTAAATCGCCATAATGTCTTCAGAAATAATTCTAGAGAAGATAATTAGGAGTATACTCCTTATATCTACTCCCTCTTATAAAAGGTCTCACGGTAATGTCCTTTTTTAAAGAGCGCGTACGCAATTTTCTTTTTCAAAATTTAGTGGCGTTTAACAGGGTGGCCTATTAAGGCATTATTTTTTGTAGCCGATTCGCGCGAAGAAAAAAATCAATTAACGTGAAAACGATGGATAGTTTTACGTGGCGTAAATTCAACGTTACGTCAATAAAATTACGCGTAAAACTCGATGAAAAAAATGTCTAGGATTTGAAATTGTTTTCCTCATAAATCAGCTACACAAAAAAAATGATGCGCGATTCCCCAATCAACGACCGTAGATAATTAGGCAGGTTTCGATTGAACTCATTCCAGTCCAGGAATAGCAATTGCGGATTACAAACTCTCTACCGGCCGCTTCTATCAGGTTTACAGATAAGGCCGTTCCGGAATAGGCTCTGACCGAAATGAACGCGCCAGAAGAGAATTTCGGAATCAGTATCGACAAATCGAAACCTGCCTAACGTTTAAGGTCGGTTTATAGCGCTTAATTTGAATGTCTCAATTCTAAAGATTGTTTTGGCGCTTTTCACACGGCGACGTCACGCGCTTACGCGTCAAGTGGAATGGTTATCACAAATCCTCAGTAATCTCTTTCTATTGTCAGATTGATCGTCGCAATTTCTACCGTTAACCAGCACGAAATACACTAGGATAGATTTACTAGAAAAACGCCAGCTGTTTATATATCCGCAGATACCCCCTATTACACCGGGACCTGTTCCAAGATGGCTTCGAACGCGTCGACCACTTTAGCTCCTAATCCAGCAGTTTCCGTAAACATCGCCGATATCGTTGAAAACATCGACGTATTCTTCGTTCTGACGATGGCGATGGTGATATTTTGTAAGTAGCGCTGTATGAATAGTAACCATTGATGAAACACTCTGTCACCGAATCCCACACTGAGAGTAATAAAAAAGAGCCGAAATGATTCATTGAGTCGATATCTATTCGAGTGGGTCTACTTACCTGGAAATCAGGGAAAAACCAGGGAATTTTCTTTTCGTTGAAAAATCAGGGAATTTTTGTAAAACAGATAAAAATCAGGGAAAAATCCAGGGGAATTTGGTTTCGTTAAAAAAATCAGGGAAAATCAGGGAATTTTTGTAAAACAGCTAAAAATCAGGGAAAAGCTAAGATAATTTGTTGACATTGCTCGATCGCGTGTAAAATCAAACAGTTTCTATATATTATGTTGTTTTCTTCAATTCTATTTACATGTACAGTTATGCAATGCGGTTTCGCGTTCCTCGAAGCTGGATCAGTTCGCAGTAAAAATACGACTAACATTTTGATGAAGAATTTCCTCGACGCTTGTGAGTTGAATTTCACCTTTATCCGTTCAAAACCGATTGTATCATATCAGTAATTATTATCATATCATTATTCCAAGGAGCCGCCTTTACGACTCTAGGGCTCCTTTTGTCAAGTTTGAAAAAAAAATTTACAATCTTGTTCAAAATTTGATGACACGAATATCTGGATCTAGTTATGGCAGTCGCGAGCTCAAAATTTCACTGAATAATCATAAACGTAAAATATATAGCCTAAAATCTAAGCCTAAATTTTGATTCGTAGTCCTCATTGGAAATAATATGAATATAACCTGCTGGACGAATTCGTTTTAGTATCCATGAACCTATAGCAATAAAATTAAACCAGTATTTTTGCAAAACTGAACCCAGAATCAAATGAACTCGGCCTACTAGGCCTACTTTGCGTTATATTTTGAAAGCCTGATGACTCGGGTTTGCGCATTAGTCTTCTCTTTTTACTTCTTCACTTTTTTCTTTCTGGCGGACCTGTTTGATATCAACAATTTCCTAGTTTCCACATACCCTTCCGAGTGTTACTCACTGTATTTCATATTTTGCATTTATGTACGCATAAGCTGTAAATTATATATTTGAAAATAAACTATTCAATTCACTTATGTTTCAGTCGTAAGCGGTATAGCGTACTGGTCGGTCGGCTATCCGTTCGCGTTCGGTAAAGGCAACGTGTTCATCGGACACCGATACTTCTTCAGCGAGAGTCTACCACCGTCGCAGTACCACTTGTGGTTCTTCCACTTCGTGTTCGCCGCCACGGCCGCCACGATCGTGTCCGGGGCAATGGCCGAACGGTGTGAATTCATTGCTTATCTTGTTTACAGCTTCGTTATTACAGGTCAGTAATCAGTAATTTAGAGCGATATAATTAGATACCTGGGGTGGGGTCAGTAAATGGTCCGCGGCCGACACGATCGTGTCCGGGGCAATGGCCGAACTGTGGGAACACATCGCATATCTTGTTTACAGCTTTGTTCTTACAGGCCACTAATCAGTAATTCAAAGTGATATAATTAGATACCTGGGGCGGGGTCAGTAAACTGTCCTAAGGACACTGTTTCGACGAAAACTTAATCAGAACTTGCGAACAATGTGCAACTCAATACAATGCGTACAAATTGTCTTTTGATCTGTTCCCGCTAACTAGTATACACGCCCACCGGTTGCGTCACGCTGGCACCCTCAGAATAACGACATAAAGGAAAAGAAAATTGAAAACAGAAATTCAAAACTTTACGGCAATAAATACAAATGGACAAATATGATAATAGGATTTATTGTTTAAAGAAATATTTCTGTAATTATATAGCAATCTGCAGGGTTACCACATTGCCTAAGGCTTTACATAGTTGGTCTTATTGTTGGTCACTATTTCACTGATTCTTTGATTAAGACTTGTAACAATGTTCCCCTCACCCCGGGTACCAATACTTATAATCAATTAGAAGTGTTTACCATATTTATATAACGAATATAGTATGGATTGTATACAAGATTAAACACAATTTCTAAACAATATTTTGTAAATTTGCAGGGATAGTTTATCCCATTGTGACCCATTGGACGTGGTCCAGTGAAGGATGGCTGAGTCAAGGAAACGGAGTTGATTCCAGTTACCAGGTAAACACGCGTCTCTATTGTGAAGAATCGGCTATGATAATGATCACTCAACTTTTTCCACTTGTAAACAAGATTATGATGTCAAAGTTTAATATAGCCGGACACCGGACAGTTGGCTAGACTTCAAAGATGTCCGGTGCCGTTCTGGGCTGTTGGTTGATCCTGTATATCTCCTCTTTTTATTCGTTTTTAAAGGATTTTGCTGGCAGCGGTGTGGTTCACCTTCTCGGAGGCACTGCCGCACTGGTCGGGGCGGCGATACTGAAACCTCGTTTGGGACGTTTCGACGAAACGACCAGTAAACCGAATACGATACCAGGACACTCTGTTCCGGTACGTTGTGTCTTTCATCCACGCGCTATACGTCTGTATTCAGAAAGTTCTAAATTTCATCATCAGATCTTCGGCGAGGAGTCATAATTTGACGTTGATGATGAGCCTTAGATGATGGGCCTTAAAATTTTTTTGTTGCAAAAGTTAAGATAGTTGCCTAGCTAGTTACAATATTCTGGTTTTTACTAAAAATTCGGATAAGCTTTCTACCCGTGGCCTATTGTTTATATGATAGTAATTTTGCTATCAAAAGTTTTTCTGAGAAAACTAGCCAAAAGTTCAGGATATCCACCCGCATAGATCCAGTTACAATCTTTTCGCTTTCATTGTAAAATTTTGGTCCGTTCCAATATAGAACGCACCTAGCGTTCCGTTCCATTTTAGAACCGACAACTTCCGATTCACTGAAGTTCGCCCGTTGTGACGACTATATGTTCCACCGTAATCAATTTTCTCTACCATCTATTACAGCTCGGCGCTTTGGGAGGATTCATTTTGGTGTTTGGTTTTTTCGCGTTTAACGGCGGATCGCAGGCCAGTATCTCTCAGCCCGGTGACGGCGCCGCGATCGCCGAGGCCATTATGAACACGGTGCTCGCCGGAAGCTTTGCCGCCTTTTCGGCGCTCATTGCCTTCAAAGTCGGGTTCTGTTGCACGGTAAGTAGTCATATCCTAGAACGATAAATCGATTTGTTTGAAGTATTTATTCTTATGCAAAATCGAATATGAAGTCTAAGAATTCAAAGATTGTCAAGTTTATGGAGCCGCCACCCGAGGCTGTTGGAAGAGTGGTGTTCTCTGTTATAAACTATATTGAATTAAGCTTTTGAATTTTTGAATTCTTGGCATCAGTGTAAATTCACCTAACCAAACTTTCACTGATCACTTCTTTATCTTAGAAATGTAAATTCATTTTGCAGTATAAATGCAAACCGCAAGGTATGCTCAGACGACCGTGGAGTCTGCTCCGTACAATAAATGCCGCCTTAACCGGAATGGTACGTCTAATTAGTCTGATCCGATTCTTCAATTATGATCTAATAAGGAATTTGAAATAACCCAAACTCCTAATATTTTTCCAGGTAGCTATATGCGCCGGGTGTAATGTCTTGTACCCGTGGGGCGCGGCAGTCGTCGGAGCCGTCGCCGGACTTCTCTATCTGGGAGCTTCCTACGTGGTGCTTTACCTGAAGATAGACGATCCACTGGACGCGGTAGCCGTGCACGGGGTCGGCGGGTTTTGGGGACTGGTGGCACAGCCGTTACTAAAAATGGAAACCGGAATCGTTTTCCTCGGAACGCGAAAGTCGTTTCTAGTAAGTAATTAACGAAAGACTGAAATACCGATGCATTATGAACATCAACCAAAAATAACTAGTATTTTAAAACGAAACACAAGCAACCCATGAGTTAAAAAATGTTTTTATTGGTTTGCAAAGATGATCTGTCTGATGTTAGATGCTCTGTCCCCTAATGTATATTGAAAATGTTGTAAAATAGTATAAAATAGTACAAAAATATTGTCTCTTTGATGATGTCATAGATTCAAAGTTGAGTAAGTCTCGTGTGAAAGTTTACTTGAAATACAAAAAACTTTACTGAAATGTAATAGGATGATGTAGATATTTTTTGTCAGTCGTTTTAGAACGCAGTGGAAAGTGGTATATAAAGATTATTCTATGATTATTATTATCATCATTATTGATTATCATATTTTCTCAGGATCTTGCGTGGAATATGATCGGAGCTGTTGCTATCATAGCCTGGACGGCCGTTATTTGTGTCGTCATGTTCCTTATACTGCGGGTAACGGGCGTCTTACGCGTCAGCAAAGAATACGAAATCAAAGGTATGCATCTGAAAAAAGATCGCTGGAAGCATTAACTTAGGATTAACTTGCTTGTACAGGAAAGGCTTAGATTAAAGAACAGTCAAACCTGATTTTGGTTCTTAAGTCAATCTAACAAGACTCGATTGAGCTTATTTTGGCTATACAACCGATCTAACAACTTACGAAAAGTGTAAGCTCGTTTTGGTCTACGAAAATTATTTTGTACAACTCAAAAGCCACAGAGATAATCCATGTGATTCCATGAGTACGAATTGGCCCCGAAGCAAAATAACTAAACGTTCCTAAAGAAGTAAAACATTTACTTCAAACTATGGAGCTTGGCATTTCATTTTTAAGGACGCATGTATCAAAATTATCTAACACCGTGATATGATAATGAATTCATTATGTTTTGTCATGTTTTATTCAGGAATGGACATTCCGAAACACGGTGAACCGGCGTATCCAAACGCGTCCTACGGAGATGGTTGGCCTAAAGAGAATTCCGAATCACAAAATGGCGAAAGCATTGCTTTTACAAGTATTTAATCAATGATTCCACCCCATCAAATATGATCTTAGACCTTATGTATATGAATCCGTATTTGGGAGAAAACTTAAGCTCTTGTAACAACGCATAGTAGCAAGGACTTACGCGAACCTACCAGTTTCTTTTTGGAGGGACTTTGCTATAAAAGAGCCAAAACTTTCACTCCCGGCAGGTGTGGTGGGAATCTCAATCATAAAAATAAAACGAAATTTACCAACCAAATAAACAACAGGGTCAATCCCTATTTTCTGGTTAAAAAAACTATAATTCATTATGTGCATTATGTTATGATTCATTATTTATTTTGTAGATAAAATTGGAATGCAGGAATGCATTGTTACGGAGCCCAAGGACGACGGGGTGGACAATGAAAACTTCAGAAGGGATTCGGAATCCGATGTCACTAAATTCTGATAACGAAGTATTCGCGATACGCGAATGATTTCGTGTAGGCTACGCCTTAATAAATGGTCGTCAATCGTAGCGAAAATTGATTCATTAATTTATTATCGTTTTGTTTTATTTGAGATACAAAAATTCGTTCATTAGCGTGAAATATATGTAGATAGTTGTAGTGTTATAGCTGGTACTTCTATAGAACCTTTATGTTTGCTGTTTCGATTAAAAGTGCGGCATTCGACCGCAAAGAAATCTAAAAAATTTACTCCATTGTTTGCTTTTCGTCTTACCCGCACGCAGAATTCTCGGATTCTCTATTGATTGGTCTAGCTACACGGGCCTGCGTTTATTTTTGTCTACAAGAAAAAGCGATGGACTCATAAAAAATGATTTTAAAGTCCATTAAAAAACAATGTGTCATTCGCTGTCCATCACGGTGTTTGAATAGTGTTCATTGAGCCGTCATTCTTGGTGTAATTGTGGTAATACGGTAATATCATCAGACTCGGGGCGCGATCACACGAGGACTCGGATGGTTCACTGGCGAGTTGATAGAAACGTCATCGACCAACACCTGATTGATAACGTGGCCTGCGTGTATTTCCTGTTCATTTCCAAGTAGAATGTCAGTTAATAACCGGCGTTCGGTTGGCGCGCTGCGGCAGCGGGATATTTC
This sequence comes from Tubulanus polymorphus, assembly GCF_964204645.1. NCBI lineage: Eukaryota > Metazoa > Nemertea > Palaeonemertea > Tubulaniformes > Tubulanidae > Tubulanus > Tubulanus polymorphus. The sequence continues at coordinate 3,076,722 of NC_134035.1, read as the reverse complement.
AGACGCCGGGGACGTTTTTTCTTTCCAATTCTACTGGTTAGGAATTCAATACCCGTGGTAATAACAGATGTATATATACCTATTATAGAAAATAAAACCACCTTATCATTAAATAGTTCGCTGAGTTGACGTATTGAGTTTGTTGAATATAGGAATGAAAGGAAATGGAAATGGAAAAAGGTCGAAGAAATCTATCTAATCCAATCATATATCTTCAAAATCCTCATTACAATTCTTTTATGATGTATTTCCGTTAACGTATTTGAACTATAGGGTGCGTTCCGGTCGATGCCTCCACTCGATAAAACGTGATCACATGATTGGAAGTATTTTGTTTGCAAATGAGGACCCGGTCAACCAGGGTCCGACTTGCGCATTACTGGCTTAGGCCGTAAGATGATTTTAGATCATACGCCAGTGTCCGGGGCTCATGAAGTTTCAACTATAGACAGTTTAGGTTGAATTTTCGAGTTTAAATTTTTTTCTGAAACGGGCCCTCGGTTTTCAAGTTCTTAAGTTTTAGTTTGGTTATAGAACCAACCACCGGGTCTTAAGGCTTTGACTGCGCTACTGGTCTTAACTTTATCCTGGGGGGTTAACTCAATTCAACATCATGTATATTGATACGAGTCGATAAAACCGGCTCGTGGGTTGTACCAGCGTGATACTCTTGTCATCGCCCCACTCTACCAACGACATGGAATTACGGATCAAATTTTGATACCGAAATATCGTAGAAAGAGTTTAAAAACGCGCAGGTAGAGATAGATTTGTAAAACTTATCGACAGGCAGTGAACTGCCTTGTTGCCTGGTTGCGTAAAAAATCAGCGAACTAACACTAATAACCGCATTCGAGAGTATTCTCATCTTGATAGATACTCCAAGCATAAATGTGTGGCAATAATAATCATTATTTTCACCGAACCACTAAAGCCGTTAGACGTCACAAGACGGCGAGGATTCAGTCGATAAGAACGTCTCAAAAGAATTTCCAATCTACGCACCGGACAAAGCAACGTTGTTTCGTTCCCCAGCTCCCCGGCGAGATGTTGCTTTTTAAGTATATATATAAACCTCTATCGATATAAATCGTTCGTTCGCTTCTTTAAGTCTTTAAGTCAACCTAATTCCGTTTGAATTCGTTTTCCCCATTCCCCAGGCGAATTCCGATTCTTCACCGTCGATGCGAACGGTCCGTGCACACGGTATCGATTCTGACGTCGTGAAACTGTGCGTGGATTCCCACGTTGATTAAATCAATCGAAGTTTTAATTGCCGCCGCGGTTTTTACGCCGTTTAGAATATTTTTTGATTAACGGTTGTCTTAAAGTGACAGAGACGACGACGATTTCGTATGTCTTTTTTCAATTCTTAAAGCCTGCGGTTTTCGCGGTAGCTTTTCCTGCTGCCACAAGAAAACGCTTGCGTGAAAACCAGGCTTAATGCTTATTAATGCTTATTACGTATTAGTGTCCCCTCGGGCGCCTACCGATTAGTTTTAACGCTGAAACGGCAACATCTCTTCGCGACAAAAGCTAAATACTTTTTTTTAAAGCGGTGACTTCTGCGAAAGCGAGCAAATCTTTGAATTTAATTCATTATCAAAATACTGGTTTTATCTTAGATCTGGGATTATTATTGTCACTTTGATTTATTCATTGCTTGGTTTGAGTGGTTTTGATCGGGTGTTGCTTATGAACCCACCACACCTGCCGGTTTCAAAACAGGGGTTTAAAGCTTACTGGTCTCCAATCCTCGATCCAAACCTCGCAGTTTGAATAAATCATTTTACAGTTGCTAGCCGCCATTTTGTTGGGGTACTTTTGTCCTGTATTGTTGGGTCATTATTTTCTCCTTTTTAGAAACTATTTGTGATGCGTGTTTTATCATATCTCATTTGTCCCTGGATGGATTTTTACAGTTTTAGCAACAATTAAACCGCGTGAATCTCTAGTTTTTATTTATACAAAGATCATTTTTCAAATTTGAAACAATGCGACATGAGAGCGATATAAAAATCGGTGGTAAGTTTTTGCCGCGCGCATAAAAATCCAGGGTACTGAACTTTGAAGTTCATTATTTTCAGAAATAACTTTCTAAAAAATCCAAACATTTCAAGAACTGTGTGCATAAACACCCCCTTTCAAGTGAACTTTAAAATCTTAAGATATCTTGCCTAACAAAATGGCGGCTAGCAACTGTAAAATGGTTTATTCTGGCAGTGACAAGTTCCTTACTCTGCCCCTCTCCAAGAAAAAAGTAGCCTTTAACCACGGACTCTGGAAGGAAGAAAATCGTTTTGAGTGACCACGCTTTAACCTACTGTGCGGGTGTATTTGACAAGAAATTTTTTCATTAGAAAAGACTTTTCTGGATTATTTACTATTTTGTGCCGATAAATGTTATAAGACAAATAGTGTTAACAAGATTTATTTGAAGTGCGAGCTTTCGCTAATCGAGAATAACAGCTTCTTCGGGGAAACGAATCATTTTTTTGTGTTGAATGTATCCATTTCGATATGTACACGGCGATAAGTCGGCTGATATAAATTTCATTTTGTCCGGCAAACAGATTTCAGAAAACCAGACAGTCTAAATATTGTGATTCGCTTCCAAATTATATACATCATATTCTATATTTACAGTAATTGTGGCCGAAACCTTGTTACAACGAATATTAAAAAATTCGTTCGTTATAACTGAATAGAACGTCTTACTTCGAACGAGATTCTACTTTTGCCAATAACCGATAAATCGTTATCTTCACGAGTTCGTAATAACGAGGCCCAACTGTATCTCATTAGACGAATGAAATATGAAATCAATTCATCAATCGTTTCACCATTAATTCGAAAAATATCGAATAGAAAGAAAATTATCGCGGATAATCTACGTAAAACCGCATTTTCTAAGGTGCTTCATCGGGATACACAAATATAGCGCTTCGAATTCACTTAGCGAGTAAATTACTCGCAATTTGTCACGGTTTTAATCATGCACACGACGTGACATCAGTATATGATCACGGTAATTTGGATAGATTTTTCATCGCGTCTTCGTCGAAATAATCCGTAGTGCTTGAGTCGCAGACGCATCCGGTGTTGTGTGTGTAATAGACATGTAGGTGTGTCTCAAAAAGTAGAACTTTTTTAGTTACGTAACCGGATATTGTAAACAGGACTGCAACTGTAGAAAGCGAGTGTAAAGAGGTTGTTCGTCGTAAGCGCGGAAGGGTCGAAGGGTGGGGTGCAGGGGGTGTTTAAGTTGCCCTGAAATTTTACGAGAACACGAAAGATATTAAACTGATACCAAAAAAAAGTTTATAAGATAAATTCGTAAGCCTGTTCTTCGTATTTCCAACAGAATACAGAGTTTGTTGCTCAGGTCCTGCTGTGTTCTAGACACACTATGTAGATATTTAGTAATAACCGTTGGGACTGAATTGGGAACGATGGCAATAGAAGGTTTTTCGAAATAGATCTTTCTGAAATTCAATCCGTAAATTTCATACTTAAAAATTCCGACTTGAGCTCGAGTTGACCTCGAGTAATCAAGAGTCTGCTATACAGTAAACTAAGTGCAACCTACTTTAAATATTCAACTGATTTGATGATCTGGGCAAAGAAGATTTTTCCAAATAAATCTTCGTAAAATTCACATGCGAATGCGCGGTTTACCCAGTCAACCGGTTCAGAGTAAGAAGCTGTCTATACTCTACATGAATATTTTCGTCGGCAAATATTTGAACTACGGTAATTTTCGAGCGCGCGTCACAAATTGATATGAATCGGGATAATTTCTCGTTCCGTCCGTAAAATCCCGGCGAAAACGAATCGGATGAATGATAACGCGAGTCTCCAGGCGTAATCATTATTAAGTCATGTCGCTGTCATTATTTGTAAGGTTCGCCGCTATTTTCTGTTTGATAAACGTTTCGTTTTTCATAATATTGCAACACGAACGAATCCGATTCACGCTATACCGATAAACAACGCGAGGATCGTCCTAATAGGGAGCGGGTAATTCCGAGCACGAACTGATAACCATTACATCGTGTTGGTCGGGCGCGTATTCAATCGGAATTCTACAGGGACGGATCTAGAAAATTTCAGCAAACGAAAATGAATTCGACCGGGCTGGGGTCTTCCCGCAGAAAACATTTGAAAATTTTCACCCCAGAAAAATTGGCCACTTGTTCCTTGTTCCTTGTTCCTGAATCGGATAAGCAGCCAAATAGGGAACCAACTTCACATTTGAACGAGTAGCCAACTTCACTGGGATAAAATTGTCTTCTTAATTCACTTAGATGTATACGTTTCAACATGTGGATAATAAACGTACCGATTCGCAAAAACATAAGACGCTTCAAAATCTACTTTTGACGGACTTCTAATGACATCTCTGGTCCTTGAATACAACCACCGATGAATGCCACATTAATTCTCGCGGGTCTTGGCATACATATCACTTAGCTGTCTTTTTCATATGACTCTATACGAACACCGGCTAAGACACTTCGAACTGGCAGTCGAGATTGATAAAGAAATTAATGAGTTGCGTGTTACATTTTCTATATTACGTAAATGAATACAATATACAATACAATGTGAATAGAGGCAATACATGAATAGCTGATGTTATAATAGGTTAAACCATGGACTCTTAAGCCATGGACTCTAAAACGAATTAGTTCCAGAGTCCTTGGTCAAATGAAATGCTAACTCGAGGGAACATGTCGCGCTAATTTTTCAGGTGTGGGATTTTCTCTTACTATCGTCACAACACAGACTCGGAGTGTTTCATTAATTTCATAATTCCCGTACTTATCGGGATACAGTTGAAATAGATCGTTAACTCAAGGAAACATTTCAACACTTTTGGTTGTTGGTGTGGGAAACACGGACTCTTACTGTTACATCAATGGTTATAGTCGATGTTACGATACCAAATATATGACAATACGCTTGGGTCAAAAATTCTACGACTCTAACAACCTCGGGTCGGTTTTATAGACTGGTATTATCTTTAACCCGAAGGCTAACTCAATTGAAAATGAGTTGAGTTAGCCCCCGGGTTAAAGGTAACACCTGTCTATAAAACCAGACCCTGAAATACATCGAATAACATTTGTTTCTTCGACAAAAGTAAACCGGAGTCCAGCGGTGTTTGAATCAAGAGTGCTTTCGAGATGTTCGATTTAATGGACGTTAGGTTCGGGCAATTCTAAACATCGATGCGCTAGAATCGGGAAGTTTGGCTGGTGTCCGCGGAGCTGACCGTCGCCACGGCTTTCGTCGCCGACCCGCTCGAATCGTTGCCCCGTCGACAGAGCCCGACCAACGCCTTGCGTATCTCCTTTCCCGTGATCAAGTATAGATAAAAGTTAGTGCAGTAATTCAGCGATAACACGATACGACACGTGTCCATGATCGTGGCCAGTTTATCGCGCATCTGTTGAGTTTTCGCCGATCCAAACATCACCGCTATGATACCCAAGGGCAGCACCAAGCACAAGAACGTTATCGAGATGGTTAGAATCGTGCACGTAACTCGCCGGGCCGTGTTCGACTTGTTGGAGCTATCGCCGAACTTACTGCTACGGCACATGACGGCGATGATGATAAAGTTTGCGCCGAAAGTAAGGATGATTGGTATGTATATATATAGAAACGACGAGAAAGTGTAATCGGCGACAAGATCGCTTTTCGTGCGATAGCAACCTTCGCCGGGAACGTAATGCGTGCTGGAGGCCGTCCAAGGTGACATAGCGAACACGACGAGCACGTGCGCGGCGACCACTCCTCTCGCGAACTTCGGCGTGCAGACGATGCGACCTTTGAACGGGAACAGAACGATCACCAGACGCTCGAGCGTGACGATCACCACCGTCCACGAGCTGCCCATCATGAAAACGTCGGAATACAGCTCCATAACTTTACAACGGATATCCGAGTCGATCGTGACGACGATTTTGTTCGCCGCCATGAAAGCGATCGCGTTCACCCAGGCCAACGCGTTGAACACGAGCATTCCCGAATCGAACACGGCCAACGTTGACAGGTAATAGCTGTACGAACAACGGCGCATCCGAGCCGTGTACATGACGCAAAACGACAAAGTGTTGCCGACGATTCCGAAGACGAATATTACCGGGAAGAAGTAGAGGAACAATCTCTGATTGCTCGTATTCGACGTCGGGAAATCTTGGATGAAAACGGCGGAGAATGACTTGACGTACGGATAAACGTCGGAGCTGTTGTTGCTCGCCATAGTTTCAAAGACGTTTTAGAACTAATACTGGCTCGTTATAGAGACCTCTGTTTTGGGGGATTATGCCGCGTTACGTTTACGTACGCTTCGCGCAAAACAAAAATTGTCGGAATTAACTTAATCGGCGCATTTTATGGAGTTGCGTTGCGCTGTGCTGATATGTTCCGAACCTGCGATCTGAAATATGATTGAAAAGAATTCATGAAGATCAATGTACCCAGTGTAACAACAAAATATATTATTTGTTTATAGTTCAGAAGAAACAAATGATAATAATTTGAGTCAGTGGGTAATACTGTATTTGCGTTTATATCCGAATGCGTTTTATCAAGGACAATAATTTCATATAAAAAAACAAAATCATTGCAAGAATTGTGTTTCATAAATCAAGAGCCATGAAGAGAGAATCGATTATGAACTTGGTTAACTCGGTGAAAGTCTTAAAAAAAGTTTTAAAAATGCACTTCATAAACTAAACAGATTATAAAAGATCTTAGTCCCTTTTTTAGTTCTTGGCAATCTTGATTAAACTATGTAGTCAACATGAAAAACAGCCCTGCTGCAGTGAGTGAACACCAGTTGAAGCTGGATAGTAGATTGTTTACCCGAACTGGAGTCAAGTTCCCAATCATGTATTTCAATTAAAAGAAAAAATTCTCTAAATTCGACCTTCCGAAATTTTGATCTCCGATTTCGAAAACCATAAATTCCCGTTTTGTTCCCGACAGGTTTGTTGGTTTCGCAGGAGGGAAACACTTGAACACTTGATGAATAATAGATTGACATCCGAGACAAAACAGTTGACGCCACATTTCTGTTTAACCGACCGCCAAGGTTGTCACGTTCCTGCCGATCCAATGGACCGTCGGTAAACGGCTACCTCCGTTAATCTAACTCTGGATTAGCGACCGGCAAATAACCAGACGTTTATTTCGTCACGTATCCAGATTCACCGTAGGTCGTAAAATAATCTCTTCTTTGCGACGGCATCTTCGCTCAGAGAGTTGGTCGACCTTTTCGGATGAGAGCGCGGAACCATTTTGCCGAGTAAACATATCGAGATTATGCAATGTAAATGTCAAACAAATCTGATGAAAAGCCCACAACATGAAGATAAAAAAGTACGGGTTGTATATGACTTTTCGACTCAACCATATGAGCCATTTCGCCGGGCCATTTCGCTTCAGTTTTTTTTTGTCAGTTTTGGAAATAGCTCATAGCATTGAAACGAAACGAAACGACACTACTCTCTTAGTTTTGAAAATGGCTTAAGAATTGAGTCTAAACGACACTACTCTCTTAGTTTTGAAAATGGCTCGTAGAATTGAATTTTTAGGTCACTACTCTCTTAGTGTTTTGAAAATAGCTTATAGATTTGAGTCTAAACGTCACTACTCTCTTTGTTTTAAAAATGGCTTATAGAATTCAGTCAAAACGTAAATATATAAGTAGTATTTTCTTCATATTGTGTTCTTTTTTCTCCAATTGAACTAGACAGTTACGTCGTGTCCATTGGGAAACGAAACGATTTCTCGTCATGGAAACCTCGGTGGTTTTTTTGTCTAGCGGAGGAACGTAATAATCGGCGGACAACTAGATTTCCGCCGGCGAACTTATATCTTACCCGATGCTAGCGAAATTAATGACCTGTCAACCTCAATAATACATTCAGTGTGACAAGAAACAAATTAGAAGAATCAACATTGCGAAGCAATTAGAACTGTATTTTATATACCGGGTTTTCCGAGGCTAGCTTCGTAATGTTTACTCTATAACCTAACGTGTTTGCAATATCACGTCGATAAATTCTTATACTAGTTTTATGATGATTCCGGTTTTGGAAATAATAGATCGACCAAATTTAAGAAATATCACCAGGGCCCAATTTCACGAAAAAGTTAAATTCAAATTTTTGGTGTAATTACCATTGGTTACTTCGTGCTTTCAATGAGGACTACAATTCAAATTTTACCCGTCTTAAGCTTGAACTGAAACCGGGCCCTGTTTCACAAAATTGATTAAGGTCTAAATCGATTTAAGATGAACTGAATTAACGAAGAAATTGAACCGATTTAAGAGTTAAACCTTTCTGTCAGATGTTGAAATAAGAAATGTATCAACTTGTTATCAAAAGTATCTCGAAAGATCTATAAGTCCCGATGCATTGATATATCCTCGGCGTGTGGAATTTCACGTATTTCTTTTGCATATTCGATTGATTTGTCTGTTTTGATGTTTTGATAGTTTTTCAATGTTCAGTTTATTTGCCAACGATGGCGGTTTTCGTAAATATTATTGATAGAAAGCGATAATTTGTTTGAATACAATCTTTATGCCGTCCGTATCGCACGAGGCCGTATGAACGCGTTAAAAATAGAGTATAAACTTAAATAGCTATTACATTACTTTATTCATACAGAAAACATCCAGTTTATCATTATCCGTTTATCCATTTATTTGTTGATTGATTTATTTGTATCATAACCAGGGCCCAGTTGCACAGTCGTGACTTAAGTCCAAAAGTGACCTTTGATCTTAAGACTGGTCTTAGGTTGTTAGATTGGCTATAGAAGTAAGTTGGTCTTAGACTGGTCTTAATTCTAAGCCATGTCTATGCAACCGGCCCTAGGATATTCAATAAGTCATTCCTCCGGAAAATCCCTTCACTTTTGCGAAGTCAACCGGTAGTCAAATGAATCATGATGACAAATAAATTACAATTGCGAAATAATCTACTATCATCAATATCTATGGTAATTAATCCTTATCATTGATTATCATCATTATCCTATCTATTTATAATAATAGATAAGATCCCTGTACCGTTTATTGTTATTAATACGTATTGGTACGGGACCTCTGTTGAGTCAAGCCATCAGGCTTCTCCAGTGGCCATTCCATGTATCTTACATGCTACGCATCATTAAGACTATTGAATACATAATTTTGTTTTATAAGAAGAAAATATGTTACTATTGATTTTGAGAAATAAAACTTACCTCTTTTTTCTACAGGTCCAGTTATCTCCTCTGGCCCTGGTATGATATACGGTCTCTGTGGCGGTAAGTAAATTCTGCGTTTATCACACTACGACTTATGTCAGATGTACGAGTCTCCGTCTCCTCCGCGCTAGACGAGACTTCTCAACCGACGCGTGATTAGACGAGAAAAACGACCGCTTTGTTATTAGTTTCAGTTCGTTCTCGGGATAAACGAACGTTTGAGATAATCCACTGAATTTACAAAGCTCGCTTGTGTTTTTGTTAGCCGGCCGCAACTTGTCAATTACACGTCAATTTGCGTTCGCTCTCGGCGCGTCCGAACACGTCACGCCTGTGACGTTAGAAAATGACGAATCGACATCCGAATATTTCTTCTTCGTTCGCCCGGATAAAAAAGCGCGATTTCTTTTTTTCTACGCAGAGCGTCGGTGTCGGTAAAGACGGACAGACGTATCGTCGTTCTCCGTCTCGATGCCTTTGATCGCGACGCCAGGCGTCGCTTGATCAGTTTTTAGTATCTCAAGTGTTGGTCAATTGGATCCGCAGTTATGATGAGTTAGAGTTAACTCTGAGTTAAGATTAGTTCATTTACAATGAGTTACCTTAAGAGTCAAATCTACCGGTTCCACTATTGTGAGTTAGAGCTATCTCTGAGTTAAAAATCAGTTCCCTTTTCAAACTCAGAGCCGTAGATTAGAACTGGCTCCCGATCTATGAAACTGACGGTAAAGTTTTTCAGGTTTTTTTCTCGAAGTCGCATCTGACTTTCGTGCACGTAACGCATAAATCCGTCTGCTAAGACAAACGCATTTCGAACAGCGGCCACAATCTACCACGTCGAACACATAACTATAAATTTTCACGCGCTCGAAATTCGTTGTTTATGGAAACATTTTCGTAGAATAACTCTGATTTATTTTCGGCGGGATTACAGAAATAGTTTTTCAGTGGGTGGTTTCAGAGCCGCTTTATACATCTCGGATAATCCTCTGATTTGTAGCGAATCGATCCATCTGCGAGGAAATATAATCGATCATTGTCTGCGGCCGGCGTCGTTGAATTTCGGATTAGAATTTTTTGCAACAGCTCTTCGATCGTGTTAGGTTTTCGATTATATGTTTTCTAGATTGAATTCGCTCTTATTTCGACGTTCGATTTGAATATCTCTCGTCGACGACTGATCTTTTGAGCGCCTTGTGAATATGAACTGCTATCCGTGCCGATTTTCGATTCTATCATAGCTTTACAGAAATTCATTTTTCTTTCATATTCACGGACGCCGTATGCAATTCATAAGCCTCGCGTGACGAATTCGTTAAATGAATATTCATGAATCTCTTTTTATCAATTCACTTCTGCGAAATCATAGATTTTTCTTTTTTAGTCCTTTTCACTTCCTTTTCATGCAAATGCGAGTCCGAAAACCGCACCGTATACATCATAGGTACGTATAGTAACGGCGATGAGATAACACCATCGAATAAAAATAATGAATTTATGAATCTCTTTATCAATACAAAGGACGTAAGTTGGACAATGTTGCACACTGGTTTCATATCACACTGGACTGTACTGTTACGAGATACGAGCTGTGTTAGCACTGGTCAAGTGGACTAGTTTTATTGGTCTAGTTTTATTTGGAATCCAGCAATTTTTTTACATTTTCATTTTCACCATGAAACTAGACGATAACGTTAACTGAATAGTGAATAGTGGAATATATTTATACGCAATTTTTTAGGGGTGGCAGAAATCATTCGAATTTTGACAATCGCTGTGTATTGAAGAGGTCGTAACAAGATATACCTCCCTGTATAGAGTTAGAATGTGCATGCAATAGTTCATTTGACAGATATAAAAAAGAATAGAAAAGCTTGCAGGCAGTAAATATCAGTAGTACCCTACCCCTGGCGAGCAGCTAGAATGAGTTTGAATATTTCCCTAGAGCTCATTAGAATCTCTGTGAAATATTGTTTCAACACGTGTAGCTCATTGGCCAACTCTATTATTCATAGTACAGATACACGTGGGTTTACGTATGTTTCAGATGGTTGATTTTGTGCTCTTAGGTCATCAATTTTTGAACAAATCTATCACAAATGAACTATAACTTTTCGTACCTTTACATCCCACTGATGAATGAAACCTATGAAAACATTGCATTTATCTACTGAATAATTAACATTGCATTTACCTACTGAATAATTGCTCTCATTAGAATTTTTCTACAGTGTTTTTATCCTTGAAATCAGGGGCAAAAGCGTCCAATATCGAGTAGAAATGAACACGACTATTTACAATGAAAATGAATGTGGTTTGCGTGATCGGACGAAATAACGGTTTGGCCCGTCTAATGACGATCATGACGAAGAAGAAGAATACCTATTCTTTTTATCAGTGGACCGTCGACAATTGATCTTCGTTTTATCCGATGTGAGAAAGTTGAATTGACACGCTCCAGCCCCGCGAGAAAGACATGTCGTTTTAGCGATAACGAGGCGACGGTTCGAGTAGATTGATTCGCGGTTGACATGACTTGCGTGCGCGATCGGGTACAGCGACGCCTGAGCGAGAGATGAAAGACTCCCGTCTGGACTAACAAATGTTGTTAGTCCGACTGTCAGACTGATATTAATCTCAGTAATTTCAGAGTTAATGAGCAAAACCGCAGTCGACGATCTATCAATCTATTCATTTCTTTTTACGTTTGTCCGATATTGAAGTTGAGTCAAATCTTCGAAATTGTCAGAATAAACTGTTATATCATCAAATTTGGGTTTCGCCCCATTATTAATGTTGTCAATCTACTGCTCTCTGAGTTCTAAAGACCTGGGGCCAGTTGCACAGTCGTGACTCAAGTCCAAAAGTGGTCTTAAATTCTAAGACTGGTCTTAAGTTATTAGATTGGCTATAGAACCAAGTTGGTCTTTGGTCTGAAGTCTAAGCCGTGACTATACAACCGGCCCCAGGGCGTAATTTATATATTATATTCCAGGACTTGTTTGATAGACTGAAAAAAAATCGAAACATTCTTACAGCCAGTTTGCACCGGTACGTTCCTGGTTTCTTCATTAACATCAATAACAAACTAAGCGTATTGAGTTGTTTGAAAATGCTGCTTACATCAAACTGTGCAGCCGCGTCGCCACAGTATTTATGTATGATGATCAGGAATTCTCTTGTCCTCCGCTAAACAAATCACTGGCCACGGAAATTAACGCGGACCGAAACAAATCACACTTCACAATTTGATTTGAGGTTGGCTTGACCTTCATCGGAAAAACGCCCGAACCGGAGACAAAAATAGCTGGAAATTTTCCATCCTAACTATGATACAACTAAAACCTTATTATTCACCATGATTAGAACATCCTGACAACAGTACCAAGATCTTTGCATCGAAAACAAAAAATATTTTTCGGAAAGAAAATCTTTTCTTTAGATATATTCTAATTTCTGAATTCGAAATAGTTTGCCGAGAAATTTTCTGTAAATGCTTGCAGTTTTATCCAGTCTTTAGGCGGCGACCTATAGTAAATTTTCTGGCCATGTCGAAAGCCGGGGATCGGAACAGTTCGGAAAAATTATGGATCCTCTACAATGCTAACATTCCTACCTAGAATAACTAGGTTCTTAACTAGAACAAAGGAAAAGAACAGATAACAGATGATATAAACATATAGGCCTAACAGAGATAAGAAGGAAAACAAAAATACAATACAGTATCAAAATCATGATGACTTGTTTCGGAGCTAATGCGGTGGAGATCGGTAAATAAAGTAAAAATTGAATTTAATTTGTGTCAACGGGTCCGCTGCGAAGTCCGGTATTCCATACTGCGGCAAGCGAGGTTCAAGTTCCGTCTAGTGCTGCCATCTCCACCAGGTTTTCGGTAACCGAAACACTGCAGTAAACAACTTTTGACAGTTAGGATACCAAACCCAGTTTAAAGCAGGTGAAATAACGCGCTCAGATGCCGTGTCACGACACGAATATCGGTGCCGACAGTTGAAAACGATTATCGGATTAAGTTTCTAAGTGATTATTAATTGTTGTTTGGTTTGGTGAATCGTTTAAACAAGTTAAATACCGGGTAAGTTTAACAGCCTTAAATACAATACAATACAATTTCGTTTTATTGTCTTACTGCTGTAAGGACGGGTGTAACGCCGCGACTGTCGATTAATGATAGTCGTCAGTAGTAGTGTTTAGTTACTGGGTTAGACTAGTCTGTATTTGCTATTTGGTTTACTCAGTTACCAGACTGCTGTATGTCAGTAAGTGGACTGTGTCTGTGGTTTAGTCAGTAACCGGACTCTGCTGTTCAATTAGTAACTGGGCTGCTATTTCGTCAGTAACTGGACTGCAGTTTTATCAGTTAACGGACTGACTATGGTTTAGTCAGTAACCGGACTACTGTTTAGTCAGTAAATGGACTGAAATTTTGTCAGTAACCGGACTGCAGTTCAGTTCTATTTATTGCAGTTCTGATTTAAGGGTTGTTACTATAGTTCTCTAACCTTTCACTTTCCTTTTCGATAGATAAAAGGCAATAATGTCAACGATGCCAGTTAACGGAATACTACATCCAAACGGCAACATGAATGGATACGGAGACTGGACCGATCGCAGGTAGGTACTAATCATTTCAACGCAACGAACAGAATCGTTTTGTAGGATCTGACCAGTTCATAATATGAGGGGGGTTCGCCCGTCCTTTGAAGCGGTTGTATCCACACAGTGGTGTCTGTCGCTCTAAGATCCTAGTGTAACCAAATTTTGTTGAATTAAGAATGATTACATCATCTCCAGTACCATATGTAGCCAGAACATCTAGATCTTTCAATCCATCTATTGGTTTTCAGTTCAGTACGCCCTTGGAAAAACCATTTGGCTTCTCCGAGGTACACCCCACCTTCTCATCTACTAAGATAGAATACATCATCTTCAGGACCATATGTAGCCAGAAAAATCTGGACCTTTCAACCCATCTATTGGAAAATAGAACTGGCATCAAATCTTCTGTATTTATACCAAGTAACAAATAGCTGAGTGACAGATCATGATCGAAGTACTTAGCGATATAGACGATTATAACGATGTAATAAATCCAGGTCAGTTCACTGCCTCTGTTAGGCAATGAACCGGGCTGCAATAGTTTTATTACCCGCAGCAAATGCTGCCACTGCCGTCGTTGAATTTCAAGGCCAGCAACGATCCCGACGCTACCGAGAGTAGAAGTCACAGTTACTCTTCATCTGTCATTTACATTTTGCGCTAACTTTAATTTTTTCGAAAAGATCGATGGACTTTCAAGGTCACGTACGACATTCGTCCGACCACGGCGGTGCGTTGAGACGTTTTAAGGACAGCGAACGACGGATTTCCAGCTATTCGGACAGCGCTGCGTGTCCATCGTCGCGCCGGTAGTACTATCTCTCTCTTCTGTACCCTTCGATCTCCCTCATGCTGCAGCTGCTGCTGCTGCTACCCTGAAAAATCAAAATCAATCGAAACAAGTTACACAGTATTAACCTATTCTCCAGGATTTATTTGAAATTAATGCACAAATTGATAAAACAGGGTGGTCACTAACCTGGAAAAATTGGCGAATTCAAAAAAATCTAGAAAAAAAATTTGGGGAAACTCAGGAAATTTGATAAATCTTACCAATAACCTGGAAATCTCAGGGAATTCAGATTCATCAATAAGTGATTCAATGAAAAATGATTTAATTGTGACATTTTAAACCTAGAAATTTTGTCTAATCTCATGGAGAAATCAAGGAAATCTCAGCGATTTGTATTATGGGTGGAAAGTGGCCACTCTGTAAAAAAACGACACACAAAATTGTGAGATTGGATATGATGATTATGCTTTGAACAGAATATTTTAGTAATGACGTAGGTCCATGCTGCAGAGTCCATCTTCCAAAAACGTATTTGATGCTTCAAACTTATGTGATATCGTGCTCAGAATTCAGAGATTCATATTCTCTATAATATGAGTCTTTCAATTTATCGCTATATAATTCGGAAAAACCGATTTTAAAGACTATTATATTCCACCATTCTGGAATGATCTTTATTCTGCCCATGAACTACGTCAAGACCTTGATTTTCTTTTCAGAATTTCTCCCAAGTGAATACCGGTACATTAAATGCCGTGACCTGAAATCATTAATAGCATGGCCGCAATAATTCTAGAATGGCTTGAATTTATCGGGATTATACTCATCCGATGTCGCGTACGCATGCCTGAAATTTAATTGGCCTGCTGCGTCGTAAAAGTTTTCGAAAGTGTGGATATGAATACTAGCGTTGTGAGAATCATTACATTGATATGTGACCCGATTTAGAATACTGTGAAACCAGTATAAATGTTTAGTTGGTGATTGTTTGTGTGCGTTATTTATGATAAGGTGTAGGCACACCTAGACGGTGACCTATTTGATTAGATAGTCACGCTCTTAAAATGATCGGTTTTTTAAATGGTCTAATATTGGGAGCGCTAAGTACGATGACGTCGATTGATTTTAGAAATATTTTTGCAAATTCGTCGGTTTAACAACCGGCTGTTCCTCGGTCGATGTGGATTGAATATTCGGAAATGAATTTATCCGGTTCGAGGGTTTTGAAGGAAGCGAAGATGGGTCTTCTCTGAAATCCGTGGGCTCTTTTTGGCCCGGGAGAGATGGGTAACTTTATATCATTAGTTGCAGCGATCCGAGGTGAAAGACGATTCTCTTTTGGATGCCAGGTTAAACTCCACGGGTATCTCGTAGTTTAGGGGTATGTGGACCTCGACACGATCGGATACTTATGATGGAGGATCTAGTATCTGCTTTTGTGCTTGAAACTCCTTTAATTTAAGAGCGTAATGCATAAGACTCCTTCGTTTTTGAGAAATTGGCAATTACAAATTTCTTTGTCTAGTTTGAAGAGTTGTCCAGTTAACTACGCCTAAATCGGTACAGAATGTACTGGATTGGTTACAGAAGCTGGGTAATAATTGATTGACAGCGCTTTGAGCATTCTTTGGAAAGGCGCTATATAAGCACTAATTATTATTATTATTATTATTACAGTTGAAACCAGGATATTTTGTACCTGATTAGGTGGTTCCCAAATAAGAAACAGAGTTTAGTTCGTGTAAAGGATAAAAATCTGCTTACAAAATCAGCGAACTAATGGTTTACTGAGATAAACAATACTGATTTAGGAGGAGTCTACTGTGATTAAGATACAACAGTGATATAGACACTTCCTCGAAATTTGCAAATTTTCTCGTTTGAAAACTCGTTTTATCCAGGAACGACTGATCAGTCAGGGACCGTGTATGATCATCTATATATTTCAGTGATTACAATATGTCCGTGTACAGTCCTACTTCATTGATGTATCACGGGATGATACCGGAACCACGGTTTGTGCGACAAGCTGCGGCACCCATTTTACGCAACCGCTTAAGCCCTTTTCGATTGCGCTTTTGCAGAAAACAAAATATTCTGCCATGACTGAAACGGAATAACTGGTAGAGACTTCAAAATGTGGCGATCAAAAGAGATATTACAGGGTTCAAAGCAAGTCTCATTGCTACTTTTGATAGAATTCAGTAAGGCCCTTTAAAACTGCTTAATTTTGACTTTTGGTATGCAAAATTATTTTAAGTACAATAATATGCCAATATTGATGCCTTTAGACTTTGAATTGACTTTGGGCTTTAATGATTTATGTAGCGGATTAGGACAAGAGTCGCCATGTCAAATGATAAGAAAAGTGTCATTTGTGACTTTATATTTACTTACTTTATTCATAAAAAAGTACTTAAAAATGCTCACTCTGGCCTCGGCCTTGCTACTATGAACCCTGTTGTAGATAGGGCTTAATTCCTCTTCCGGGGAGGAGCGCAATCGAAAAAGGCCTCAGATTCATCGGCGTCGTTAAGTAGTTTCGTAATATGGGTTCCAGCGCTATAGTTTCATTTCTGCTGATCGCTATGTAGATGTTTTTTAATGAGTTTTCTACTTTAGAAATTGGCGCTTTTTTAAACGGAGTAGTCGTTTAAAACCTGTTTATCGATGATTCACGAACGCTTTATGATCTAGTTTGGCTTGTTTTAGAGAATAGAATAGAAGATTTAGGAAAAACCGACAACGCGCAGTAAAACTAATTAAGGATTTCGATGTTCTGACTCAAATGCTACTCAAAACTCATAGCATTTGAGTCGAAACATAAAATTCCTTAATTAGTTATAATTCTACGGTGGGTTTTTTTTTCAATTGAATTAATCACTTGTCTCAGGCAACCAACAAATACATAAATATGTGTTCAGTTCACCTAAACAGATTTTTGTTTTGTTTTTTCTTTCTAGTTAGAGTTAGAAATAAGTGCTTCGATTAGTAATCAGCTCCGCACTAATTGAGATCGATTCACTTCCCTTTTAGATCATGTGGGGGGGGGGGTGTTGCTGTGGACCACGCAAACTCTGTTCAAGTCCCGCTTTTTCTTAATGCGCATGGTTTTTAGAAACGCGATGAAAAATATACGTAACTCCCGATGATAAACGTATTCAGTCGATAAGTACTGGATCAAAGTACGCAGCCTTCTACGTCTTGAGATATATACCACAATAACCAGCCAGACGTGTATAGATTGTACTGAGTTTCGGCCCGTTTTAATTCGACGAAACTTTGTTGATCGTAATATTTACCATAAATTCGCGTTACATTGATTCTATATCGAATTCGATTTCTTTCCTCGGTTGGGCGGGCGGTGGTGGTGTCGATTTTTTAAAATCACCCACACACACAACAACTCCGCAGAGTTATGCGTCTATACCTACTTGCAAAGTCTGTGAATAATCGAGTGTTTATTTTGTGCTGTCGTAGACATATCAAACGCGGCTATTGTCGTACGCTTCTAGGTGTCAAGAATTCGAATGTTTTTCTTCGTACTTTTTTTCTCGTTTCTGAAAAATTGTTTCTCACAGTCGATCTCGCGTTTGATAATGATAATAAAAGAACTGAAATAGTCGAACGAAAAAAAAAGTGGCGAAAAAGTGGTTCTACTGGCGTTTAATCGCGCGGACTTTACGTATGACCAACCCATATTTGCGGTTTTGAATTTTTTTAGAATTGAATAACGTGCGATAATAACGAATCCTTCGGCGCGGAACGAATTGTATTTCAAAATGCTTTATAGTCGTTAAAAGCTTGTTAGAATGCTCGCTGTTGACTTAGTGGAATTTTTCTTGGCTTCAAATCAAAAACGCGATACTCGGCCCCGATAGCTAAAACTGAACGGTCGAAATGAATATCGCCTCAAATTATCATTTCGAAGATTGTTATTTGATATTTACAGGCTTATAGAATGTATGAAATTAACATTTTCCTTGATTTGCGGATTTGTTGTTCCCGAGGCTGGTTGCACAGTCTAGGCCTCAGTTCATAGCGCTCTTGAATTCTAAGACTGGCCTATATATAATAGAATGGTTCACTGAAATGAGCTCTGACTGGTCTCGAGTTTGTTGGATTGGCTATAGAACCAAGATGAGCTCACACTGGTTTTAAGTTTGATGGATTGGTTATAGAATCGAAGTGAGCTTAAGCTGGTCTCAAGTGTGTTGGATTGGCCGCTGAACCAAAATGAGCTTAGACTGGTCTCAAGTTTGTTTTGGCTCACAGAACCTATTAGATTAGATGAACCTATTAGATTAGATTATTAGATGCACTTAGACTAGGCTTAAATTGTTAGATTTATGATACCGAAATGAGCTTAGACTGGTCGTGGTCTTGAATTTAGGCATTGGCTGTGCAACATGCCCGAGGGTAAAAAATATTTTGCTAAATTTCAGTTAAATTTTGCTCTGAGAAGTCAATCTCTTGAGATCATGATTGTGAAACCGAGCACCCTATATATCCTCTCCGAATCATCACCTATACCTTTCTCGAATTCTAAATTGCATGTTGAATATAATATTCTATCAATAATTAAAGGCATTTTTGAATTTCATTTTCAGGGAGGATTACGGAAAGCCGATCAATGCTTATCAAGGTAACTTACTGACGAATTACTCCCGTGCGATTATATCGAGGATTTTTAAATTCTTTTGGTCTAACTATATATTTTTTGACTTTATATTCAGCTACTGCTGAAGGCCCGACGTATGAAGCCGACCATTTGGCCACGTTCACCGTCGGAAGTAAACAAGGTTTGTAAATTGCTGGACCCAGTTCCACAGTTGTGAGTTAAGATTTGACTCAGGAGTTCGCTCATTGAAAATCAACTAAATAATTTTAACTCGGAGTTAACTCTTACTCGTGACTGTGGAACTGGATCCTGCATGTCAATAAATTGCTAGATTCAGTATTCAAATTAACGAGGACTTAACCATCTGCCCTTGAACCAGCCCTGAAGATTTTAGAACGTACCATTTCTCATGGAGACATTGTGCCTGTCAATCACAGTGTTGCGTCTAGCTGGACCAGTGATAACTGATAACTCGGAACAATTGTATGAAAATGCAGCATTACCCGCGATCACACGGATGATTTGGCCCGGGTCAGGCCTGAGCCAAATTTGACCCGTACCTAATCAGCGAGCGCGTTCACACGTAAACCACTCACTCGATACTAAACAATGCTCAAAGCGAAGAGAATCATTTCCGAAACCAGTTGCAATTCACACTGGGGCCCATTTGGCACCCGTGTAAACAGTTGTTCCTTATTTGGCCCGGGCCAGAAATGCTCGCGTGATCGCGGCTATCGATTTGGTCCGTTCTAGATGGTTCCATCCCGGACGTGGGCCCGCATTAGAACGGACCAGCGACGGTGCGAACGACCCAGCTGTATATTCCCGACCACCGGTTCGCACGCGTATATCCGATACCGCGTATATTCTATATCGAAATATCCGCGTGACGTTGAAACGAGAGAAACGATGATTATGTATTATGTATCGCTATTGCTCTCCGCGGCGTTATCTACGTGAAGTTCCATATTTCAATCTGATATTAGTGAGAGAAGAGCCGGCAAAAAGCTATTTCGTGTTTATACGTCGATAATGCAATTACGTATTTATAGTTTATTATTGTCGTCCTGGTAGTTCGTGTAAGTCGGGACTAATAATGAATACCGTTAGGTTTCGTAATTACTGCGTAAAAGAGCAGTTAAGTGTCTGCTGTAGATCGAGATGCAATGTACGATTCAATTCCGTGCGAGGAGAATGAGAGTATTTTCTGAATGTATCAAATGTTATGTTATATTAGAAAAAAGTTTCTCTTTCATTATCGACGTTATATGAAATGTATATGATTGCGTGTACGCTTGCAACCAAAGGGGGTGGGGGGGGTCGATAGCCTTGAAATGTCGCCTATATTTTCCCCACTTAAGATCATGCGATGACGACCCATCGTCGCTCCAATATCCAGTTGAGTTAAGATCATTTTCTGAACCGCCACCCTGTACGCGTGCGCCTTAGATTTTGCAATCGAGCCACACAAATGTTTGCAGTCCGAACGATCCTTACTTTTAGTGGAGTCAACTGTCAGTCTTAAAGTTGTCTTCAAAGACGTCGTCATCGGGAAGTTGACACATTACTTGTTAACCCTTTCAGTGCGTCTACAATGTGTAGTAACATGATAGAATATTAGTTGTTATCTGTATTAAAAGATGGCAGCACCTGTCAAACACAGTGAAACATTAGTAACTAACGATACACCGCACTGTGGTGTAGATGCACTAAAGCAGTATGCCTATGCCCGTTAATCGATGAACTGGGATGGACTTTTTCAAATCATCCCCAGCACTTTCGGGAATGTCAGCACTGTAAGGGTTCAGTCGTCACCATCTTTCAGCATATTTCCACATTCGTAAGTCATTATTTGGATAAGTCATCGATGTGATGGCCAAGTTTAACTGTAACAAAATCCTTTAACTTGAACTGGTTCACTGAATTCACCAATACTGAGTAATAAAGTGTCTACTATACATCAGTAATAGACGCTGCAAAAACCCTCGACGAATTGTCTAGATGAATATTGAATCAGCTGTAATTTGGTTTTTGGTTATTAAACGTAATATTGTCATCAGTATGTTTGGTATCAGCTGTATTGTCGCCGGTCAGCTTTACGCAGCGTTTCAAACACCAGTCAGTCACGCTACGGGGAACCAGCTCGAATGATGTGCGAGTACGTGGTGTATGTTTTTCATATGCAGTAATCTCGTTATCTGTGGTTATTATTCGATACGGTAAACTTGGAAGCTCATACTCAAGTTGGTGAACTTTATTCTAGAAGATTCTCTGTTTTATGGTGATATTTTTTGATTTTTCATAATTTTGTCGACTTTTTATTTGTGGAAAGGCAATCATTTCTAAAACCGCACGAATTTGGCATATTTACTCATACAGTAACACTGTCAGCTCCTTCTTGTGGATGTACAAATTCTCGTAGGCCATCAAAGATTTCGATAATGTTGGATGTTTTGTTGTTTCTCGTTTCAGGTCTACAAACGCCGGAAGATGGAATACGTAAGCTTCGTTTAATGGACAGTACTACCGGAATATGGACGATGCGTTGCGTTCTGGTCGTCACCCCGCGTCATCTAGCCGTCATCGACAAACAAACCGGGGTAAATATTAACGGTAGCCAGTTGCACCACCCGGGGGCGGCAGTTGCTCAAAAGTTGGTTAAAGATAACCGGTTGATTAGTACCATAGTAACAATGAACTCTTATATTCGCTATGTCAACTATCCACTGATTAACTTCGACCAGCTTTTGGTCACTATATCAACTATCCACTGGTTAAGTCTAACCAACTTTTGAGCAACCGGCTCCAGGCTTTGATATCAGTCCTGTCTAAACCAAAATGAGGAACAGCCTAGGCCTAATTCAGTTTTCGTATCTAGTCGACTAGAGGTCGGAACTAATAACTGAATGTGGTTGATTTCCAAACTACATCTGGAATATAGTCCCGACTAACTGACATTCGGTTTCACTTAGTTCGACTATAGCTGACTAACTCGGATAACCGAAGTTGGTCCAATTTTACTGTGACAATTGAGGATTCCACTTATGGCAAGCGAGGATCAGGGTTGTTGGATTTTTAAAGATATCAAGGTTACCAAAAAGTTCAAATTTTTGCAGATTTCATTCAGTAAAGTACGATCAATGATGAAATGTTATTCATTACCTAAAACATGATAGGACTGAGTGCTCGTTAGCCATCTGGTGGGATAACTGGTGTTGCTTCGTTTCTTTCTAATCATATTCTCGTCGTTGTTGCAGGACGAAATTGAAGTGTTTCCGATAAACTTGGTCCGAGATCCGACGGCGATCTACAATCGCGATCGAAAGGATATTTACAACAATTTACTAGTCTTAACCGTCCAGGAAGATACGAAAAAACGCTCGGGAACTCCGACCGAGATGCACATATTCCAGTGCGTCGTAGCGCCGGTGAGTCTCTGCGATCATTTCTAGCATCTCGATACTCGGGTACCGCTCGGGCAGGGTGACTACTACTGACCTGGAAAACTCAGAAAATCAGAAAAATCAGGGAAAACTCTGGGAATTTGACAAATTCGGCCCCAAACCTACAAAACTCTGGGGAATCCGGATATTGGCCGCGTGTTTCTTGATCAATACGTGATTCGATGAAAAATGAATGAATCATAACATTTTATACCTAGAAATTTCTCCGATTCACTCGGGGAATTTTGGGTAAACACGTGGAAAAAAAACTAGGGAAGACTTTGGATTTGTAAATGGCCAGTCTGTCAGGTTGTAGCTCAGTTCCAATAGACTAACGCAGCAGAGTCAAATGTATGTACTGCTTGTATACACATGTAGAGTAGACTCCTTACTCGGTGAAGCAAAGGGACGAACGAGCATGATTTTTTGCCTGATCCCAACGACTGAATTCGTCTATACGCGTGTAGCGAAGTTAAAAGTGTTAACTCTAGCTAGTGTTTAGGGACTGCGCCACGTTGGTTTTTGCTCTCAGCATGGACGGGTAGTTTAAGCGTTGAATCGAGTAATTGGCTAATTACGGGTTGTTTTGTATTCGTTGAGTGACTCTTGGTCATCGGCCACTTGTCACTGCGGGGAAATCATTTAACGTTTCAATTGCTTAGTCGCAATAGAGCTGATTAATCCATAAGCGCTATCACTGGTTAGTCCGTTCAAATTAGGGGTTGTACTTAGAACTGACCAATTTAGACCGGACTAAATTAAGGCTTTGTGTTCAGACGCATCTGTAAAATGAGCCATAATCACTGGTCCAGCTAGACACAACACCGTGATTGATAGGCAATTATAGCAAAGTTCATATTCCTGGAAGTAGTCTGTCCTAAAATATAGAACCGACCCGGATCAGTCTTTTGGTCCGTTCGAAAATCGAATGAACCAATTAAGAAGAGATTTCTTGTGCGAAAGGTTTTGTCAGTTCTAAATTGGCACAGACTAAATTTAGACCGTTCTGAATAACGTAGTGTGAATGCGGCTATAAAGTACATACGCCTCGATGGGGACAGGGGTAGATGGCACACTTGTGAATACCCCTGTAAATACTGTTTACGGTCAATACACAGATTACTATCAGTCTATATTTTCCTACCTATTGTTATTTCATAGGCACCTGTGGTCATAGCTATGCAGGGCGGTAATAATTAAAGACTTCTTAATTGCCTCACTACGTTATTAATGTCCCTATGCGTGGTAATAAGAACCATATGGCGAATATATCAGCCGTTAATTTAATGATTAATACGATGAAATTAAATACTTAACCGCGCAGTTTACCGAATGATAGAGTATCGGTTAAGAATTCTAAATATAGAGGGTGCTTTAAGTAGGCATTTCCTGAGCAAGACTTTTCGTTTCCCAGTTAACTGTTGGTCCACTCCTTGAAAGATGATATGGCGAAGAAAACGTTGAATCTGCTTATTGAAACATGGCCTGAGTGGTACCAAGGGTTTGAGGGTTTTAAATTAACTCCTAAATTACATTCAACACTGAAATCAATGAAGGAATTCAATGGATTTATCATTTAATAACCATTTCAGTGTGTCTACACCTCGGTGCGATGTATAGATCAGAGTTTGACTTTGCTTGTACACTGCATCGTGGTGTATTGATGTTATAAGTCATTAGTTTTTATCTGAATTGAAAGATGGCAGCACCCGTCTAACATGAAGTAGTGAAGTAGTAGTAACTAGCAATGCACCGCACCACAGTGTAGATGCACTAAAGCAGTATGCTGGTTATTCAACACTGGGATGGAATTTTATGAATTTTCAAATAATCTCCAATAAGTCCGCACTGAAAGGGTTGAGCTGTTTTATTGTTTGAATTTGAAATATTTATATTTGTTGAAGCGTACGTGCGCACACAGGTATGCTACCTATAATGTATGATATAACCTCTGGCATGAATTCGCGTAAACAAAATTGTTAAGGATTACATATTATAATAATGATTTATTCTCGCTTGGGCAACACTCAACATGTAAGACATGAACGTGTACTTAATTGTTAGTGTCTAATCAGATAGCTATCGAGACATTTCAACAACGCGCTCCTACAGTCTGAGGTATGACCCTGATTCACATTTTTCCATGTCATGTACCCAATTTGTAAAGCTTAGTAAAACAAGATGGTTGATACTTTATAGGTTAACTAGTTTATGTAAGATACGTCGACAGAGAAAGCTCTCCCGTACTTCAAATAAACGAGTTAACCTATCGCGTACTTTCTGTCTCGTATTACTAATTCTATACACCAGGTAATCAAGGGTCCTCTACAAAGATACCAATGTAAGCTCAAAATTCATCATCATTCAAAACTTGTATGGCGCATATTGTATAGCGCATGTAAGTAAATAGGTTCTTGAAGATGAGTTTTTTTTTCTATTCGAAGGCCGATCCCGAAAAGTACTGCGTAATGATCAAGTATTAGATCTTTTTTGGACGGAGAGAAATATCCGCGTAAGCTGCAATCGCACAAGCGTTCTTGGTTAGTGCCTAATTAGGCCAGACGCAAAATGTTGGACCAGATCCGAACCAAATTTTAGCACGGGTCAAATTCTTGCATGTGAATTGTAACTGGTTTTGTAAGTGATTCACTTCGCTTTGTTAAGTGGTTTACGCGTGAACGCGCTCTCTTTTTAGACACGGGCCAAATTGGATAGGTATGATACAAATTTTAGGTACATAAGAAGAAATGGCCGATTTTGACCCTGCGAACAGGTCGTCATCTCGTTCGGTGTTCGGTATGAAAGCTATACGTACCACAGAATAAGAAACAATCATCGACATATAAAAAGACCGTAAACAATCGTTTTGCGTGCGTATTCGATACGTGTAATTTCGTGAGCTCTGTTAAATGTTTTAACGCGTATTTGAAATTCATTTACTATACACCGACGTCGGTTGAAGTGCTTGTTTCCATAGCGATTGTTTAAACGCGGCGTCGCGCGGTCGAAGCTTTCGTCAATTTATGATTCGTTTTTTTCTGTTGTTATTCGGCTGCGGTTTCAATTTTCTTTTAGAAGAAATGAAAGTTTAACCCTTTCAGTGCGTAAACACCGCAGTGCGGCGTATAAATCTGCGAGGGACTTTGCTTGTACAACACTTTGTGTATTGGTGTAATTAGTAATTGGTAATTGGTGTAATTTAACTCTATCGAAAGATGGCAGCACTTGTCAAACATAGTGAAATATCAGTAACAAACAATACACCGCACCACAGTGTAGATGCACTAGCAGTATTGCCATTATGCAACACACTGAGTTGGAATTTTTCAAATCATTTTAGGACTTCAGGGTATTAGTCCAGAGTTAAGAGCAGTGTTTCAGCTGATGGTTGCAGGCTTGCTTTTCAAAAAAAAAACAGCTGCGATCTCAATAAACTTTTCAAATTCTTAGATTTTAGCGTTTGATTGCGAGATTTCGTTTTCAGCATATTCGTTATAGATAAACGCGTATCAATAATTCAAAGCCATTCTGCCATAAATCATTATCTCACAATAACTGTGTTCATGAATACTGATAATAATATATGGTCTACAAAGTGGTATTTGTATATATGTATAAACACATGGAGTAACTTTCAATATTTAATTACCGGAACCTCTTCCCGTTTAAAAGCATCAATTATAATGATACACAATGATTAATTTACAGGGCTAAAACACTCGTGGGGGATGGGGTGTTTGAGAGGGGGGTGGCTGGGGCGATATTTCAGATTTGTATATATATTTAACTACAGCGCGCGACATCTGCCTATATCGATCCGATCGATTATAATGTTAGCGGGAAGTTAATTACGCGAGTTCGTAATTTTCGTCGCGATCTTATTTCTACCGCGTCGCGCGCGGTATTTTCGAGACTATAGCGTTTGAGGAAAAATGATGAATTTCGAAATTTATGGCGCCCGCATTCCTTACGTAAATAAAATCGACGAAAACGATAAATTTTCCTCGGCGAGCGCGACTTTTGTGGCTTCCGGGTTTGAAAGAAAGCCATTGATCGAATCGGAGGGAAAAAAATCAAACATATGTTCAGCTGCGCAGTGAATTAAATACATTCAGTTATACAGCAAATATACGTTTAGTATAGTATAGTATAGCGATTGCGTGTACCATTTTATAATAGAGCAGGCTTACAGTCAGTACGGTTCTGTCCTGACGACGACAGTAGTAGGGTTTGATTACGTAAACCACTATACAAGATTTACAGAGATTCCTCGACGATATTACTCCTCCGTCGTTTAGACGCGATGATTTGATATCGTCTTGAAAATCGTGCGTGAATGGAATTTATGACATGGATACTAGTTGAAAAAAGGTTTGTTTTCGCACTACGTCGATTTTATTCGTGTGGTTGAGGAATATAGGGTTTCGGTAGCGAGGCGCGGTTTTAGATTTCGCTTGAGAAAGAATTTAAATTTGACTCATTTTGGATACGGTGGCCACTGACCTGGAAAACTTGCGTGGGATCATAAAAATCTAGGAAAAAATTCATGGAAAACTTGCTGGAATTTGACGGATTTTACCAAAAATCTGGAAAACTCTGGGAATTTGGATAATGCTATTGACCATGTGTTTCTTTATCAATACGTGATTCAATGAAAAATGAATGAATCATAACATTTTAAACCTAGAAATTTCTCTGATTCACTCTCGGGGAATGTTGTAAAATCACATGAAAAAATCAGGGCAAAATTCTGGGAATTTGTGAATGGGTGGAAAGTGGCCATTATGGCGTGGTTTAGGAGTGTGGTATTTCCATATCGACGCTCGGTTTGGTAAACGCAGTTTGTGATTTTACTCGAAATTGAGAAAGAATTGAAATTTTTTCTTTAGTAGTATAATCTTAACTGGGATCCATAGATTAGGATTCCAGTAATGTAGCCGCGACCTATAACCTGAAGAGGTATTTGAATCTTTAATAAGAGTCACTGTTTTAGAGGTAGAATTTCAACTTTTATGGAATGAATAGAAAAATTAATTCTAATCCGTTTATTCTGACTCAGAATCATGGAACTGGTTTTCATGTTGTAATTCAAACCGAAACGTGTGTACTAATAGGCTTTAGACTGGTAATAATCTGCGAGTCATTATTTACTGTTTGAATATATTCATGAACAGAGAGAGAGGGAGAGAGAAAGAGAAAGTGGTTGATATTTGTGGGTTTTCACGTGCCTGGTAGACAAGCGACTTCCTGATTCAATTAAAGGAAATTGACATGCCGATAAAAAACAACGTCTCAACAAATTACGCACTACCAAACTACATGAAGTATCACTATGAATTTGTAAAAACATATAAAAACATATGGAACGATAGCTGGTAGATTCCCATAAAATCAACGCTGGCTACTGGTACCTACAGGGTGGTGGTCACTGACCTGGAAAACTCAGAAATCAGAAATCTAGAAAAAAATCAGGGAAAACTCATGGAATTCGACAAATTTTACCAAAAACCTAAAAACTCAGGGAAATTGGATACTGCTAATTGACCACATGTTTCTTATCAGTCAAGATTCAATGAAAGATGGATGAATTGTAATATTTTGACCTAAAAATTTCTCTGATTCACTCTCAGGGAATTTGCGTAATCACATGGAAAATTCAGGGAAAACTAAGGGGATTTGTAAATGGGCGGAAAGTGACCACCCTGTAATAGCAATAAAGATTTGTGAAACAGTACATGTCATATAGACCTAGATGGAATAGACATTAGGCTCTTATTGATTTGAGAATAGGATTAATCAGTCTGCAGGTTTTTCTGACCACACCCATCTTATCGCTGCATAATGCTTAGATTCTCAATGCGTACCAGTAGCTTATCCAAAGCATTAGATAGTATTGCTCTAAAGTATTATAGGCCTGTGTTCTTGACAACAGGTGTAAGAGGGTTAGCCACCGCTTACATGGAAGAGTTTCAGTATTTTTTCGTGGGGGGTCGGGGTATCAAAAGCCTTACAACTTCAGCAGCAGCCTTACTTAAGATGCCATCATTTGGAAAACGCTAGTCAAGGCTTTTTGGAGCGTAGTACATCAGATCTTTTTGGACAGTAAAAATGAACCAGCATGAAATTACCGATAGATTCATTAGCAACACAGGAGAAAACCCATCCTCGCTTAGCCGCTATATTTGAATATTTCGAATTCCCTAATTTGGTATATAATCTTAGGTTCGCTAAATCGTCGTATTCAATACGATAAATTATATGAATTCATTGTAGAGAGCTTCGAAGGGCTTTAGTTCGTCACGTCTATTTAGGTTTATTTATGGCTGTTTATGTAGATCGCTTTCCAACCAGTTCGTCCTCGATAAAAAGAGGCGTTCTTACGCGGGGTCAACGGCGTGTCGGTCATCCGAGTACGTTTTCACCCAACGCTGATCACTCTCATTCAGCTGAGATGGAAGAGAACGGATCAGGGGGTCGATTCAAAGTCAATCTCATTCAATTTATGCTTTTTTTTTCACGCTTACATTTCTACTGATTGAATATATACGATATAGCTACGCTTCTTTTCAGCGCTAAACATTTTGTCATTGATTCACGGTACCATTTACTTAAATATATAAATACATATATATATATATATATATATATATATATATATATATATATATATATATATATGTATATATATATAATATTAGTCTATAACTGTGGCAGCAGCAGCTGCTGTAGTATGTAGTAATGACTGTGCTATGTGGGTACACACCCTTTCGCCGACATGTACATATCGAATCGATGTCAAACGTTTGACTCCGAACTCGATTTTTGTCTTCGCCCTCGAACTGTCGTCAAACTGTGTCGGTAATGTTATAACGTTATCACATTGCCGTAGCCTTAGTTGCCATTTGAACTATTGAATAAAGGAGATCAAATTGGTATCGATAAATGACAGAAATAAGATATTGGGTAAAGCTTACACATGGGCAGCATGAAATAGAACATGAAACGCAAATGTTTCTCGTTTGTTTCATGACTATGTGCGGTGCTGACTATGACTAGGTGCATCGCTCCTGAACAGGGAATACTGTCGACTGCTTAATAGAAACGTTTTTTCGCGAAATTGTTACATTGGTTTCAAGGAACAAGAGAAATCCCACAATAACGAAGCCAAGACTGAAAAATTCTATATCAGAATGATTGTATTTGAGGAGCGACGTTTCGGCTAACAACTGTTAGCCATCATCAGGCGTACTGTGTACTGTAAGGAATGTTGTTTCAATTGCTGTGTCACAAGTAATTAAACAAGAAACACTGGCGCACATTAACCAACCATTGACAACGAGCAGGATCACATGACAAATCAAAATCGGCGCCATCTTGATGCATATGAGATAGAATTACTACATTCCTAATCGCATGATTTTGTTTGTATTTGTATTTTTAGGCTCAAGATGCTGTAGAAGCAATAAACAGATCAAAGCAAGTCACAACTTCCCAAAGGTAAGTCTTATAACGGTAAATCAGAAGTTGTATCACAGTGAAAAAACGATGTTACAAATTTTGAAAAGCATTAAGATTTCTGATTGTCTATATCCATCTATATGATCATCTCTCAAATGAAATACGATCTGATATGAGTTGAGCCATGTTTTATATGTGAAACTAAGAGTGTTTTGAAGTTATGACTGTTCAACTGTTTTATATTCAAAACAAATGATTAAGCCAAAAAGTGGTCCTAAACCTTAAGACTGGTTTTAAGTTGTTAAATCGACTATTGAACTAGGTTGGTCTTAGATTGACCTTAAGTCCAAGCCGTGACTAGCTACTATGCAACTAGCTCCCCTGAAGCCATGTTTAACACAAACATAGTTCTGTAACATCCAAATCATAACGTTGGGGTGGTTGGCTCCGACTCAGGTTGTGGCGGCGTCTGCTAAGAATTTCTCGAAATACCGTCGACTATTTCGACAGGAGAAAATTTGCATATTATACACATATTCGATGCCACTATGCTATATATATATATTTGCTTATGAATTTTATCGAGAGATTAATCAGTTCATGGTCGCGATATGTTTACATTGTTATAGATTACAACGGTGTAAGTGTATATAGTGAGAGTGTATAGGTATTTCACTAAAGCCATCTCTCATTGTCGCTCTCTGTCTGTGACGGTCACACGTTGTTGTGTCAGTTGTTGAATATATAGACATATTGTTTGATTTTCAGCGCCGTCAGTTACATTCCCCCGCCGCCCAGAGATCCGGCCCCTCATCCGCCGTCGAACGGCGATCTAAGAGTTCGCGATCGGATATCTAGTTTCAATGCAATGGCTGCTGGTAAGTCGAAATCGAAAATCGAAGTGTTTCTGCTAATTAGGAAAAGCCTTCGTTCTGCTTTATTTATACAACTCATATGCTTTGTTATTTTTCTACGCACTAAAGCCGCGATCAAACAAGCGTTTTTGACCTGGGCCAAATTAAGCATGGGTCACATCGGTGCCAAATAGGTCCAGAACATGGGCTGAACTTATTGGCCTGACCAAAAACTTGAGACCTAGGCACATGACAAATTTCAGCCCAGGTCAAATTCTGGAAGTAACTCACCTCACTAGCCACAGTAGGGTTTAGAATGAGTGATCTACGCGTGAATGCTTTCTCTAATTTAGCGTGGGCTATATTTGATTCAGGTTTGGTCAGGGCCAAATCAGGATTTATGTAGGCAGGGTCGTCTCTGCGTGATCGCGGCTTCAAGTCTCCCGCCTAATGATTATTTCCTCAAATTTCCCCCTTGTTGAATCGTCAAGTCGAACATTTTATTGATGAATCGGTTTTATCGGAAGAGATGTTACACAGCTGTGTATCCGTAGTGACCATGGTATAATAGACGTGCCTCGTTGTTTGACAGCGAATAAATCAATTAGGCGTTACAGAAAAAATGTTTCATCTATTACACGGGATATCTTTCGTCTTAAACATGGAAATCTTTCATCGATAACATGGAAATCTTTCATCGATAACATGGAAATCTTTCATCTAAAACATGGAAATCTTTCATCTAAAACATGGAAGTCTTTCATCTATAACATGGAAGTCATTCATCTAAAACATGGAAATCTTTCATCTAAAACATGGAAGTCTTTCATCTAAAGCATGGAAATCTTTCATCTGAAACATGGAAATCTTTCATCTAAAAAATGTAAATCTTTCATCGATAACATGGAAACCTTCCATCTATAACATGGGAACCTTTCATCTAAAACATGGAAATCTTTCTATTTATAACATGGAAGTCTTTCATCTATGGACCCTAAAACGTATATGTACAATAGAATGCTTCAACACAAAAGAAAAACAAATCCAAAAAGTTTCTTGAGCGTGAAGTTTATTTCATGTTTCATCTATTAAATGATGATGATAATAATGATTATCATTATCAATATTATCATTCAGCCTAGAATACATATGAAATATACTCATTGGCTTTACATATTATACAAAAAAGTGTAGAGAAAACTAAAACCAGTTAATCATAATAGTTACCCTCAGGAAAACTGGCCAAGATGAATATTTTTTACGCAGAGTCCATTTCTGAATTAAAACACAAACTTTCGACCGTTGAGTTAAATTTCGCTAATTAATTTCTCGCGCTATTTTCAGATCCGGGTAGAATGAGAAGTCGTCGCGAGGAAGACGCTGAATCGGTGCTCAGTGATCGCACTGAGAAAGACGTGGTACGTACCGAACACGAGAATATAGCTCTAGATTTAGTCCATCCCAATTTCCGGACCATGCGTCCACGTCGCGAAAACGTCCGTTAATCGTGAAATATTAAATGACCCGAATCTTTTTTATAACGAAAATTGATCCGTTTTGATAGAAAATACGCCGATTCAACGAGGTACATTTTATGAAAAGTTTATTTCGTATATTTTCTTCTTTTTCAATTTTGTCCGATTCATCGCTTACCGGGTTTTCAATTTTTTATCAAATTTTGTTCAATTAATCCTCTCATGCGTTTCGCTATGTCGTTTCATTCGAGATCCATTCGAATACTTCTTAAGTGCAGTAGACTCCGCTTGTGCCTCGGATGTTCTGGGCGCCTCTTATCATTTGGTGTCGGAACATTTGAAAATATCGTCATAACGGGCACGCGATAATCCAAAGCAGCCGACTCCGCATCAAGCTGTCGCCCTGTGTAGATTAGATATTCTTAAATTTTTGTTCTAAAAATATTGAACAATATCTTATTGAACACAGGGTGTAAAACAAAGCACAGTCTATAAAGCATGTTTAAACTACGTCATTTAGAAGATTCTCAATTTAGTCCAGTCCAATTTAGAACAGACTTAGCGTTCATGCTAGTGGTAAGTCCGTTCTGAATTGGTCCATTTCGTTTTGAAACAGACCAATTTAAGCCCTGTTCACACTATGTTATATAGAACGGTCTGAAATTGGCCAGTTCCAATTAAGAATGGACCAAGCGTTCTCACTAGCTGAGAGTCCGTTCGAAATTGGTCCGTTCCATTTTAGACCGTTCCAATTTGGGACAACTTGATCCAGGTCCTTTCGAAATTTAGAACTAGTGATAGTGTGAACGCACCTTTAAACTGACTGAAAAGAATGACCCTTGTCCATTCCTCTCTGAAGCGCCATCGTTTAACTATTGAAAAAAATGCATTTAAAGCGTGTTGAAAAATTTACGATATGCAAAAACATATGTAAAATTAAAAGCAAGTTTTTCTTCTCTCTGTTATAATCGAATACGATTGTAGGACATAGATTCTCGTCCGCGACCGAAAGACAAGGTATTCACTTTATTCAACGGCTCCGCGCCGGGCTCACCAACTACAGAATTATTACATGTTACTTATTATTTTCTCCGTTTTTTTTTTTCGTCATAATTCGTTTGCGTATTTCATTCACTTCTTTCATTTCCTGTTCGTCCGATTTAACAGTATCCGCGATCTCTTTCGATAGTGACGCGTATTTCTAAAATGACTACGTAATATTTTCGTAACTAATTCTGTTTACGTATCTAGCGCAATATTTCCGTGTCACTTTTCATCGCCGATCGAGTGTCTTTTCCAGTGCAATAACTGAATGAGTGTTTTGATGTGTCTAATATGTGTATATCTAAGTACTTCTCGATGGGACGTGGGGTTTTGATAGCATACTTGTATATAAAATGCCAGGGTTTTGTAGACTGGTGTTGCTCAACATGAACCCGTGTTCGAGTCAACACCAGTCTAGAAATGTTCTAGGGGCTGGATTCGTAGACGAGACTTTATCTTAGGCACTCGCTAACTGAATTGACTTTGAATTGAGTTTACCCCTGTGTGCTGGTTGTATAGATTGGTAATGACTTTAACCTGTGGTTTAACTTAATTGTCTTGAATATTGACTCCAGTTAACCCTTTTGTTACAGCTAACATAGTCTACCTGGGCCCCAAACTTTGTATTTTCAGTTAAAGTAAGTAATATGATCCAGATACCATATATCGGGGCTTATATCGAATTGCCTCACAAAAATGCCTCTAGTTTGGCAGATCCTCGCTTGTCAATATTGTCACCTTTACCAAGTCTGAAATTCATATCCTATTTTTTAAAATTTTTCCCCATTCCGTTCTGCCAGCCGGCTTCTTATTTCACTTCAGCTTTTGGAAAACGTGATTTCAGGTGCTTTACGAGGCGTGCTCTGAACAGCTCTACTTACTGTGACCTGACCTTATTCTTTTTTTTGATTCATGAGGTGACTTTGGCTAGTTTATAAAAAGCTGTGCCGTTGGTATTGAATTCGGGGTCCACGAAATGAATAAACGACTAAAGTGCGACCTTGTGATGCGTCACATAAATCATCGAAAATTGAAACGACGCAAAGTCTTCGTATGGAACTTGAAAAGCTGACTCTGCCGTCTTTCGGTTCAGCAAAATATTGAAAAAGTATATTACATTTCACTACGGTAGACTCCTTCCAAATGAATTACTGACATATATTTGGATAAACCTTCTATTTCCCTGATTCTGGACACTTAGCGTTGCCCATAGCGTTGATTAGCGTAATCTCTCTTGTTGTACTTGTTCTTGTTGATTTTTTTTCTCTTCAAGTTTTGCTTAGAAATGTTCGACATTTTTTTCATCGAGGAATAGTTTCCCATGCGCGCGATAAAGTGTCGTCATCGGCCATTTTGTTGTTGAATTGTTCGAGATGCATGCGTGTTTCAGAAATGTTGATATGTATAGATTTCGTTTTATTGTTGATGATGTCTTAATTCGCACAATGTTATATTATTCATAGACGAAACAAGTGTTGTTCGTATTAGCTTTAATGTAAATCATATAATCAGAATTTGATGATTTTGAACAGTTCTTTCTTTCTAAAACATGGAAGTCTTTCTTCTAAAACATGGAAGTCTTTCATCTATAACATGTAAATCTTTCATCTAAAACATGTAAATCTTTCATCTAAAACATGTAGATCTTTCATCGGAAACATGGAAATCTTTCATCTAAAAGATGGAATTATTTCATCGATAACATGGAAACCTTTCATCTAGAACATGGAAATCTTTCATCTGAAACATGGTCTTCTCTCTATCTATAACATGGAAGTCTTTCATCTTAAACATGGAAGTATTTCATCTATGGACCCTAAAACGAATATGTACAATAGAATGCTTCAACACAGAAGAAAAACAAATCCAAAAAGTTCATCAGTTTACATTAGAATAGCCCTGTACTCCCAGACGTGGGGAATATCATTATATTCACTATATGCAAATTTAGAAGGTTAAAGATGAAATCAAGAATTGAAATTGAAATGAAAAATTCAAACACAATGTTTCATACTCTCTCTAAAGACTCAAAGACAACCTTTTGGACTCTCTCTAGAAATTCAAAGACAATGTTTCGGACTCTCCAGAGACTCCAACATTTCAGACTCTATAAATGCAAAGACCACTTTTTGGATTCTCTAGAGACTAAAGACAATGCTTTGGAACTCTCTAGAAGACTAAAAGACAACGTTTGCACTCACTCTGGAAACTCCAACGTTTCAGAGTCTCTCTAGACACTATTGTCAGGTGTTGAATAGATTGACATTTTCGTTATTGATGTTTTAGATTTGTGGGTAGTGGGTTTTCATTTTGAACAATTTAGCAGTTCATTCGACAATCTCAAATATGTCTTAATAAGACAGTATGAGAAAAGTTAACATTTTTCAACCATACATGATTATATAACTTCTAATAGAAATATATACAAATCATTCAGTCTCTTATTGTTAGTATAATTCCGTAAATGTTTAGTTGAGTTTATATAAAATCCCTATTCATTAAATTCGATGAATACCACCTAGGTTAGGCATTCAGTTCGCTTGAGTGGGCTGAGGGCTTTAATGAACATTAAACAAATGAACCAGATGGTGGCAAACGAACTAAATTAAATGATGGAGAATGTATTGTTAATCGAACTGACGTCGATGCACATTCATTCGTAGAGCCATATTTTCAGGTCAGTCGACTTGACTTGTGTCACATCTGCGATGTCTTCAGGTTGTTAAATGTCGTCTTCGTTCGAAAGGGATTCAAACTTGTTGGGATCGAGACTCAATTTTTCTATCTTCGTCAAATGAATATCAAAGGCTAGAAAAATATTACTGATGTTTCTCCTAATTGGCTGGATCCAGTTCCACAGTTGTGAGTTAGAGTCAAATCTTAACCCACATCTGCGGAATTGGTTCCTTAGGTCGTTGTGTCAACGGCAATAAAATTTGGAATCAGTTCATTTCTTGAAGTAACGTACAGGGTAGATAGGCGGCCAGCCGGGTAAACTTTTAAGCTCAGCAGAAATGAGAAACAAGGTATCAATTTTTAAGTGCAAAATGTTCGTGTAACATATTTTCATTGTAAATCTTCAATTTTGTGGGCCCTTTACCTAGAATATATATATATGTATATCGTCAATTGCTGCAATAATTACTTTGAAATGATGATAAAACATTTCTATTTTGACAGCAAATACTGAATCATTGCTTCGACGACATCGAAACCTTCGTTGGACGTTTGCAAATGGCCGCCGAGGCGTACAAAGAGCTGATGCGACGGAAACAGAAACGCGGCAAAACAGCGGCAAAGAAAGGATCCAAACCCATCGGAGGTATGTACGGAATCGAGCGGCTTGGCGGAAAACGTTTGAAATGTGGAAAAGGGGAAAATGCCGTTACCACGGTAGAAATCACAGATTCCGCTTAGTGAGGATCCAGGCGTAGCTTGTAGTTTAGGGGCTGCAGTTGGTCAAAAGTTGGTTGTTAGAGTTAACCAGTGGATAGTTGACGTAATGACAATTAAAAGTTTATTGTTACTGTGGTATTTATCCATTGGTTGTGTGGTTAAGTGGACACCCTGAGAGGCAAACCAACTGAAATATAAATTTACCAAGTTTGAGAAGTAGAATTGAGGCTTTTTCTGGCATGTTGGACTAGTTTAAAAAAAGTGATATGTCCTTATGTATGCCCTTGATATACCCGTATGACGAGCTGAAATCTATGTAAATCAACCAGTTTTTTTTTTTTAGAATAGAATTAAGAATTGAATAGATTACGTTTGATTGTATTACATTGTAGCCTTATTTAAAAGCAAAAAGGACGAAGATGAATTTATCAGTGATGGTGATTACGGTATATGAAATCAGTTGTTAGAATTATGGTCGAATGAGTGGTTTTTATTCACATGCACATATATCGCGTAGACTGTTCACCACTGAGACCTACATCTAAAAACATCCTTCAGATCCAAAAGATTTGATTGAATCCACTTGGAATTTGTTTATTCTCTGTGTTGTTTGGTGTTTTTCAGATTGACTTGAGTATTTGGAAATTCTCATTTTAGGTTCCTCTATCGAAATAGTTTCGATTACTTTTCACATATCACACACTATTTCGTTGTTGGTCAAAGTCCGAAAGAATGAAATTGCTAACGAATATTTTGTTATTGTAAACTGCACTCGCAAGATTCATTTTTCTATGTAAAATATTCTGCATGACGAAGTAGTGGTCCACCCATTGTTATATATGCTATATTGTGGCTTAAATACAACCTTTTGATCATTAGGGTTAAACAATATGATACAAATTCATTGAAATAACCTAGAATTTGACGTATGAGACAAAGAAAAGTAGCAAAATAAAAGAAAAATCTCTTATAAGGCTTACAAAATGATACCTCTTACAGAATTTCTAGTTTTGTGTAGTTCTGTTATAAGGTAGATTACTATGGTGACGCACTGTGTTAATGTTCATGTTCATTTTTCCTTTTACAGACGGTATCTTATCTAGGAGGGCTCATCCGCCATCTGTTGAAGAATTTGTCGACATTTTCAAGAAGTTTAAACTCGCCTTCAACTTGTTGGTAAGAAGAGCGATTTTTAAGGCCAGTTAAACTCATCTAGGTTCTAAGGCCAATCTAACAACTTAAGACCAGTCTAAGCTCATTTTGGTTCTATAACCAATCTAAAAACTTGAGACAAGTCTAAGCCCATCTTAGTTGTAAAGCCAATCTTTAAACTTTAGACCAGTCTAAGCTCTTTTTGGTTACTATAACCAGTCTAGAAATTTGAAACCTGTCTTTTGGTTCTATGGCCAATCTAAATCTAACAATATAAGACAAGTCTGATGACTTGCAGGTGTGGCCTCACAGTCCTAATATGTAACCAACCTCTTAGTCAGGGTTATCGTTACTCATCGGTCATCAGAATTCATTGATTGAAGACTATGTTTTGAATGTCAATACGGTTGTTTCATTTCAGGCAAGACTTCAGCCGTTCATTCACGACCCGAACGCCCCGGAACTAGTTCACTTCTTGTTCACGCCGTTGAGCTTGATCGTCGACGCGAGCAAAGACCCGAAAAACTCGATGAACGATCTGGCGAACCGCGTCGTGTCGCCGTTGTTGACGACAGAGGCGCGCGATCTGCTCATGCACTGTTTGACGTCGAAGGAGTCGATGTTGTGGATGTCGTTGGGCGAGGCGTGGACGCTCAGTCGCGAGCAGTGGAAGGGTTACGTGCCGCCGTACTACCCGCGTTTCGCGAACGGCTGGGAGCCGTACGCGCCGTCCATCGACGAGCCGTCGAAGGATAACATCCAGGCGGCGGTCGCCGCGCAGGTGGCAGACGTGCAGAAGAGAGAAGAGAACGAACGATTACGAAATGATTATCATGTGAGTATGCATGAGATGATTTAGCCCCGGTCAAAGTTTAGCCCGTGCTTAATGAGAGAGCATTCGCACATTAATCACTCGTTACTCGTTACAAAATGATGCTGTGCCAAGTGAGGTGTGTCACTTCCAGAATCAGTTAGCATTCACAAGCGATGATTTGATCCATGCTGAAATCTGGCTCTTGTCCGACATTTTTGGTCCAAGTTTGGTTAAAATTGGTCTGTTTTAAACCTTTCAGTACGTCTTCACCGCAGTGCGGTGTATTAATTGCTAGTAAACTGGAGCCGGTTTTATAGACCGGTATTACCTTTAACCGGAGGGCTAACTCAATCTAAAATGAATTGAGTTAGCCCCTGGGTTAAAGGTAATACCTGTCTATAAAACCGTGCCCTGATGATTTGGTTGAAGATATTTTCAGCGATATATTTTCCGGTTTCATTTGAAAGGTCGAGGATCAGGTCTTCCATAATCACAACCAACAACAACCGCAACAACCACCGCAGCATACGGAATACAACGACGTTGTGTACAGACAGCAGCAGCAGCAGCAGCGGCCAGTCGAAACAAATCCTTCCAATCCTCGAGACATTCCTCCTCCGGCACCGCGACCTCCGAGCGGTGTTCCCGTATATCCGCCAGACTCCGATCCACGGGTGCTTAGCTACGCGGAACCGTACGCTCATCACAGGTATCCATAGAATCTGATCGGTGTGTCAAAATTCAGGCAGATCCAAGGGGAATCTCGAGTGCCTCTTTGTTTTTGAGGACATAAGGGAAACATTTTTGACAAAAAACCAGAGAAAATGCTACTTTCTGCAGGGACCAGTTTTATAGACTGGTATTACCTTTAACCCGGGGGCTAATTCATTTTCAATTGGGTTAGCCCCCGGGTTAAAGGTAATGCCTGCCTGTAAAACCGGCTCCAGGTTTGTAGCGATTTGAAATAGTCTGAAATTAACCATCAATTTATGAATGATACACATTTATTCTGAATTAGCTATCTTATGAGATCTGTCACCATTACATAGCTGCATTCCAACAAAAGTTGTGTTAATCAAAGGCACCATTTTGTCAAAAAATCTAGAAGATGGTATCTTTTCAGTCAAAACGACATCACTACTAGAATACCCTTTCTTATTAATTTGACCTGAATATTTTCCTAAAAGCCACTTCCTCCTGGATCTGATGCTGCGAATATCTTATTCAAATGGCTGATAATTCGAGTTACTGAACAGTTTATCATGTATATTATATTTACACGCATATTTTTTCGTGTTTAGAAACAATTACAACCAAGAGAACAGACAACCGGAGCCTTATACTCCCAACTGGAACGGGCAACATGAGGATTTCATACGCGATCTGCAATTGCGAAATGCACGGTACTACCTAGCTCGATAAACTTTTTATCTGATTTTACATATTCAAGTCAAAAATATCTTATATACATATGTACAGGACCCATTTCCATTGTTTTAGTTTGTGAGTTAAGATTTGAGTCTCATCGAAATGAACTAGTTTTAACTCCTAACTCGCAACTAGGTGGAAATGTGGAACAGTAGACCCCTCACCCCTTCCACTATCAAATGATGAATACACAAGCTAATTTAAAATCGATTACTCTTATTGTTTAGAATGTTTGAAGTCATCCATGAACGAACGGGTAGAAATCATAAGGAATTAACCGTCAGCAAGGGTGAAGTTTTAGAAGTAAGTACAGTGTAGAATACGGCGGTATTTAGGAGTTTTTGAAATGCACTGATAGGCAGAAAACGTCAATAAAACAAAATTGGTACATTTTACTATAGTAGACTGCTCCTAACTCTGTATATGGTCAACTCAATGAATTTTACTGGAATTCACTTGGAAAAACCTTCCATTTCCCCGATTATCAACTTGGTGTAACAT
Source organism: Tubulanus polymorphus (assembly GCF_964204645.1). NCBI lineage: Eukaryota > Metazoa > Nemertea > Palaeonemertea > Tubulaniformes > Tubulanidae > Tubulanus > Tubulanus polymorphus. The sequence continues at coordinate 3,035,853 of NC_134035.1, read as the reverse complement.
TCACAGTACTTTATGGCTTAACTTGTTCGTTTGAAGTATGAGTTATCTTATGTTACTACCTGTCTCGTTTTACTTATTCAACACTAGGTTAATGTGGTCTACAGATCATTCACAGTCCTAACAATAACTAATAAGCCACTATTTACTAAACCGTACGTGTAAAAATAATCCTGTTGTTGATATTTTTCCAGTGCTTGGACGATTCTCGGAACTGGTGGAAAATGCGTAATTGCCAAGGTCAAATGGGACACGCGCCGTACACGATACTGCGCCCGTACGAACCGGACGCGACGCCGACGCACCACGTTCAACAGCCGAACAACAACCACAACAACATACCCGGCGGAGCATTTCACACGGAGAATCCTTTATATAACGACCGAGTACGTTAGTTAGATCGATAGTTAGAGCAGCAGTAGCCGGCCGGGTTATAACCCCCTGCCCCCCGCCTCGAAATCATGTGAACTGTGTCTTTATTGCAGCACGAATCTATGCAACATCAACGCAATTCTCAACACGTAAACAATACGATACCGGTGCCGCCTCCTGCGCCGCCGGCGCCACCTGCACCGCCGCCGCCGGTGATAATGTCGAACTACAGCACGCCGCGCCAAGGAAAGAAAGGTGAATTTCGTTATTTCTGATCATGAATATCCCGCGCGCGCGCGTGCGTGTTTTCTTGTAATTTTATAATCACGAATAATTCATTCCTTCTTCTTCGAATCAAATTTTGTACATAATATACGACGTAACATATTTATTGTTATTATTATTATTAATCATTATTGCGTGATTCTATCTTTATTGTATTGTATACATGATAAATGTCTACGGGGCCCGTTCATGAAGTACGTAAAAATTTGCCGTCTCTGTCATTCAACGAAATCGCGTAGATGACATGGTTGTAAGTACTTCATGAAATGAGCCCCTGTGCTTTGTATAAACTATAGCCGCGATCACACGGTGACAATTTTGGCCCGGATCGGACCCTAGTAAAATTTGGCCCGTGCCTTATTAGAGAGCGCATTCGCACGTAAATTACTCACTTGTTACGAAAATGCTATCAAAATGAGTCACTTCTAGAACCAGTTAGCATTCACGCTCATTAATTTTACCCGTGCTTGAATTTGGTACGCACCTGGTTCGACATTTTTCGTAGTGTGAACTCTGTTAGCCCAGGGCCAATTGATTAGGCGTTGGGCAAATGTGGCGCGGGTCAAAAACGCTCGTGCGATCGCGGCTTACACCTTACTGTGTAGATTTTGGACTGTAAATATTTGGGTAAATTCCAAACAAACTTTTGTACCGTTTACACTGACTTGAGCAGTTGACCCAAGTTAACCGGTACCGAGTAAGGAAGAGTCTACTCTATATTTATTTGAAATGTAGCCGTATTACGCTAAACGCAGCTACTGCAGGCGAAACTACGCGCAATTCTTATTCTTCCTCTCGCTGAAATTTGTACCATTCACACTGACTTGAGCAGTTGACCCAAGTTAACCGGTACCGTAAGGAAGAGTCTACTCTATATTTATTTGAAATGCAGCTGTATTATGCTACAGGCAGCTACATGCGGCGAAACTGCGAGCAATTCTTATTCTTCCTCTCGCTGAAATTTTTGCCAAAACCTCAACTACATTGCTCAAATCAAATTCACCGTTTATATCCGAAATTGCTCGTCACCGGGGCCAGGTTTCATAGACCGGGTATCAAATTACCCCTACGGGTAAATTTACATTCTCAGCGACTATCACCGAAGTAACTTTTGAGAAAAAGCGTTTATAACCGACAAATTTCAAAATGTTCGCTGGGATTATTTTACATCTATGAAACTCGGCCCTGAAGCTTCACCTGTGTTGATAAAGGCACTATACACTGTAGATACATATATACATGGATGCACGCACATAAAGCAGAACTCAGTTTGCGTAAGATCCGACCCGATCGTAAGGAATCGGCAGGGAGGTGTCAATTTTTCAGTCTGGCAATTTTTGCGACATGAGTCTACCAAGTACTTGAGACGGAAGGGCAGATGATCGGATTGGATCTCAGTGCAGCCTGAGTTAGGTTTAAAAGCTGTACGTGCACGCATTGAAAATGATTATCGCTTCGCATATTTTAAAGCTGTTCATTAAAATACGTTTTTGCTTATATCTTCGAGTGCAATGACTGTTTATAGCTATGTATAGAGTGATTTTTCTTACGTGAACAGTTGGGCAATACGTACTTTAATATTTCGGGGTCGAGTTGTGCAGTTTTGGGTTAAAATTTGACTTCGTCGAAAAGTGAACCGCCGCTACTATGCGTGGCATTTTACTGGTAATTTTCATAATTGCATATTATTTGCATATGATTAGCACGAATAGCTCTAACTCACTACTGTGCAACTATGCGCCCTATATTTGTTGAATGAGAGCGATCAACTGATTCGTACTTAAATCACATTTCATGGACCAGTTCTTAGCTTAAGCCGCATATGAGTGAATTGAATTGATGACTATGACAAATGAAGTTAACTGCAATGTCGAACTCGGTCCTTAAAACATGGTCCAGGGCCGGTTCCATGGTCGAGACTAGTCCAAAAGTTTTCTTGAATCTTAAGACTGGTGTTAAGTAATCAAATTGACGAAAGAACAAAGACAGTCTTGTAAGCTATGACTATCGAACTGGGTCCTGGACATGTTTTTAGTTGAACTGGGACCTCAACATTTTCGGGTTAATTTCTAACGTGTGTCAAAAAATGCGGACACCTAATTATCAACAATCAACTAATCCAATCGATACCTAGTTCAACTGTGTGTTTTGTGACAAATTTTTCTACCTCTTTACAATCATGACTGGCCACTGCTTGTTGCGCAACGTGATTGTGTTCTGATAGAAATGTAGTCTTTATACATGTATATATTATGATTATTATCGTTTAAATTTATATCATTAATATAGTGAAACCATTCTATAGTGAAAACCTCTGAACGCTGTCATATCCCGGAGAAAACAATCACTACAGACCTGGGTATGACTGGTATTTCAGTTAACTACTCTCAGAAATATCAAAAAACTCTTAAAATCAGATTAATGCTTAGTTAATAATCAATCAAACTATTTTAAATGTCAAATTGCGCTCATTTTTTGGTGCAAACTACTTCAATTGAAGATAGCAGGTGCCCAGAGAGGTACAGACCGTGTGGTGACACCTAGTGAACATCCTTCAAACTTCATTACCCAATGCTTATTAATGATGATATATACTTAGCATGAATAAGTCAGGATTGATGAAGAAAATTTTAAACAGTGGCAATTGACAGATTCTAGGTCTGTCCATCAAAAGTTACATATGGTCTCCACCTGTGTGTATACATGAATATATATTAGGCCTAGAGTAAATTTTAGTTCTGACAAAAAGTCGTCATAAATCAAGGTGTTCACGATAGAGTGGTGTTTTTCATTAATGAAGGTTTCACTGTATTATTGATATCTTTCGTTAATCGTAATGAAGCTTTTTCGTGTAAATTATTAGCAATGACTTCACTTGAATTGAATGCAATCGTGTATGCGTGTATATATTGCGTGCCGATATTTCCATTCCACGTACAACTTGCTCCACTCAAAACTCTTCGCACCACGAACTAAAGTTCAAGGTTCTCGAATCAAGCGCTAAACATACACGTACGCGTTATTTGACAACGCGAAGTACGCTTATTGGGTTACTTGACTTCATTTCCTGTTAGTTCTAGCACCTGATTTCATCGTTTCAATTACTCGAGATATTGAATGAAAAATCAAACAATGCCTGCTGCATTAAAATCAAATATGGATACATAAGATGTTTAATGCAATTCGAGTTACTATTGGAAGGACGTGGGCGCCTCTTTCGCATCAATGTCGGATGCGTTTGCTCGCATATTTCTGTCTCAATTCACTTGTTGTTTGTTGATTATCAGTTATTATTCAAAAGTATCTCTCATAATCTAATTTAAATATGATTTCTGCGGGTCTGTGTTGTTAGCTCAGTTCCAGGGGGAGTTGAATATTGCGATTACTTAGTTTTGGCCACTATAACATAGTTAACACTATATGACAGTTAACCACTATTAATTGCTTAGTTGTAGCCCATGACAAGCGAGTTTTGAGTTAGCCATGTCCTTAACTGCTCCATATCGGTTGGCAAACCCAAAATGTGATTTACCTCACAGACCCTCGAAGTTTATAAGTCCCTCCATTTATTTTGCTATATATGGCAAGTCTCTTTCACTGGTTGACAACATGCAATACCTCTATTGGGTTCCGTATCTGTTTACCATGGGGCATTGGATATTGTACATAGTCAGATTTTCTAGTGTATCTGGTGCCCAAGCAAACCCCTACTGTTTATTCAAACTCAACTCGCACCGGTGGAACTGAGCTCTAGGGCTGCAGTTGCTCCAACGTTGGTTAAAGAGGACTGGTGGATAGATACCACAGTGACAATAAAGTTTTAATCGTCACTATGTCAACTGTCCACTGGTTAACTGTCACCAACTTGTTATCTCTGCTGCTGAAATGTTATGTTTCCCTGCTTTGTTATAATCCTTTGTATATTATTCATTCAAGTTACCTTTACTACATACATCATCAATGTTAATACATTATGACATTTGATTTTCAGAAAGAATTTTTTACTTCTCATGAAGTAACAAGTCGATTTATCCTTCCCCACATGATGTCTAATGATATGCTTTGAACTAGTTAAGTTTTCTAATTAGTCTTAACGCCGGGGGGGGGGGTGGGTGAAATCATCATTGCGAATTCCTACGCTTTCTACCGGTGATACTTTTATTACATGCATGCTGTCTGTTTTTTTTTTCTGAAACAGTTTGCTTTGGAATGATTCGTTTTCTTCATTCTGCTGTATGCTTTTGAAGGGAATTCGCTTGAAGCTGTCAATAAGATTTTTTCCCCACACCCGTGAAAGAACCTGCTGTAAAAGTCACCTTAATAGCTCAAGATTATCCGGGTAGTGCCTTTCTTGATATCTATATCATCCTTTGCCAAATTTGGGCTGGGGCCATTTCACAAGAACAACGTCTCCTCATTAGAGCTTCATCAGTTTTGTGGTACCACAACTGATGAAACTTTAACAGCCCCTCGGTCCACGTTTTAGAGTTTAATTTAAGTTCAAAATGACTCTAAATTATTTACTCAAGACTTTTGCAACTGTTGATATCTGCTACAAAGTCCTCATTCATACCTCAAAAATCTTGCAATTTTCTCATCCACCTCGCCAGGAGTATGTTCAACAAATACATATCTGGGTTCGGCTGTTCGCTACTTAAGGTCACAATTGTCACTTGATTTGAAGGTTCGGGTTGCATGGTCTCTGTGATATTGGTGCCAGATTTTTCTTCGTTTCTCTCGGTTTTTTGGTTCTGCTTGTTCCATTGCATTCGGATGTTTGAAAATCTGCATGCCGCTTATAACCTAATATTCATGCATACATCCACACACACAAACACACCCACGCGACTAACACAGTTTTAACTTCAAGTAGTTTATAGTAGCTAATTTAAAATTTAAAATCCTAATCGAGAATATATTCTAGATAATTAAGAGAACTAACAACATTGCACGAAGAGCGTGTCCAAAGCTTTCTAACGAGAGTTACGATAAAAGGGCGTTGAAAACTGATCAGCAAAGCTTCAAAATAATTAAGAATTGGAAAGATCACAATATCCATGATGAAACATGTGAAATCCCACAATTGTTAAAAGACTGAAAAGTTTATTCAAAAATATTTTGGGTATCTACTACCACTATTGCTAGTATTTTGAATAAACTTTTTACCCTTTCGAAAATTGTGAGATTTTACATTTAACTTAGTTTTAAAGCTGTTTTTTTTTTGTACGTCAATGTTTAACTCCAAAAACTGTAATGGAAATTTATACATAAAAAAGCAATAGCAATAATCAAATTTGTCTTATATCTACAAGTATATATATAAATGTGTATATATATGCAAATTGTTATCATACAATCCTAATGTGCGTAATGATATTAATTATGTCTTGCTAAAAATAAACAATTCCATCCATAAGCGAAAACTTAAAATGTCCATATTTCTGATGAGAGTTTTCCACTCGGCGTCAGTCAAATTTAAATATATGACCGCTGTTTTTTTTTTTTTGCTAAAGTAAATAAACTTTTCTCAACCAAAATGAATATATATTTATACAAATACGCGATTGTAATCTATATCGATAATACTATGATTATGATCGATTGAAAAGAAAATTTAATATATATATATAGATATAGTGTATATGAATAATTGTCTGTTTGATATGTTTATTTTTGTACGGGCAGGCACGCCCCCTATTGTTTGGATCCTGCCAATAATGATATTTGTTTATTATTACGAAAAAAAAACACGAATAAAAAAAGTAACTGGTGTACGTTATTTAATACATTAAATAAGCGAGTATTTGGTCTGTTTCTGGTCGTATTCCTCTTGGTTTCGCGGGAACTCCGGATCTTTTTCATTTTTCGTCGTAATCAAGGCTTCGTCGTCGAAAACCCCGTAATTGCTGATTTGAGGATGGATGCTTCTGGATTTTCATAAGAGAAAGTCATTCCTGTTTTCCCGTGGTGGTTTCATACCTTATTAATGACATTTCTACGTTCATCTCCAAGGGGGTGGACTGGTCCACCTTCTTTTAGAATTAGAATGTACCCTCCAAAAATTGTGAAAAGATTTTTGGCAAAGAAAGTTCTAAAAAGAGTGAAAATAAATCCAAATGGGCAAGAAAAGCTCTTGTTCGTCCTTGGTTTTCTGTGGGAGGGCCACCAGGACCCTCACCAATGTATTGCTAGCAGCCCTCGGATTGTCAAAATTAACGTTCTGAATGATCATTGGTCCCACAATCTGAGGCAAGCGGGGTTTACTCTGGATCTGAGGCAAGCATGGTTTACTCTGGATCTGAGGCAATCGAGGTTTACCCTGGATCTGAGGCAAGCAAGGTTTACTCTGGATCTGAGGCAAGCGGGGTTTACTCTGGATCTGAGGCAAACGAGGTTTACTCTGGATCTGAGGCAAGCTGGGTTTACTCTGGATCTGAGGCAAGCGAGGTTTATTCTGGATCTGAGGCAAGCGGGGTTTACTCTGTATACTCGGAGGTTTGAAATTAACCGGTTAATTTTGAATTTCAGGTGTAGGTTATAAAGCTATATTCGGTGAAAGCGCAGATGATTGGTTCGACCATCTATTTGGTGCTTATATTAATACCGGTATTCTTCACACACTCAACGCTCAGCTCTGTTTTTTTATTCACATTCATCCAGTTTCCGATTTAAATTTTTTTCTCATAGTTTTTATTCTTTTTTTCTTAAATCATGAATATGTATGTATATATGAAAATAACCAAAAATCATTGAAAATGATTCTAAAAAATTATGAAAATGATAACCATGATATAGTCTATTTTGCCTAAACGCCTTTCTTTAAGGTCATAAATAGTCCCTATGATGGTGACTAAAATAAGTGGCTGGGACACAAATATTCCAAATTGCGTATTTCTTTACTTTCAGTCTGTGCTCTTGAGGGTCTAAATCGGCTACTATTTAGAGTTAGTTTCTACTCTTTTTATTGAGAGCTCATTTGTTTCCAGAAATATCAAAATAATCTTAATATCAGAATAATTTCTAGTTCATTTTCGATTAAAACTACTATATATGATGTCAAATTACTAAAGCAACATCAGGTCAAGTCTGCTAACTGAGTATAGATAAGAGGCAATATGGGAACTCTTGCTCTTTGCATCAGATAACATATCTATCTCTTTAAAACTTTTGAATTCCTGCATTGTAAAATCATATCAATTTATCTTGTATCAAATTATATCAAAGTTTTTTGCAGTTCTTATCCTCCTATTTGTAAATTCTCAATCCCTTGAGAAAATGCTAAAACGAATAAATCATGAAAGGAATGCTAGAAAGAAAGCTACAAGTGGGCTGACTTTTTATTTCGCTTTTGAAGCTATGTTGTTCTTTGCCCGTTGTAATCGTGTATGTTTTTGTTTTCAGATCAGTTTCAATGCGTATTTCAGCAACGGAACCGTCCCGGGTCGAACGAGTCAAATCGAGATTGTTTTACGTATGCGTAGGACCAAAAATACATAAATAGGATATCCTGTTTATGTATTTTTGAAGAGGATATCATCTTCATGTATTTTTCATAAAATGTAGTACAATTTCCTCTGTTTGCGAGATTTTAATCGGAAATTAGCTGAGAAACATTCTCTGAAATATCGTGAGACTGAAGGGCGACCCGTGACGTTTCCGCGTAATTTTAAACCTTCCATTATACTCAACGTTGATTTCAGTATTCCGCATATGTAGCGAATAGTTGACATGAGACGTTAGTTTTCAGCTGTGTGTATCAGATATTTGTATTCGGAGGGTTTTCGCGTAAAGGTAGAAAGGAATTTTGAATATTTATTACTTTATCTAAAACGCATATACATCGATTAACGCTTATAGAAGCGAAGGCAATTATTAGAACTTAATCTATAGAATATGGTAAACTTCACCTAACTCAGACTTCGATAGTTTAAGGAAACAGGATGGCCACTGACCTGGAAAACTCTAGAACAAATTATTGAAAACTCAGGGAATTTTACAAATCTTACCAAAAAACCTATAGAATTCAGATGCTATTGACTGTGTGTTTCATTAGCAATACGTGATTAAATGAAAAATGAATGAATTGTTACATTTTAAACCTAGAAATTTCTCTGATTCACTCAGGTGGAATCACTTGGAAAAAGCAGGAAAAATTCAAGGGATTGAAAATGGGTGGAAAGTGGTCACCCTGGTTAACGATTTGGAAATACCATTAGGGAATTTGAAAATGATTATTTTTTTGTCTGAGTTGGCCATGTCTTTGAGTTAGGTGAGGTTTACTGTATCTAGATATGCTTGGCCAGGGTTTGGGCAAAGTGAGATTAGTGGGGAACAATAAGCATTGGATCGCTACCTAATATTTTGTTTATTTGGTGCTAGGAAGCAGATGAATTCATTTCCCTTAACATTCTTAATTGCTTTAGACCCATAAATATGTTGGTTTTCAGGGTTTAATTTGTCGAATTGAAAACCGGGCAATTTTCAATATCTGAAACTCTCAAGAACGTCTCATCTCTAGTGTCTCTTTATGTTGTGTCGTACGGTGAACGAAGGAGATAGCAGTTCCTAGTTGTTGGATAGGTTGACTCTCGAGGTCTAAACATTGGGAATCGTCTAGTTCTCCTTGAGAGTCAAACTTACCCATCAGTGGAATCGTAGGTCCGGGTATTTTACTGCTTTAGCACAGCCGGCTTCTTAGGTGTGTTTTAGATGGTGTCAAAGGCTTTTTTTAGATGGCGTCAAAGGCTTTTTATCTGCATATTTTTATGAATAATACGTGATATTCTCTGTGAATAATGCAAATAGACATTTGGCTCTGTTAGCTTGTCAAAGTGATAACTGAAAATACATAATCAAAGCTCGTCTGTTGAGGTTATTAGGAGTCAGTCCCACACTTGTGAGTTGAAATTTGAAATGATGTGATGAACACATTTATTTCGACCAATTGTCTATGAATCTAACTCACAACTATGTGGAACAACGATATGATATCTATTTGGAACACAAATTACCTTTAGTAATATTTTCATTGAGAAAGTTGTCACTCGGATAGGCTAATAGCAATATAGATAATTGGATTGAGATTCACTTATAAGACAACATTTAAAATCGTTTAATTAGAATGTGCTTTTTAACATCGTATTTCAGATGATGAAAAATCGTTGAAAAAGAAGCAGGAGATTCAAATGCGTAAGTAGCTAAGTTTTTCTCACTGAATGTTAGATCTCAATATGAAGAACCCCATTATAGTGAGTACCCAAAATGGGGCTGTACTGATCGCAATAAGATGAATCAGATTTCGAGAACAGTTTGGTGGCGTTACATTGAAGATGATTCATTATCTCTCTCCGTAGGGAATCCAACGGACGATTTGCAGAACGAACTGAAACAGCGAATGACGCTCGGTCGAAATCAGAATAAAACGTCGAAACGCGCGTCGAACGTTTACATCAGTCAGAATTCTAGTCAAGAGGAAGTAAACGATTGGTTGATTTGTAAGGGATTCAGTTCTGAGTAAGTTACCTGTGCTTCAGCTAGACGCGATGCAGTGATTGGCCGACGATTAAAGCACAGTTTCTATTCACACAGTCACAGAGAAGTGGTCCCCTCTAAAATCAAGACCTGGATAAGTCTTTGATTGTTCTAAATATGGTCGATTTTAAAATAAAATAGAATTTAGAACGGACTTTTCGCCAATGTGAGCGCTTGGTCCGTTCTAAATTGAAACAGACTCAATTTATAAGAAAAAGAATTAAAAATTGTTTTGAATAATGTAGTGTGAACACAACTGATACGTTATGTCATAAACGAGTAGACCATTGGTCCCAGTCGATCCAAAGGTTTCGAATCCTTCTGGCATCAGAGTGGTGCTCAGTGTATGGATGGTTTAGAAAATATACGCAGATTGCTGGTGTAACATCGCTTTTGATTTATTTTCCAGAGTTCAGAACAATCTCCGAGGAAAAAACGGTGCTGATCTGTTCAAAATGTCTCGCCACAACATCCGCGCCGCTTCGTCGGTTAAAGACGAAGGCGCTCGACTCGAGAGTCAGATACTAGTACAGAAAAACCTGTGCGGCGTGAGTTAATGTTTTCTCATTCATCGGTAGCGTTCTGTCTAAGAGCGTTAGCTATATTGAAACTGACGCCAGGTCGTTTAGTTTAGTTAACTTAACAAACTCAAAGTCTTAAAACAGGCTTGGTTGAGCCCTGTGACTGCTTACAACTCCTTGGTAGGCGATTCTCTGCCAATCACAATGAATCATACACATTCAACTTATTGTGATGCAACGCAACCCGACATACGCTGGACAATCTAGAATCAACAACCAACACCTAGGTTTTTGAATGCCAATATGAATACAGTTAACAATTCCTGACGAAACTGCAACTAACATTCATTATTTTCTTATTAGTTTTAGACAAATTGCTTGTTATCGAATTGTTACAAACGTTGACTGATGGTATTCAGAAACGAATTACAGGCAGTCACTCGTTCTGATTGGTCAAGGACAGTCCCTGAAAATGCCTCACTGACCCTGCTGGTGTTTTTTCGATGCTATTGAAAATCTATTGCTGCCCCTGAAACAATTTCTACTGTCACTCTGATTGTCTTAATTCTTCATTTTTCCTTATTTCGTCCCTGAAAATTCACTTTGGTCCTTGATGTGGTAATTGATAGGTTGACAGGCGTATTACCAGAAGATATGTTGATACAAACCCTCTCAACTTTAATTCCTGTCCGATTAAATCTCATTCCAGTTCAACACGACCGGCTCGTCGGAGTTGAAGAAAATCCTACGTCATCGTAAAGAGGTATCGGATAGCATGATCGACGACGACCACGCGACGACCGACCTCGGCTGTCCGCCGACGTTTCTACCCGACGATCCGATCTCGTCGAACGCTTCAACGAGTAAGTGCAGCGCGTCACGCAGTTCACTAGATCTCTCTTCAATGGCTACCTGAAATACTCTCTTCGTGAAGAAATCTTCCGCGTTTAATATATAGATTAGGAGAAATTGCATTTCGCTTACTTTTTGTACAATGTTTGTCCTTTTAGACAAATCATGCTCGTACAGCAGGTAAACGACAAAAATATCGTCGTATAATCACATACATATTTATACCGAATAGCTCCGTTCATATGTATACAGTGGGCTATCTTAGGGTAAGATCAGAGGTCTTGATATTGTACATAGTTGAGACTTTTTCCAGTCTTGTTGAAAATCATCAAGAGAGCAAACCCACAATATCAATTTACACAACTGTAATTGTTTTTTCAACTGGTGAATAATTCATTTTCAAATAAACTCAGAAAATGGGTGGAAGGATTCAGGAAACATGAGAAAAAAACAATAACAGCTGTTTAAATTGATGTTGATTAGATTGATGATATTGTGGGTTTTCTCAATGATATTTCTTAGGAAAGCACGCTCCGGTTGCGTTGCTCTTTTGAATAGCCTTTCCCAGAGTATTCAGAATTTTACAGAAAGTGCCCTTTTCGATGTAAAATGCCTAAAGGGAGTCCTCAATACTCTGAGGGTCACAGAGCTGAACAAATCCCCACTTGGGTCATAGTACCCTTTTTCAAATGAGGAAAATTACTTTTTCTTTCCACAATGACGACAATTTAGATCGAAAGTAGTGCCCGGATTGTTTTAGGGTGTGACTACAGCTTCAATTTCTACAAGTATGATTTCTATATCGATATGGCCAAGATTTTAAGTTACATCATTTGAAATGTAGTGGATTTGGCTCTTTTAGACCCCTACCCCCTTGAAAGATCATGGGGATACTCTTCATACCGTGCCTGCTGCATTTGAATGGAGCTATCATATATACCGGTAATTCTAAAAGATTTCTCCAAACTCGCATGCCAGGGAGGGAGTGCATTTGTGTTTACCAGCCAGAATACGAATGAAACATGCGTACTATTTTCTAGAATAAATCAAATGATGCAATGTGTATGAAAATGATATTGTATTGTTTTGTGTAATTTTATCATTTTCATAATATATGATAATGATTATGCATATATTCAGATTTTCTTTCTTTACTCGATTCATATCTATTCGTATACAATTCATATACTAATCCATGTACACATATCAAACCATTTCTCTCAGAAATTTCATGTCGTTTGGTGACATCATAAGTACATATCATGCTTTAAATCTTGTTAAAAATGACTTTCTAAAGAGCTTTTTTTTTAATGCCATCGACCTGTTGAAGTTCGGCTCATCTATTTTTGAAAGATTCTTATCTCTCAGCTAAATCGTATGAAAAAAAAATATCAGTTTCAGTCAAATCAGTAAAACTCATTTACCCCATGAAGCTATTTAAGTCTAGTAGCGGAATAAGTTTGAAACCCACTGTGTACAAAATTCAAAAGATTTAAAGTGAATTCTATTTACCAAAAATTAAAGTTAGAAGACATGACAGACCATTGTCAGGTGTGAGAGGATAAAAAATGTTGTGTATTTTGATTTATATCTTTGATAAAGAAAATTCGCTTTTGATATTTTAAATTTTGTTTATAACAGATTTTAAACTTATAATCTGTTCTCCATGTCAGAGTGTACTGGCTATGCAACTACTATAGTAGCGAAAGCTTGTACCCTAAACCAATAAAGTACGTTATTACGTTTTACTGATTCGACTGCAGGTTAACATGGCTCCTCTATAAACGGCTCCTCTATAACCCTGTTTCAGCCATTCGGAAATAATTCGCTAATGGAAGATTTTTCTCCTCAGTTTCAGATGATGTCTCCAGCGGTCGCGGTAGTTTCATTTTGCAAAGCCCGCCGAACAGCGTCATAGCTGAAACGTTCTAACGCAGCGATACTTATACGGATGGATATATCAAAAGATGACTCGTCTGAAATTTCCGTTTTTGATAAATGTGCGTGTGCGTTACTATACGAACTGTCGAAATCACTCTCTTCTTAACAGAAAGAATCGTGAACAATTTTTGAAGAAATTTGGTGATTAATCTTCGTGAAATGTCATAAAATGGATTTTCTTCTGTGATATTTGAAATTTGTCCTATACATTCCAATCGAGCTCATTCCGGACATTCTCTTAGTGCTATAGAGGTATTTTAGCCACAAACTTTTTCATCGCGACCATATTGGTTGGCAAATACTGAAGGTGGCAGACCCTCTAAGTTAGTTAGGTAATTCCCTGCATCCAATTCCACAACGAGTTAAAGTAAACTTACACTGAAAATGAACTAATGTAATTTCAACTCAGGGTTAACTTTAACTCACAACTGTGGAACTGGATCTATGATTATCTATGGTTGTTTATGTATATGGTGAGTCTCCAGCATTGGTTGGCAAATCATGTCACAAGCCAGAGACATCCATACGAAATTTACCTGTGGACTTTTAAAAAGGTTGATTTACGTAAAAACGAAAATTGGGAATGTCACGCGAAGAATTTTATGCATCTCTACTAGAACACTTCTCTTATTACCCTGTGTGCACATGTTTGCGGCCCAAGAAGTTCTATTCCTCTTCAGAAAAGTTGTAAATAGTCGCCGATTCATAATACTCGGGACACACGTATCACAGATATCAATTCTGTTTCTTCACGGGCGAAATTGTGATACATAATCTTTATATGAAAAATCGATAGAAAATTGTGGATTTTTGCGAAAAGCAGAGTGTGATAATGAAATTGTTGTAAAGGTGCTCTTTATATTGTTTCTGTTAATCATATATATTATAAATACATCTATATATATATATAGATATATATATAAATATATATATTATTATAAACGTTTCCAGATCTTACTCATCTCAGTATATAACGTGTATCTATTCATGCAATATCATTGATTTAATAAGAAACGTATAACATGTAGTATTAAATGATGGTTATGTTGTCAAATACTTTTCAAAAAAACACTCTACTTATTTTTACCAGTGGAGTTTTGTAAGAACGGGCGTCGAAATTACTCTCTTCTTTAAACAGAAAGAATCGTGAACAATTTTTTGAAGAAATTTGGTGATTAATCTTCGTGAAATGTCATAAAATGGATTTTATTCTGTGATATTTGGAATCTGTCCTACACATTCCAATCGAGCGATGTACTGTCGGGTTAGACACCTGTCAAGCTACCTCTCCCAGTCCAAAATTTTTGACCTAGTAGCAAAGGTTTTCGCTTATGCGTTGTGGATATCGGTACTGAAAATAGTTCTGAAATTATACTTTCAATAGTGTATTATTTCGCCGATTTTGAAATGATTTGTTTGAGAGTCTGCATCACAATTTATAAGAAAAAACCATTCGTTTGCTACCAACTGACTCAAAAAAACGATGCATAAAAGGAAGGCGTCGAAAGAGTTTCAATGAGAGCGTATACATTTTAAAGCAGGCGTTCCATACTTTACTCAAATATCGTGTATAACATTTAGGTGGTTATAGATTTAATTATATAGAAATCAGTGTCAGCTATTCTTGGCATTGGAACCACGGTGGAATATCGCTACGACAAACTTCAGGGACCAGAAAATACACTACCGGTATTCGTAATAATATTTTGTAGGTTAACAAGAGTAAATAAAATCGTTTCGGTTTTTCAGGCACAAACCAGATAAACTTCATATCTGAATTTGAATGCAACGAAATATCAGTTATATGATAGTTATATATCTTAATTCGTGTTTAGTGATTTATTGTGTACTAGTTGTTAATGCAGAACGGTTATTACTTAAATATGTGATGTACTAGAAACAAAAGTATTTTATATCAATGTATATTATATGAATATTCTTTACTTATAATGCAGGTAGCGCGTTCCATGCAGCCCGGCGTTTGACAAATTATATTTCCCTCCATCGGGCCATTTTACCCACTTTCAACTCTGTCCAAGGATTATGAAACAAACTGAGTTAAAAACCGGTGTCCCGATAGACCAGGACCCAGTTCTGAAGTTCTGAATTGAAATTTGACATGGATCTCGCAACCGCGGAACTGCTAGGTCCATTTCGATAATGTAAATGTAAATATGAAAACTACTAATTTTAGACTCTCGTAGTCGGTTTGATCATGGACATATAGGTTCTACGATCAGGAGGAGTCTGCTGTGTTATATAATCATACTAAATCGACTAAGTTTGAACGAGTGAAAATCGAATAATATGTATTTATGTAAACATAACTATCAAACACGTTTAAAAGCTGTCTAACTATATTGAAGAAAACCGTTTGAAATAATATGCACTATGAAAATGCCACATGTAAACTGATGATTTGTTGAACTCTGTTATAAACGATTTTCTTTTTTCAGTAAAAAAATTAAATGTGTTTTGGACACGATGTATAAATACTCGACGTTTTCTTTCGTTCTTGCGATCGAATTCTAATGGATTGCTGGGTCTCGCAGCAGACCTGCTGTACTGGGCATGGTTTTTGAATTACAGTCAAAGTCCATTTTTAACGCCATCCTTTTTAGTGCCATTGCTCATTTAACGCCAACATTTTCAGAGAAAAAATTTGCTCAATCGAACTCAAACTCAATGAAAATATCATTCTTTAATAACGCCAAATTCTTTTAACGCCATTTTTTACATTGGTCCCCAGCAGAGGCGTTATAAACGACCTTTACTGTGTAATCCGGTGTGGGTTTGAGGTGCGCGAAGTTTATGTTCCGATCGCGGAACGTATCCTACGAAATGGTGCTCGGAGCTTTGGAGAACTTGTAAAAAAAACTCACTTTTCTCTAAATACAACAAGTGATTTACACGACAAATCCCCGAAATTTGACCATTAGAAAATTAACCATACATTAATTATTTTTTGTTGTTATGGCAAGTCCCAAACGCCGACGGTCAAATTATCTTGTCCGTTAGGCACAAGTGGTTAACAGAGGTCTACGTCACGGTCGGTAGATGGTAATATTGCGTAGTGTGTGAACAATACATGTACATATAGGTTTGCGCTACACGGGCACCATTTCTTAGGCATCCTCCCCGGCAGGGATTCAAACCTGATTGCATCGGTAGACTCAGGCACGGTATGAAACCCTGCCACACTAGCCCCACTGCGCAGCTACGTTATTAGCCAATCAGAAATCCCGTTTTATTTCAGCCCTGTTTTTCCACGCGATATTTGCTTGGGCGATTATATAACGGGCAATCTGATTGGTGCTGCAAGTTTTCCGCGGCAAACCTGCGCACTCGGTCTAGTGTGGCAGGGTTGCGTACCGTGGCTTGGCCTAGCGATGCCATCAGGTTCGAATCCCTGCCGGGTAGGATGTTTCTTTGGGGTCATCAACACAGCGAGTGACCGCTCTACGATTTTGCATTGGATAGCTTTACGCAGTCCGTTGTCATGTATGGAGGCTTCTATAAACTGTAAGTACAATTGTCGTTTCATCGCCGCAGGTTTTCGGAGAGTCGTCTATTGACTTGTCGTGTTGATGCCTTGTCAGACCATATTCATTTAACTTTGTAAGTCCTATAACGAAATACTTGTCAGGCATAATAATATATTTTCAGAAAAATCACTTTTCCAAAATCTCTGGGCAGGGGGGGCAACTGCACCCTGTCCCTGCCCCATAAGGTACGGCCATGTTGGAGAATAGAATAGGCCGTACTCTGAACGTTCATGTATACTACAATATATGTATCCGTACGATGTTCAGCACAGTAGGGATCATTATATGGAAACAGACTTCCATTTTTTCGAGCGAATTATTTCTCTATTTTAAGAAGCGAAACTTTGAACTGGCGGAATAAATTAAATATCCCTAGTCTTCATCTCAGATGCGTTCATCGATTCATGAGGAAACCTCAGTTAATTGGCTGCAATGAAAAGATGATAAGCTTGTTACTTCACTTTGAATTCATCATCTATTCAAATTTACGATTAGCGAATTCTATATCCGACAATACAATCCTTACAGTACCGCGTTCTGAAAGCCTGCAATTCATTGAATTCATTTACAGTTTGCTTTACGAAGATATGAACGCAACAACTTACGGAGGTCTGTTTTGTGCAGAAAACGAAAGTCGTAAAATCATTTCGGTGATGAATATTTTCTACGTTGGACCGGTTTGTGTACTTGGAGTCGTTTTGAATATCGTGAACATCATTGTTTTACGCGCTTTTCAATCTCCTATCGTATCGTTTCACTTGCTACAACTTTTGGCCGTCGCTGATATTCTGTACTTGACATGTTCCTTTTTCTATTTCACTGTAAGATTTGCGGCATACTACTTTCTAAAGGGAATTATGGTATTCCGCCTCGGAGGATCGAATGTTTATCCCGCATTCTATATGCCATCTTTGTATGCCTATGGGATATCCATACAATTCAGGAATATGTTTATTCCTGCTGTATCGGCCGACCGAGTGATCAATTTATATTTTCCATTTTTTGCTCGACGTTGGATCAGTAAGGCTAAATTCAATATTGTCTTTGTCATTCTGTTTTTGGTAGCAGTTGTGTGGCGTAGTAGCGTTGCTTTGAACGAAAAATATGGATACAAGCCAAACAGATGTGACAAGTCATTAGAAATCTATAAATTACCCAAGTTAGTTAAAGATAATATGCGATATTACGTTGCTGTAGCTTTTGGTCCAATGTTAGCGCTGATTATATTCAATTTTCTAATCATTTTCAAAACCGTTAAACTCACGTCGAATAAGACCGAACTCGGCGCTAAGCGGAAAGAATCTAAATCCGTTTCGCAGGCGACGACTACCGTTTTAATGATCGTGTTTCTGTTTATTATCTGTGAAATATCGCCCTGTATCGATAGACTGGCTTCTTTAACCGGTAACAAGGGTAAATGGCAAAGTACGATGAGAAAGTTTTCACTGATGATGTCGGTGAACGATTCGTTTCTGAACTTTTTCGTTTACGTCGCGGCCAACTCGAAATTTCGCCGTATACTCTTTGATATGGTGAAACGAACAAAAAGTCCTCACAAATGATACAAAGGCCGTTACATAAGGCATTTTTCGAAATTACGGACAAGTTTTAAAATGGGCTGCTTGCTATATATAAGATGTACTCAATACATTTTCATTTTCTTAAAGCGAGCCCACCTTGTCTCAGTAAGAAGTTTATCACAATATCTAATTCATTCATATTTTCACTATCTTATAATGTATCAGTATCTCAAAAGTTCGATACCGTAAAACAAGTGGTACTGAGTAGAAAAATGCACTTCAATTTAGCTCACACGACATTGATCTTTTTTTGCTAAAACGAAAAATCTTAAATGTTGATAATGAAAAAGAAAACGTATACTACGTGTATTAGACGCCTGGCAAAAACAAATAAGGTCTAAGGCCTTATCCATAGATAGCATAGACCCCAAGGCCCCGTTGTACAGTTATGGCCTAATTCCAAAAGTTGTCTTGAATCCTTAAGACCGGTCGTAAGCCGTTAGATTGACAATAGAACCAAGTTGGTTTCAGACTGGTCTTAATCTACGACATTAACCAGTAATGGCCTCAGGATCCAGTTCTACAGTTCTCAGTTTCAGTTAACTAAAAATTAGTTCATTTTTAATGTTTCATACCTTGGAAATGGGTTCGGGAGGTTTCGTTGGCCGACTTTTTGTAAATCAATCATGAAATTTCGTAAATCTAACACAATAAGGACTGATAGAAACATCCGTGATGAGAAGATAAAAACCCAATATATACAGATTTATAAGAAGTTTTACACCAAGAAATTATCAATCAAAGAATAAAATTACACGATTCGCGATGGTTGGAAAATCGCATCATGAGTAAAAAGGGAATTCCTACTCAGCGCGTACGTGATGATGATAAACGCAATCGTGGATCTTAGTGAATCTCGGTGTTCACGAACTGTCATAAATGCCATGTATTTAATTCGATCGTAGATTCGGCAACTGATCTGCGAGATCCTCAGGTAGATCGGACTGATCTTGAGGCGCATGAGAACAAATTATAAAATTGGCGTCAACGTTAGATTCACGCAGTTCATGAAATCTGTGATCGCCAAAACGATCAGATAGCATAAGAACGGACGTTACAAAGTCAAGTCTTCCTCTCAGATGCGTTCATCGATTCACGAAGAAACATCAGTAAATTGGCTTCAGTGAAAAGATGATAAACTTGTCACTTTAAATTCACCGTCTATTCAGATTAACACGATTAGCAAATTATATATGTGACAATACAATCCTTACAGTACCGCGTTCTGACAGGTTGCAATTCATTGAATTCATTCAGCAATTTATCTTCACGGAAACATGAACGCAACAACTTACGGTGGTCTGTTTTGCCCAGAATCAAAGAGTCGTGAAATCATTTCGATGATGAACATTTTCTACATTGGACCGATCTGTGTACTCGGAGTCGTTTTGAATATCGTGAACATCATTGTTTTACGCGCTTTTCAATCTCCTATCGTATCGTTTCACTTGCTACAACTTTTGGCTGTCGCTGATATTCTGTATTTGATATGTTCGTTTTTCTATTTTACCGTAAGATTTGCGGCATACTACTTTCTGAAAGGAACTATGGTATTCCGCCTCGAAGGAGCGAAGGTCTATCCCGCGTTCTATATACCAGCTGTGTATGCTTATGGGACATCCCTACAATTCAGGAATATGTTTATTCCTGCTGTATCGGCCGACCGAGTGATCAATTTATATTTTCCATTTTTCGCTAGACGTTGGGTCAGTAAAGCTAAATTCAATATTGTCTTTTTCATTGTGTTTTTAGTAGCAGTTATGTGGCGTAGTAGCGTTACGAAGTTTCACGGGAATCCATCGAGAAATACAGGGCAAACTTTGGTTTTTCGTAGCTAGTCGACCAATGGTTGGAAATCACTGAACGCGCGATAGCTCAGTCGAAACATATTCCAGCCATCTTGGAATCATGAAGTCCGAACTACAGCGACCGTGCTCAATACCACAGTCGATCATTTCTGACTATAGTCAATTAACACTATTATTCTTACCTCCTGCGCGACGAGCCGGTCGCGTAGTTCGTGGGCGTACTCGTAGCAGTTGTCAACTGCTACTTTCGGCCCACGAACTACCACAATGGCGTGAACCCGCGGACAATCTACGATCACTTGCTGTAAATAGAGAACAAAAGAGACTGTATGAGCATTTTAAATCAGTAGCAGTTTGAAAGTGATGAGAAATAAACGTCATTCACTGAAAGCTCGTTATATACAACAATGAATTTCAGCAATCTGTTCGTTTATAATCGATATGAAATTATTAAAATGTTTTATTTTGGACGGAATTCTCAGGTTTATAATAAAACTAACAAATAGTTAGATAAGTCGTTATATCCAAAGTCGTAAAACTCCTATTGATCGTCCATGATTTAATGAAATACTAATAATTTTTCTCATTTATTTTACAGTCATCGAAGAGATAAGGCAATGAAATCACGCTTCATGAGGCCAGGGGGCTGGTGGAAGCGAGTTCGGGAGTGATACCGGACCCCTGGCAAGCGTTATATTACAAAATGGATAAGCGAACATTCACAATTGTAATTGTTATTTTGAAATGCTCCAATATTGATGACGTAGTACACATTGACTCACACAAAACCATAGGCGTCCCCGAGGGGGGTGCAGGGGTAGCGGACCCTTTTCAAGATAGCTAACTTCTCAAGTTAACATGTAATCAATGTTCAAGATTTTTCTTGCCAATTTGACTTAAGTCCTTTAACTCTAAGTGATTCATTTAGAGCCTGGAAAACGTCTCTAAAGCCTCAAATTAAAAAAAAAGTTTTTTGGGGGGAGGCCCCCAAACACCAGACATTGTGCTTGGATGCTGGATTGATGCTTATTCGAACCCCGTATGAAAATTCCTGGGGACGCCTATGAGAACCTGTTTTAAAAAACGCACAGGTATGAATGTATATGAACATCGTTGTAATTCCCGTTTTTACGGCATCAAAAAAGTTGCGATATTTGCTTCGCTATTAACACTCCCTCCCGTTAAATAATACTGGCGCTGTTGCGCGTGACGTCGTATATCGATTTGCGAAATACTTCCTTGTTCGGTAAAACGTTCGCTGATTGATCTATTTAACGGGAAAACCAACATAAGTCTACTGACGGTTTGTTACAAGCGCTGTGATTGGTACGTCATCATCGATATATTCAAATTCAACATATATTTATTGATCCTGCTAGTAGTCACACTGATTGACTACCCCAACTCATCGGACGGAACAGGAACACGGAGAACTTGAAGAATAAAGATGTAACTGACATACGACAACACTGCTTTCGTAACTTTCATTCCTATGAAAGGAAAATACAGAATTCGACCCCGATTAATTCATATATCGTCAATCGTTGACAAGCAATTCATGTGTCATTCAAGGTGTCAATAAACACCTCTTTCAGTTTTCCTCTAATTGATATTTATGGAGATGTAAAATTTTTCATTTATATTTCAGGAAATCGAAACAGTTTTCGAATTGAAGCTGGGGACGTCGCTCAGGGCCTCGTTCCAGAAAACTCTAACGCGAAAATATCCGGTAATGTGAAAAAGATTGATTTCAAAGGAAGTGCAGCTTACCCTAGGGGGAGCCACTTTGATTACATAAATTAAACAGTCAAAGGGTGAAAATGCTCTATACATTTTGTATTCAATTCATTACTTTCACGTTAAAATGACATAACTCTTTCAGCACTCACGGGTGATTTGAAAAAAAAACACTCAGAGTGCCCATCATTGTTAACATAAAAGTAGGAAAATCGATAGAAACTTTCGAGCTCCATAGAGTGAAAACTGTAAGAGATGAGCTTATATTAATTGAAAGGTTTCTAGGGTATGACTGACCCTTAGAAAAGATTGGTAACAATTTTTTGAAAAATGATCTAATTTGCACGAATTATAGCTCTTTTTAAGAGCCTCAAAACGCTAAGCGCCACACATGGCATTATAAGTGGATTCGTTGTTTAAGAGACCAGAGAAAATCATTCGACTAAGAAACTCTGTCGTCACAAGGGTTTGAACCTATAAACCCTGGATTGACGAGACCAGTGACCGGCGGCTTAGTCCACTTGGCCACTGCGCCTCTCCAATTAATTATAGCTCAGCGACCCATTTATTTGCTAACTCCTTAAATTTCAGGTATAGGATAAACAACCCAAGGGCTTAACGACAATTTATTGAAATGTCGTTTTTGAGATGCTCTCACGATTCAATCTTTTGATACAATTTTTTGGTAATTCGACTGTCAGCTGTGGAAGAATGGGATGTATGTTTTGTGCGAGTTTATCTCCGGAAGGCCCGGATCTGCGGCCATCAACCCAGCACCGTACGATTCATATCGAGATATGACTAGTAACTCCGAGAGGTAGCCCAACCATAGAAACAATGATAGCAACTAGTAAAACAGAATACAGAGTCTGACTAGTCACAAGAATACCTAGCCATGTATATACCTAGTCATGTGTACACCTAGTCATGTGTACATCCAGCCATGTGCACACCCAGCCATGTGCACACCCAGCCATGTGCACACCTAGTCATGAGTACATCCAGCCATGTGTACAACTGGTCATATGCATACTTAGTACCTGAATACATATGTACCAAGCACCTAACAGCACCTGCCCCTAAAAGGATCTGCACCTGTACCTGAGAGCATCTGCACCTGTACCTAAAAGGATCTGCACCTGTACCTTATAGTATCTGCACTTGGAAAATTGACCGCAATTTTCGCAAAGAGTAATTTTTACTCAAATTGTTGAAAATTAGAAAATATCGACGAGGCGAACACGTCGAAAAAACGTTTGACACGCAAAATATTGTTTTAGAAAAAATCGGTTTAAAAAAATGCTGAGATATCGATCTGAAGGGCACATGAGCACTCGTGAAGGGATGAAAGGGGTCTTAAGTGTTTCTCCCCAGAAAATTTTGAAATTTTGTTGCCCGAGGCTATTCGATAGCCATCATGAGGGAATACTTGATATTTCTTTATAAAATGGAAAAAGAAATTCCTAAAATATCTCGAGGGCACCTCAAGATATTAAAGGCGGGGGACTGAATCCGCCCTTGATATATTAATTGTTTCTCCTGATTGTTAATGTATTTCTTTCTATTTTATATTTTACAGTGGAACCAATATTAATCGAGACTGTGGAGGATGGTCCGAAGGACGTGAAAGAGGCCATAGACCTCTTTCACTTGAACCTTGGTCCTGTCTTGGATGACCAGCTGGCAGACCCCGTTCCAGCTGCTGCCTCCCCGGATAGGCGCCCTAGGCAGCGGACCCTTTGGCAGCCGCACCCTGCTGCGCAGAGGTGGTCCCGTCGCGTGGACGGGCGGCTGTGGGAGGGGGAGTTACGGGAGGTAAGCATCATCTCAACATTAACTGTTTTTTTTATATTTCTCTCGGTTTTGATTTCGAATGTCAATTTCTCTCACACGAACAGTTTTTATGAATCACTTATAATATCTTTTCTTTAATAATACTTTCATTTTCAGCGAGCCATCGTCCATTTTTTTGCTTTATTTTCTAACCCTTTAGAATATTGTTTCCCAGATCGCGACGATTTATCTCTTTGTTTATATGTAATCAATTGTTTCATTATTTCAGCTCGGTTACGGAATATCGCCGCGGATCCGCGGTATCTACTTAATTTTTTGACGCGATGTAAGTACAACTTTTTGCATTTATACTCTCTCCTCTCTCTTTCCACTGATCACATCATTTTTCACATAATTCACACATAATTCCTGATTATTCCTGAAGATGACTATTAGGATATAGTCGAAACGTTGAAATAAACTACTATCTCGAAGTTTCATTTTCGGACTTTTTATTATCATTGTGGGATTCTCTCCTCATCGCGTCAACACGGATAAAGTGTTCTACCAATCGTGAACTTTCGCGTATTGATAAAGCGATGAGTCGGCTACAGTTCAATCGGGAAGTGTCGACGAAATTGAAGCACGGTTATTGAGGAGTAACCACTAGCTGATCCTCGCTTGCCACAGTAACGCAGCCACTGCCTCATCAAGCCCCGGGTCTTATTGACGGTACATCCTAGAAATAATTGAAATCGAAAAACGAGATCATTGTTCCCCTTACAGAATTCTGTTTAACAAAAGCCTATTTATTTTCGTGCGGCGTCAACCATTTTCAGACACATAGTGAAATATCAGTAACTAACGATACACCGCGCCGTGGTGTAGACGCACGGTAGTGCTATTCCCGTTATTCAACACACTTGGGTGGAATTTTTCAAAATTTTCAAATTATCTCCAGCACTATAGGGTATTGATCAGTCAGCACTGAAAGGGTTAATAAGATAAAAAACCAACTTTATTTACAAATTAAAAGAATTCTAAAATCGAGAATTTATTTATGAAACAATCTAAAACATAAGAACACGACGTTTCGATCTCACCCTAGAGATCATCGTCAGGTGTGAGATATTGACTAAAAACGGATTAATTATATATATATAATTATATAATTATATATATATATATATATATATATATATATATATATATATATATATATATATATATATATATAGATAAGAACAGGTTAATTGAGTGATTTGGTGAGTAAGTAATTAGTGTTTGGCAAGGCACATGAAGTAATATACTCCATATACCATATGTCGCTCATTGTTTTAAACACATACCGCATCAAATTTAAATTAAATACGACCGGTTTAAATACGACCAGTGATACCGCGCGGTCTGAATAAACCATCGTTTTTGCATCCATTTTACGCTGTTAATTGAAGCATTGCCAAAAAAGTCTTCTTGAACTGATTTGAATCAGAGAAAATAGACTGCATTTTATGAACTAGATCAATTTTAACAAGTTTCCATGCCTACCATTTAGAATTATTTTCAAATCATCATGAATCATGGTTTGCGGTTATGGCAGGGGTTCACCTGATGGTTAAGTGATGGTTCGCTGATGGTATAACACCTATTTATTTGTTCATGTGACTGAACAATACAATGATACAATGTTTAGTTACTTCTGTGCTGTACTGTCTAGCCATGAGGCTTGCATCAGGGTGAAAGTATTATATTCTGACACTCAATGCATTTTTTTCCTTACACTTTCTAAACTTCCTTCCGCGAAGCGACGTCTAAGGCTGGCTTCATGTCGACGCCTAGACCAACGCAACCGGCCGGATAATAGCCGATCAGCGCCTATAACCTCAGCGTTTTCAAACTTCCAAGCAATTTCAAACTTCAAAAGAAAAGATGCCATTGACCGCAATGTAAGAATGGCCAGTGACCTACCTGCAATACCTTTTGAAATCATTCCCCGAAGCTTTTGTTATTGGTGATGCAACCAATCACCGGCTACGAATTTTAAGGGGTCAGTTAAAAACTGGTGGGCGCTCCTACACATTGTCATTACACTTGGAAATTCTACACGGCGAAGAAGTCTCTGTCGCTGGTTATTGCTCGATAAGACACATTTTAGAAAAAGAGAATTTTCATTAGATTATAACAAACGCAGCTGAGCTGATAAACTATTTATTATTAATAAAACTGGATTTTGGCAGCAGGACACGGAATTTAAAGATGACTTTAAGATTGACTCTTAAATAAAAGGATTACATTTTCAAATTGCTGCTTCATCCACGTTACACGGTTGCTGTAAGGTAGGTGGAACATTTATTTAACATTAGCGGTCGAAATTATGTTTTATAGGTTTAGTTTTAGGAAAAAATAGTTGCACTTTAGGTTAGGGTTAGGTTAGGTTTAATTAACAGGTACCGGTACCCAGTGTTACAGCTTCATGGAAGATACTAACAGACTCGCCTACTGATGAAAGAGCGGTTCGAATTGAATAAGGTAGGACGTATTTCAGCGTGGACTTATCAACTTCAGTTGATACGTCCATGATTTCAGTGAGAAGAAAAAGACCCCCCGGGCCACAGAAGATCGAACCCGAAATTGAATGATGATGACAGAGTGGCTTGAAAAAATTCAGGTGCGACTTGTATGACATGTCTAATAGTTCTTGTAGATAAATAGAATTGATAGAATTGATGTTAGTTCTAACTAGTTATTTGACCCCCCGATTAAAACATAATTTCAACCGTTAATTCTTAGGTATTTTGAATATATTTCCAACGCCCCCCACCGTCACCCCTCCCCTTAAAACGAAGCTTCCACGATTTTGTGAGTTAAGCGTGACTATGGTAGGATGAGGAATTGACGATTTGGACTTGACAACTTTTTTCTACATAATAGAAACTACATAAACGTTAAGACATGAAGAGCTAGGGGGTTGGACTATTAACCCCCCCAAAAATACGTACAGAAAACAGTGCGATACAAATATAAAACAATAGACAAATATACACTAATACAATATTACACATTAAAATGATAGAATTAAATTTTTCACGCGCCATTTTATTTTGAAGTAATCTCGCGCCATTTTTTCGAAGTCTCATCTCGCACCATTTTATTTTAAAGTCTCATCTCGCGCCATTTTATTTCGAAGTCTCATCTCGCGCCAGTTTATTTTGAAGTCATCTCGCGCCATTTTATTTTGAAGTCTCATCTCGCGCCATTTTATTTTTCATCTCGCGCCATTTTATTTTTAAGTAATTTCGCGCAATTTTGTCTTTTTGCGCATCCCAGATACATCACTTATTTTGGTGTTCTGTAATTAATCATATATCAACTCACTCAGTTATGTATTGTAATATATGTATTGTATTATGTATTGTACCATGTATTATATTATGTATTGTACCATATATTGTAATATGATATGTATTGTACCATGTTTTGTACTATGTATTGTAATATGTGTTGCATTATGTATTTGTAGTAATTACTCTTCTAACTCGGTTCTTTCTAATTAGTGTCAGTCTGCCTATAAATACTGATTAGTAGCGAAAGCTTGTGCGTCAAATAAACCTATATTGTATACTTATACTTGTCTCGTTATAATAATTATTCTAAACCCGGTTTATACCCCAGGCTCCTCTACGGAATAAGGGAACATCGTGTTTTAATTCCTGATTCGGACCCACTGTCGCAGCCTTCGTCAGTGGACACAGGACAACTCGGGCTGGATTCGAACCCCTGAAAGCAGCAGGCCCATTTCTCTTGGACATTGAGGAAAACTTCTAAGACTAAGATTCGATTTTCAGCCTTCTTCGACGAAGAGAACTTCAGTGGGACAATACTCAGAATTCGAACTTGTGGAATGAACCTGTTTTGGAATTTTCTGCGAAAGCTTCATTTTTCTAGAGGAAAATAAATCAATTTCATATCGGTAACTATTACGACGAGTAATAGGAAAAATTGTGCCGAAATTGAGAGTATTGAAACAAACACAGCTAGCCTACACGGCTGTCTGGAATCAGTTGTTTCGGGATGAAAAATTTGCAGAAAATTCCGAAACATTTTCATTCCATCACGAGGAGACTGAAATTGACTGGTGACCCGCGTACGCTGGGCGAACTTTGGTTATCGGAGTTAGTCGCGACTATAGTCGAACTAAGTGAAACCGAATAATGTCAGTTAGTCGGAACCATAGTCTGGAAATAGTTCGGAAATAAAGCGCATTCGGTTATTAGTTCCGACCACTAGTCGACTAGATACGAGAACTGAATTTGGCCCTTACTGAGGAACTAGGATTCTGACCCGGCGGACACGACCATCAGCCAGGAACAAGATAGTCCCGACCAGTCTGACCAGTGTGTGGTCGGCGGATGAGAGAGGATTAATGTACAAGGCAAGCAACATCGGAGCCTCGCTTGGAAGGTCTCCACTGAAGGCGCTGCGATGCACTAATCTCGGTAAGTGGACTTTATATGAATAACATGACACTAAACGCAGACGCGAATTTCTTTTTCACACCAGGTCCGCCATTTTGTTACTACATGTGAAATGCTATCACGTGATCTCAACATGTAAACGCAACAACTGCCGGTATACATAAAACACGTGTTCCTTTTAAACAGGAATAAGTTGAATAACGAAACCTACTAAGTAACAAAACGAAAATTGGAGTCTAGAATATAATCCTTAATTAAAATGTTAATAAAATTGGGGAATTATTTGTTTTATTACATTTTGTTACATAAATTTGCAGCATTTTGGTTACTCTGTCTCTACTACGTACGACTCTTAACTCTTAGGCCATTTAGACCGAAGAGCATTCGAGATTAATCGTCACGTTTGCACGACTGCTCTGTTCAACTGAATCTATTTTAGAGAATAAAATTTAATTTGCTTGAAATTCTTCCTTTGGCATGTGAGCCTATCGCTTTACCGGATACTAATACATTCCGCTGACAAAAGAGTTCTATCAAAAATGGTTTGAAATTCATTTTAAAAAGATGATCCCCTTCGAAAAACCTTAAACAATAGTAGAATTATTCATATACAATGGAATCGTATTAAACATTGAACGAAATTCGGCTAAGAAAAATATCTTTATTACTCGCATGCCACAGTATGGTAGCGAGGCTGTGTTAGACATCTACCGGACAGTGCTGCCCCTATGAATTACGACAGCGGAATTTCTGTGAACTAAAAGAGTGGCGCATATTTACCGCCGGAATTTAAATTTCCTTATTACGTACAATACGGACCAGTGTGACGCCTAATTCTGATTGACTATGATACTATGGATACGTTCTGAATTTTGTATGATATTGCCTTATTTCTTAGGTAACATATTTAATTCCTTTCAGCTAAAATTCACTTACTTATCAATTAATATAACATTTATATACAGAATAACTTATTCATTTACATTTTTGAATGATAATTTATCATCTGAATCGACAAAATGTCCATATTTTTTCTTCGATATATTCTAAATGCGCGCAAATAATCAGGGAACATACAAACACCTGTCGCTCTCTGCCAGACCATACTAGAAATACCCCGATTCAAATTTCTCTTTCAAGTCTTATTCTTTTATAGAAAAATTGTTTGCTTCAAATGTTTCAGAGCATTTTTCAGAGTTTGAGAATTTTTCTCGGAATCCGGCCAGCAAATCGGTAATTAGTTCGTCCACTACGGCCGTTCGAAGACTCTGGCAAGCGAGTATATTATGTTAGTTCACGTTTTCCACGCTATCGTTATACATAGGGGCAGCACTAGACGGTCGAGATTGAATTGATCGCGCTATTTTTACTGTGGAGCGAGCTCAATTCAATCGCTAATTCTTTATTTACAGTGAACTATTCCCTCAATTGATAAGACTTTAAAGCCACGATGATTTTAAATGTACGAATTTTGATATTAGTAAAAAAGATAAGAATTCATTCATGATATTTCATTTTCATGTCCTCAGGTACACACACTTTTAATGGGTGCTCACTCCGTCTCCAGTGACTTCGCAGACACTTCACCACGGCAGTCCAGTCCAGTGAGGCCGGGACCTACCCAAATTTAGTCTAAATCAGTCAGTCGTTGTTACTACGAGTTCGGGTTGTTTGGGGAACGACTAGACTAACAACAGGGACCTCACTCGGTGTCAAAAACCACTTTCTAGCCTACACGGGCCGCACTACCCTAGCCACTTGCAATGCACATGGTGCAGGCGATAGTTTCACAAATTTTGATGAACTGTTCTTCAACTTCCTCCGTCACCACATCTTGGTCTGCAGGTTAAGACCAGCTGACTCGACCAGTTAGTTATACCAGCTTTCTCCCACTGCCACAGGCTGGGCTCTTGTGTAAAACGAGAATCTGTTAATCCAGTGCCGTACTGAAAACTGCTGAAAACTTTTGCTTAAGCCTTTACTATGTCAGAGTTATTGTGCTGTTTTGCTTCCTTTTCACCCATCCTCCCCCAACCTCTCATCCCAACCTCTCATCCCATCCTCCCTCAACCTCTCACCCCATTGTCCCTCAATCTCTCACCCCATCCTCCCCAACCTCTCAGTCAGTCTCGCTGTTAATGTGATTTCAATTTTATATTTCAGGTTTTCTTCAGGCTGTCGTGTAAACTTCATCACAAATACTGGATGTGGTGGACTTCAACTGAAATTTATCACAGTTTTACTTCTTCAGTCAACTTCTTCTGGACTACTAGTGAACTAACTGGACTACTAGTGAACTAACCGGACTGTTAGTGAACTAACTGGACTACTAGTGAACTAACCAGACTATATGTGAACTAACTGGACTATTTAGTCAACTAACCGGACTATAAGTGGAGTGATACTCATAAAAATACAGTGTGGAACTCTATATGTGGATTTGTGGAACTCGGTGAACTACCATTACTGCTAGACAAGGGCTAGTGAGTGTGTGAGTAGAATTTCTTATAAGTTTCCAAAACAATTATGAGAATATGTATTCATCAATTTTAATTTGTGAAAATAAATTATATTATGTTCATTTCTTGTATTTTGTTTGTTGAATTGCATAGAGTTTTGCATTTAAGATTTTGATTTTATTCGGGCAGTTCCTACAGACCGGTCATACCGGAATATAAGGAGTTTTAAAGGGAGAACTTTTCATATTTCGAGCAAGTGTCTGCTTCGCTTGCCCAATAACTGTAGACTCTCCTACAGTCGTTTCGTAAGCAAATTTTTAGAATCGACTGAATTCATGAATTTGCAAGTAAGACTTGCAAATTCATGACCATGACCGAATGTTTTCATCTATTACTACATCATATTTTTCAGGTTGGAGGCGCAAGGCGTTGGAGGTGCATATATTTGAAACAATATATCTCGTCGCGCTCGACTAACTGGAGCCACGAGCCTTTTTCCTGTTTGGCGTAACAGTATTTCTCAGCCGACTGAGGGCTATCACCATTCACTTCTTACTCTTCACCATCAGAATACATTACCACATATTTCCTGAAGATGAAAATTTGGCCAAAATGACTGTCATGTCTGTTTTTAGGATGTTTGTCATCATTAGGAACTATAGTACCGGTATTTATTGACATTTTTGTTTGTTGATCAGGACTACATCGAACTGGATGTTGGCAAGCGTTAGAACTCACCGAGAGGATAAACAAACAATCGAACACATATTGGGAGAACTTGACTTCAGTTATAGTGAACTTTACGAGGACTAAATATGTGACACTACCGATTTGCTTTTGAACTAAAAACAGGGCAACTGAAAAAAAACTGCGTGGCTTCTAGAACCTGTCGTTCTCTCCCAGACGAAACTAGGAATATCCCTGATTCAAATTTACTCTTAAGCCTAATTCTTTCATAGAAAGTTGTTCCTTTAATAGTTTCAGGGCATTTTTTCTGGTTACAGTGTTAGTGGTAGTTGAATGCACTATTTTAGAGAATAAAATTTTATTTGCTCAGAATTCTTCCTATGGCATGTGAGCCTATCGCTTTACCGGATGCTAATACATTCCGCTGACAAAAGAGTTCTATCAAAAATGGTTTGAAATTCGTTTTAAAAGGATGATCCCCTTCAAAAAACCTTAAACGATAGTAGAATTATTCATATACAATGGAATCGTATTAAACATTGAACGAAATTCGGCTAAGAAAAATATCTTTATTACTCGCATTCCACAGTAAGATAGCAAGGCCGAGTTAGATATCTACCGTACAGTGCTGCCCCTATGAATTACGGTAGCGGAATTTCTGTGAACTAAAATAGTAGCGCATATTTACCGCCGGAATTTAAATTTCCTTATTACGTACAATACGGACCAGTGTGGCGCCTAATTCTGATTGAATATGATACTATGAAAACGTTCTGAATTTTGTATGATATTTCCTAATTTTTTAGGTAACATATTTAATTCTTTTTAGCTGAAATTCACTTACCTATCAATTAATGTGGTATTTATATACAGAATAACTTATTCGTTTACATTTTTGAATGATAAAATTGACAAAATGTCCATAT
Organism: Tubulanus polymorphus; assembly: GCF_964204645.1. Taxonomy (NCBI): domain Eukaryota; kingdom Metazoa; phylum Nemertea; class Palaeonemertea; order Tubulaniformes; family Tubulanidae; genus Tubulanus; species Tubulanus polymorphus. The sequence goes on along the minus strand of NC_134035.1, from coordinate 3,003,364 downwards.
GTCCAAAATGTCAATATTCTTTCTTCGATATATTCTAATTACGCAGAAATAAACAGGGAACATACAAACACCTGTAGCTCTCTCCCAGACCATACTAGAAATACCCCGATTCAAATTTACTCTTTCAAGGCTTATTCTTTTATAGAAAAATTGTTTGGCCAGACATTTCAGAGCAGTTTTCAGAGTTTGAGAAATTTCCTCGGAATCCGGCCCGCAAATCGGTAATTAGTTCGTCCACTACGGCCGTTCGAAGACTCTGGCAAGCGAGTATTATGTTAGTTCGCGTTTTCCACGCTATCGTTATACATAGGGGCAGCACTAGACGGTCAAGATTAGATCGCACTATTTTTACTGTGGAGCGGGCTCAATTCAATCGCTAATTCTTTATTTACAGTGAACTATTCTCTCAATTGATAAAGACTTTAAAGCCACGATGATTTTAAATGTACGACTTTTGAATTGGGTAAAATGATAAGAATTCATCATATTTTATGTCCTCAGGGCCCGGGGCGCACAGGGAGACCTCACTCCAATTGACTTCGCAAACACGTCACGACACACTAGTGAGGCCGGCCAGGCCCTGACTCGACCAGTTAGTTACAATGGCTTTCTCCCGGCCACAGGCTGGGCTCTTGTGAAAAACGAGAATCTGTTAAACCAGTGTGACCAGGGGACTGAAAACTGCTGAAAACCTTTGCTGAAGCCTTAAGGCTACTATGTTAGAGTAATTGTACTGTTTTGCTCCCCTTTTCACCCATCCTCCCTCAACCTCTCACCCCATCCTCCCTCAACCTCTCACCCCATCCTCCCTCAACCTCACCCAACCTCATCATCCCATTGTCCCCAACCTCTCACCCCATCCTCCCCCAACTTCTCGCAGTCAGTCTCCCTGTTAATGTGATTTCAATTTTATTTTTCAGGTTTTCCTCTGTTGGGCTGTGGTGTAAACTTCATCACGAATGCTGGACGTGGTGGACATCAACTGAAATTTATCACAGTTTTACTTCTTCAGTCAACTTCTTCCAGACTACTAGTGAAACTAGCTATTAGTAAACTAACTGGACTATATGTGAACTAACTGGACTATTTAGTCAACTAACCGGACTATAAGTGGATAAAAAAACAGTCAGTGGTGGACTCCAGGAGTTGTATGTGGATTTGTGGAACTCGGTGACTACCATTACTGCTAGACAAGGGCTAGTGAGTGTGTGAGTAGAATTTCTTATAAGTTTCCAAATCAATTATGAGAAAGCAGTTTATCTGTAAACACTGTTTTCTGCATTTCATAAGAATTGTCAATGTGGTTATTTGAAGCAGCCTGTAATTGTGTTGCAGGGATTATAATACAGGGTTTTAGTAAGAGCATCAATTTCTACCTTAAAAATCAATTGAATATTTGACATAATTGAATAAAATTCGTTTTTGGGCCGAATTTCCCAGGCAAATTTCATCAAAATTTGTGATGAAATTAAGGGGGTCAAAACACGAAATCCTGAATATCTCATTTTAGGTGCCTCGGATCCTGAATCTAACCTCATATTTGTAATCAGCACCCCAAAAAACATGTCTGCACTAAATTTTATTAAAATTGGGCCAAAAAAATATTTTGACTTTGTACCCCATTTTTTGGGTGCATTTTTGGGCATTAAAACCCTTATTTGCCCATGAAGATGAATTCCGATTCAAAATCTGATTGCGGATCCGGAATCTACACCTCAGAATACATATTCCTACCAAATTTCGAAGGAATCAGAGAAAAAAAAGTTTTCGCCGAAAAAAAACTCCTGGACTAACACCTTAGATTTTTGCCATTTTTGGCCAAAAAACCGAATCTCTTCGATTTGCTTGAAATTTTAGTCCTTTTTATTTTCAGGGGTGCTGATTCCAAATCTGCAATCAGATTTTGAATATCTCAAAAACTCTGGGGTCCAAGGCCTTTTGAAAATATAGGGGGGTCCCCCAATAATTCGAATTTCTCATTTTCTGGGCCTCAGATCCGAAAAATTCTTTCAGATTTGTAATCAGCACCCCAGAATACATGTCTAACCGGAATTTCATCAAAATCGGAGACAAAAAATATTTGACCCCTGACACTCATTTTGGGGAGTAGCCTACCTTAGATTGCCATTTCTCTGATATACCGGTAACTAGACTTAACTCTTACACTGTGTATAACTGTTTGGTGGCCTCAAATCTATTAAGTTTCATTTATATCTTTTAGGATGTTTCTCATCATTAGGATGCCGGGAATTATTGACTTTTTGAGTTTGATGATCAGGATCAGATGAACTGGATAAATATGTGTTGGCAGTGTTAGAACTCACCGGGAGGATAAACAAACAAACGAACAAATATTGGGAGAACTTGACTTCAAATTTACTCTTCTTTATTAGTTTCCGAGCATTATTTCTGGTTACAGTGTTAGTGGTAGTTGAATGCACTATTTTAGAGAATAAAATTAAATTTGCTTGAAGTTCTTCCTTTGGCATGTGAGCCTACCGCTTTACCGGATGCTAATACATTCCGCAGACAAAAGAGTTCTATCACAAACGGTTTGAAATTCGTTTTAGAAAGAGAATCCCCTTCTAAAAACCTTAAACGATAGTCGAATTATTCATATACAATGGAATCGTATTAGATAATCAACGAAATTCGGCTAAGAAAAATATCTGTATTGCTCGCATGCCACAGTATGATAGCGAGGCTGAGTTAGATATTTACCGTACAGTGCTGCCCCTATGAATAACGATAGCGGAATTTCTGCGAACTAAAATAGCGCATATTTACCGCCGGAATTTAAATGTCCTTATTACGTACAGTACCGACCAGTGTGTCGTCTTATTCTGATTAAATATGATACTATGAATACGTTCTGAATTTTGTATGATATTTCCTTATTTTTAGGTAACATATTTAATTTTTTTAGCTAAAATTCACTTACTTATCAATTGATATAGTATTTGTATACAGAATAAATTATTCATTTTCATTTTTTAATGATAATTTATCATCAGAATTGACAAAATGTTAATATTTTTTCTTCGATTATAGTCTATTTGCGCGCAAATAAACAGGGAACTTACAAACACCTGTCGCACTCTCCCAGACCATACTAGAAATACCCCGATTCAAATTAACTCTTTTAAGGCTCATTCTCTTATAGAAAAACTGTTTGGTTCGAACGTTTGAGAGCAGTTTTCAGAGTTTGAGAATTTTCCTCGGAATCCGGCCCGCAAATCGGTAATTAGTTCGTCCACTACGGCCGTTCGAAGACTCTGGCAAGCGAGTATTATGTTAGTTCACATTTTCCACGCTATCGTTATACATAGCGGCAGCACTAGACGGTCGAGATTGAATTAATCGTGCAATTTTACTGTGGAGCGGGCTCAATTCAATCGCTAATTCTTTATTTACAGTGAACTATTCCCTCAATTGATAAAGACTTTAAAGCCGCGATGATTCTAAATGTACGAATTTTGATATTGGTAAAAAAGATAAAAATTCATACATGATATTTCATTTTCATGTCCTCAGGTACACACACAGTTTAGAGGGGGACCTCACTCCAGTGACTTCGCAGACACTTCACGACAGTCAGTGGAGGCCGGGACCTACTCAAATTTAGTCTGAATCAGTCAGTCGTTGTTACTACGGGTTCCGGGTTGTTTGGGTAACGACGGCTAGGTGCTAGGCTAACAGGGACCTCACTCGGTGTCAAAAACCACTTTCTAGCCTATACGGGCCGCACTACCCTAGCCGCTTGAATTGCACATGGTGCAGCAGGCGATAGTTTCACAAATCTTGATGAACTGTTCTTCAACTTCCTCCAGCACCACATCTTGTTCAGCAAGTTACACCAGCTTTCTCCCACTGCCACAGGCTGGGCTCTTGTGTAAAACGAGAATCTGTTAATCCAGTGCCGTACTGAAAACTGCTGAAAACTTTTGCTTAAGCCTGAGTTATTGTGTTTGCTTCTCTTTTCACCCATCCTCCCCAACCTCTCACCCCACCCTCCCTCAACCTCTCAACCCACCCTCCCCAACCTCACACCCCATCCTCCTTAAACCTCTCACCCCATCCTCCCCAACCTCTCACCCCATCCTCCCTCAACCTCTCACCCCATCCTCCCCAACCTCTCATCCCATTGTCCCTCAACCTCTCACCCCATCCTCCCCAACCTCTCATCCCATCCTCCCCCAACCTCTCACCCCATCCTCCCCCAACCTCTCATCCCATACTCCCTCAACCTCTCACCCCATCCTCCCCAACCTCTCACCCCATCCTCCCTCAACCTCTGACCCCATCCTCCCCAACCTCTCACCCCATCCCTCAACCTCTCAGTCAGTCTCCCTGTTAATGTGATTTCAATTTTATATTTCAGGTTTTCTTCGGGCTGTCGTGTAAACTTCATCACAAATACTGGACGTGGTGGACTTCAACTGAAATTTGTCACAGTTTTACTTCTTCCGGACTACTAGTGAACTAACTGGACTATAAGTGGATAAAAAAAACAGTCAGTGGTGGACTCCAGGAGGTGTGGAACTCTGTATGTGGATTTGTGGAACTCGGTGGACTACCATTTCTGCTAGACAAGGGCTAGTGAGTGTGTGAGTAGAATTTCTTATAAGTTTCCAAAACAATTATGAGAAAGCAGTTTATCTGTAAACACTGATTTCTGCATTTCATAAGAATTGTCAATGTGGTTATTTGAGGCAGCCTGTAATTGTGTTGCAGGAATTATAATACAGGGTTTTTAGTAAGAGCATCAATTTCTACCTTAAAAATTGATTGAATATTTGATCATTGAATAAAATTCGATTTTGGGCCGAATTTCCCAGGCAAATTTCATCAAAATTTGTGACGAAATTAAGGGGGTCAAAACACGAAATCCTGAATATCTCATTTTAGTTGCCTCGGATCCAAAATCTAACCCCATATTCGTAATCAGCACCCCAAAAAACATGTCTGCACTAAGTTTCATTAAAATTGGGCCAAAAAAATATTTTGACTTTGTACCCCATTTTTGGGGTGCATATTTTGGGCATTAAAACCCTTATTTGCCCATGAAGTTGAATTCCGATTCAAAATCTGATTGCGGATCCGGAATCTACACCTCAGAATACATATTCCTACCAATTTTAGAAGGAATCAGAGAAAAAAAAGTTTTCGCCGAAAAAAACTCCTTAGATTTTTGCCATTTTTGGCCAAAAAACCGAATCTCTTCGATTTGCTTGAAATTTTAGTCCTTTATATTTTCAGGGGTGCTGAATCCAAATCTGCAATCAGATTTTGAATATCTCGAAAACTCTGGGGTCCAAGGCCTTTTGAAAATTTAGGGGGTCCCCCAATAATTCGAATTTCTCATTTTCTGGGCCTCAGATCCGAAAAATTCGTTCAGATTTGTGATCAGCACCCAAGAATACATGTTTATACTGAATTTCATCAAAATCGGAGACAAAAAATATTTGACCCCTGACACTCATTTTGGGGAGTAGCCTACCTTAGATTGCCATTTCTCTGATGCACCAGTAACTTTACTTAACTCTTACACTGTGTATAACTGATTGGTTGCCTCAAATCTATAAAGTTTCATTTATATCTTTTAGGATGTTTGTCATCATTAGGATGGAATTATTGACGTTTGTGTTTGATGATCAGGACTACATCAGATGAACTGGATAAAATATGTGTTGGCAGCGTTAGAACTCACTGAGAGGATAAACAAACAAACGAACAAATATTGGGAGAACTTGACTTCAGTTATAGTGAACTTTATGTCCACGACGACTAACTATGTGATGACTTTGCTGCTGATGGGATAAATATCTGTTTGAACTAAAAACTGTAAAACTAAAACTACTGACGGCATCTAGAATCTGCCGGATAGAAAACAACGAGGAACATAGAAGTTCAGGTGATATACAATCCCCTCTCTGTCTCTTTCTATCATCTCTCAGCTCTCATCCTCATCTCTCATACTCATCTCCCATCCTCATCTCTCACACTCATCTCTCATACTCATCTCTCATCTCTCACTCTCTCATACTCATCTCTCATCCTCATCTCATACTCATCTCATACTCATCTCTCATACACATCCTCATCTCACTCTTTCATCCTCATCTCATACTCATCTCTCATACTCATCTCATTCTCATCTCTCATACTCATCTCACTCTTTCTCATTCTCATCTCATACTCATCTCTCATACTCATCCTCATCTCATACTCATCTCATTCTCATCTCTCATACTCATCCTCATCTCACTCTTTCTCATTCTCATCTCATACTCTGGTCTCATTCACCATCTACCGGGTTGTGATAGGAACTAGTTCCTGTCTCGCCCGGTAGATGGCATTATTTTTTTGATAAAATTTGCTTAAGCAATGGATAAATATGAGTTCCCCTGCAGGCTGTTTGTACGTCCCTATAGCGTAGTGGGTAGGGTGCTGGACTGCTAGACCAGTGGTTGGTGGTTCAAATCCCATTTTATTGATGATTAAATAAAATGTTGAATTTTGATTTTGTTCGTTTCAATAAAATGTTGAATTTTACTTTTGCAAACAAGCTGTAACAAATTCCTACTTTGAATTTGGAATAAATCCTTTGATACTACTTTGCGTTTGTCCTTTCCTTTTTGACTTTGTCCTCTCCTTGAACGTGAGAAGTTGTAAGAGAGTCCTTTCCGGGGCAAGTGGAAGTCGTGAGAGGGGAGAGTCCTTTCCGGGGCAAAGTGCCCGAGACAAAGAGATTTTATTAAAGAGAGCATTTTATATATAGACGTTTATTTATTTACGTTACTTTTTATAACATGCGGCAAAACGAAATAATGACGAGTAGAGTCTGCGTCTCGAGGTTTGGAGATGGTTCTGAAGTCGGAGTAGAGTCTGCGTCTCGAGGTTTGAAGATGGTTCTGTAGTCGGAGTAGAGTCTGCGTCTCGAGGTTTGAGGATGGTACTGTAGTCGGAGTAGAGTCTGCGTCTCGAGGTTTGAGGATGGTACTGTAGTCGGAGTAGAGTCTGCGTCTCGAGGTTTGAGGATGGTTCTGTAGTCGGAGTAGAGTCTGCGTCTCGAGTTTGAAGATGGTACTGTAGTCGGAGTAGAGTCTGCGTCTCGAGGTTTGAGGATGGTACTGTAGTGGAGTAGAGTCTGCTTCTCGAGGTTTGAAGATGGTTCTGTAGTCGGAGTAGGGTCTGCGTCTCGAGGTTTGAAGATGGTTCTGTAGTCGGGGTAGAGTCTGCGTCTCGAGGTTTGAAGATGTTGCCGTCACTCAAATATTGCCAGCTGAAAAACAAATCGGATAATCGTCAAGCTAATGAAGATGCAAAATGTACGGATGGGTATAGTTTAATATAATTACCTTATCTTAATGTAAAGATACCGAAACAGCAAAATGCGAGTTGATGCGGTTCCCAATGCAGCAGCAGCAGCAGCAGTAGCAGCAGCAGCAGACTAGTTCAGGACGTTGCGACAAACGAATTGTGTGTACATGTAGTTGTCAGTAGTAGCGAACTGGTTTCGGTTTAACCCTAAAAAGACACAATATTCATAATGTATGAATGTGCGCGAAATAGAACATCGGAAATCAGCGACAACAGCAACTCGTCTTCGTCAGCAAATTAGCCGTCATCTGTTTGTAGTTGAAATCCGACATCAACAGCAGCAGCAACACCAGTAACAGCAGCAGCAGTATCGGGATCTCCTCCGCGATCATCTGCACCATCAGCCGCCAGTCTCATCTTGCGTTCTCAATCGCTAGGCGTCACAAATTCCTTCACGTTCCAGTCTCTCCTAACATCATCAGCCGCTTATTAGTTGGTTGTTCGCTTGAAGCCACACTTTCTTCACGCCTTGTTGCAGAGCTCTTATGGGTTGACCTTCATCGCTGGATATCAGTTCTCGGACTGGCATCGGGCGGCTCGAACCGCGCTTCTAATACCTACGTCAACCAATCAGCGACGGTGCATCATCGATGCGACCGGATTGGATCAATCAGAAAGCTCGATCGCGCATTCCTGTGACAGACCCGAGTCCGTGACGCTAATCCGCAAGAACCATTCAATTCGTGCCAAACATTTTCAATGGGGCCTACAGGTCATCGAGTTTAATTCGACTATTCATAGAGGCACATATTGTTAAAGATAGAAATATCGAATGCTACGATTTTAGCCTAAAATTGTATGCTGAAATTTTATCTAATGGTTTAGATAAACTCCAACAAACTTTAGTGTAGATTTCCCTTCTATTTAAGTCCGGTTTTGAACTGTAATACCGGCTCAATTTTACTTTTTTCGAGTTTTGCTTTAGGATATTGAAGTTTGCTTAAGGGTTTGTGCAGTGACGCGGCACTATTGTGTAGTAGAGCGTACGGCAGGTCTCCAGAGAGTGATTCTCTATTGGATAGAGTCGTTTTGAATCCGAATTTATACACAAGTTCATCAGACATCGCCGCGTACACATCTTCTTTAACTGTAATCTGGTGAAAAATTATGGAAGTTTTATCATCAGTTGAGAAAGAACTGTGATTGATCACCGCGCGCTGCTTGTACCGAATAGTCGCTTGGATTTCTTCAGTTCGAGGAATTAAATAAATATAAAATGACCCAAACCCTCACCACTCAACTTAAAATAACAAACTAATATTGTAAAAAAGTCGAAGGTCCCTGGGGGAATTACTCCGCTGCCGGGACCGGTATTGTGGGATAAATAAATAATTCAGCCAGAAACGACTGAATTAAACATAATTTACCCCACACCAGTTATTTTGTAGGACTCACGCATTAGCAACCTCATTCCAGGGAGGACAGTACTCTCGACTCGCCCGCTTACCGGAGATCACTTGCCACATCCTGACCCGCCTCCTCCGAGACTCGAACCTGGGCCACAGCGGTGACACGCTAGTCGCCGACCGACTAAGCCATCCGGTCCGCCCGATTGTGACAGGAAAACATTCGAACATATTCCACGGCCATTCACATTCGGACAAAAGACCATGACGTCACAATGGTCAACGCCGTGACGATGTCGACTCAGACTGAAATCGCCCGTTTCTGACCAAACTTGCAGCTCCAGAGTCTATATCTTGAATCTCTACAAATATATACTGATCGTTGCAGCATATTAGGCCTAGATACGACGGGTGGTTTTTGAATTTGAGAGTTCTAAATAGCGTATTTCCGTTTCAAAAATCCAATATCCTAAATCCCCACAAAACTCTACGTGCGTCTCGTATGACAGCCGATCTGACTCATGTACAGAATATATATATAGACTAATCACGTCCCGGTCACGGCCATGGTTCCAGTTAAGTCGTGCGCGACACATTTTGTTCAAATACGTATGCAACTTGCGCCTCTTAACCCTTAAAAAACTTAATTTCGATTATAGTTAAGGAATGATTATTTTACTTTTAATGTCACTATCATCAACGGCCAAAACCATTCCTTGGCCATACATTGTCGAACGAAAGTTGGGTTCGGCTGATAATGGTTTTCGCCCCACATACCCAAACTAACTTTTGAAATAATCAAACCTTTAGAAAGAGGGGTATCCCAGTACAGGTATGCCAGTACATCCGAGCCGAATATAGAAGGAAATCCCCCACCAGTTTGGTACTCTTTCTCCAGGCGAAAATGTCCAGAAAATCCCTTGTTTTATCATCAATCTGTCTCTCAAGACCAATGGATTTGTGGTCCCTCTTCATTACAAATATGGTCTGATGCCTGACTGGATAAATGGATGACTGGTGACCGAATGACCGAGCGACTGATTGATGAGATATTCTTAACAATACAATCTAGGAAATGCAGAAATCACAGAGGACCCTTAAGGCGGGGATCTGAGACATAGACTTCTGGACCCCGTCAATAACTGTGCAAAATGAATGAAGCGTATTCGAAGGAGAAAAGGTGGCACCAGACTGAATCGTACGTATTACGTAATCCAATACGCACTAAGCCTCAGAAATGGTGATCGATGGTGGTTTTAATTCCGGGAAGCAGTATTTTCTTATGGGGGCAGGAGAAATTCTCCGCTTCATTCTCCGGAGTAAATGGATAAATGATTGATATCGTAGCCAGGCCTGTAACGTTGCCGGTTTTATAGGCAGTTTGCTTTCCCTATAAATAAAAGTTTCCTTAAAATGTGGACTTTTAAGTGGACCTTTTTGAAAAGGCGCTCGAAGGTAAAAAAGGAGCCTAGTGACAACGGCATTATGTGTTAGCAATGCAAGGCTCCCTACGGAGTCCAACGCTAGTCCTAGGTATCTGTAGCACTATAAGATCGGGTAGGACATACGACAAGCCTAGGATGTTATTCATTTCCAGCAAATTCATTTTTCAGAGCGAACCGTTTTGGGATTTCCGGCGGTTTGTCGTAAACTACCTGAACTATACCCCCCCCCCCCCCCACTCCGCTGCAGGCCCGGATGTTCGGAAGTTACTACTCCCCAGTCACTACACAGATTATAGGCTAGAGATAAAATGTTAATACCAGTCTATGAGTGTCACTGGTCAGTATATAGCCGCAGTGTATAGATTTTAAAAAAGAGCAAAAAACAACCCTCTAAATTTGAGAAACTTTTATATTTATTCAATTCCTCGAACTGAAGAAATCCGAGCGACTATTCGGTGCAAGCAGCGTGGGATAACCTCATGTCGATCTTAATCAGCATTTCAACAACTGAACGAACTTTTCTCTAAATTGCTTGTTCACAATTATATAAAGAATAAGATTTATACAAGAATTGATGATCGATGTAACCAGATAGAATGTTAATACGTTTAAACCGCGCCCGAGGACGTAGCGTCCACCGATTTTACCGAGCAAACCTGGAAATTCTAAAATCGTGAAAATGATACTCATTGTAAGCACCATTTTCGTGGCTTTTGCCATGCCCTTTTGCGGTTTCGGATCGCTAGTTGTGGCGGTCAGATCTTGCCTACGCGTCGTTTTAACGTGTAATACAATTAGAAGAGCTATATTCGCTACGAAAACTAATAGATTCGGTATGAAAATACGGAAGATCGGGTCGATGTATCGGTTCATTAGTAGAAAGACATTGTCACGCGCAAATGATGCTTTGTAATGAGGACCGAGCTTCGATGTGGGCTGATAGATTACACGCATCGTGATCGGGTAATACGAACACATAGCCACAGAAAAGACACACGCGAATAAGATAAGAAAATTTATCCTATATCGTACCTTCAGTAGAAAAATGATAGTCACTAATCGTTCGCATTGAATAATTACAGTTAAATAATTACGAAACATTTGAAATCCGTTATTCAACATTGTCAGCCATATGTAAATGTACGGGGAAATTCGCGGCGCGACGAAATAAATGATCATATCACCGCACGTGGCATAGTGAATATAAAACCGCACCGGGTCCTGAATGAGTTTCGTCACCAGAAATATGATATCGACAACAGCGAGACATTTCAGTAAATAGATGCAGCGATTTTTAGTTTTCAGTTTGACAAATACGACGATGATCATCGCGTTTAAACCAACACCGACCGGGATTAGAGGCGGCAATACATATGCGGCCAAAATCCATTTGTCGACGTACGACCTCTTGAAAATCGTTGCGTTCATCCTCGTTCTCTATGATAGAACTGATGAATTAAACTAAACATTTCATCAATAGATAAATGCAGCAGTTTCTTGTATTCAGTTTTACAAATACAATTACGACCATAACGGGGAAGGCCTCTTAGTGTTTGATATCATGATGTTTTTGTGAGTTGTAATTATTTGTAATTATTCTGGCGTGAGTGAGGACGTTTTGACCGACGAAAGCGAGGACGTTTTGACCGGGTCTGCGAGGACGTGTTGACCCGACACCACTTATAACATCTATAACTCCTAACGTAACCATAAGTATAAGCCCATCCGATTGTAAAAGCTTACCACCAACGATTAGGATAGATAGACAGATAGATAGATAGATAGATAGATAGATAGATAGATAGACAGACAGACAGACAGACAGACAGACAGACAGACAGACAGACAGATAGATAGATAGATAGACAGACAGACAGACAGACAGACAGACAGACAGACAGACAGACAGACAGACAGACAGACAGATAGATAGATAGATAGATAGATAGATAGACAGATAGATAGATAGATTTATTGCTCACAAATTTGCGAAGAGCAACTAACTACTACTAGATAACTAACTACTATGACCCCTAACTAAAACTTAAAGTACTCAGAGGTCGTGGCTACAAAGACCGCGAACTGCGACACATCAAAAGCCAAGCTCTACGGCACCACGCCGAACGAGATCTACGAGAACAACAACGGGCCAACGAACCGCCGAAAAAGCGTTTACCGCTTATCTTACCTCACTCCGAAGCCAACCGAACCCTAGCCCGTAACATCCGAACCAGGTTTACGGAACTGGCTACGGCCACCGGCCGGTCGGACGAGGTAACCACGGTCACCGCCTACACCAAGCACAAGAGTCTCAAAGATCTCCTAACTTCGTCGCAGCTCAAACCCACGGAGCCACCCCCTCCCCGAGTCCCCTCTTCACCGCATCGTAACAGAAATACTTCCGTTGTTTCCAATTCTTCTATTTCCAGGTCTACTCAAAGAACTCCGTCAACCCGACGTCGAGGCACCAAGAAATGCAGAATAGACGGATAGATAGACGGATGGATGGATGGATGGATAGATAGATGGATGGATAGAAGAGCAACTAACTACTACTAGATAACTAACTACTATGACCCCTAACTAAAACTTAAAGTACTCAGAGGTCGTGGCTACAAAGACCGCGAACTGCGACACATCAAAAGCCAAGCTCTACGGCACCACGCCGAACGAGATCTACGAGAACAACAACGGGCCAACGAACCGCCGAAAAAGCGTTTACCACTTATCTTACCTCACTCCGAAGCAAACCGATCCCTAGCCCGTAACATCCGAACCAGATTTACGAAACTGGCTACGGCCACCGGCCGGTCGGACGAGGTAACCACGGTCACCGCCTACACCAAGCACAAGAGTCTCAAAGATCTCCTAACTTCGTCGCAGCTCAAACCCACGGAGCCACCCCCTCCCCGAGTCCCCTCTTCACCGCATCGTAACAGAAATACTTCCGTTGTTTCCAATTCTTCTATTTCCAGGTCTACTCAAAGAACTCCGTCAACCCGACGTCGAGGCACCAAGAAATGCAGAACACCGAGATGTCGTACGTGTCCACTCGTCCGTGAAACAACCGTTTGCCGCAGCCACAACATCGCGTGCATTTTAAAATGCACGCGATCCGCAGCACAATTAATTGCGCGACCCGTGAAATTGTATACTGCATCGAATGCACCAAGTGCAACATGCTGTACGTCGGCCAAACCGGAATGTCTCTACGAGAACGCGTCACGCATCACGTCTCACGCATCAGAACGAAGAATTCGACTCCAGTCTCGGACCACTTCAACCAAGTCGACCACACCCGCGAACACTTTCGGGTGTACGGTCTCCAACACCTACAGGGTCCACGAGACCGATCCGCGAAGCAGCCGAACAAGACTGGATACGACGACTCGACACGAACACGCCCCGAGGCATGAACGTCCCGTAGACCGCCTCACTACAACAATTAACTCTTACTACTTTTTTACAGGGATAACCCGTTGCCCGTGCACTAGTGGGGTCTCCAAACCTTCGGTTTGGTCCCCTAACCTCTATCTCTAAACCTAACCCCGCCCCGATTCCCGGCCATTATGAGTTTTCCGGGGTAGTCTAGAGAGGCCAATGAAAACTCCGGTTTGCTGAACTATCCCTCTTTGCGGGGATGCGGTATGATGTTTGATCTGACAGTTTCAAGTGGTTAATGGGTGTTTCAAGTGCTTAAACGATGCTTATTACTGTCAAACTAGAAAGGATTCGCCATTGAAAATTCATAAATTGACCATCACTGACCACCACTGCCCTAGTGAAACTTCTCGAATATCGTGGTCGGATTCGAAAGTGCTTGTCGTCGTATTGTTATTTCTAGAGAGATATAACGGATTTGCATACATGTAAGATTATTATTTTCAAAATACTCAATTTTCTCCGCCGATTTTGAAGAAATTCTGTCATCTCCACTCGACACATGATTTCACTTCGGTGCCTTTTAAGGGAGTGCCCCTTAAAGTTGAGTTCATACTTAGTCAAACAAGGAGATATGCCTGATTCCTTTTTAAATTTAAATTCGACATATATCATCAAATTACTAGAAAGGGACAGCAACTTTCGGTCATCCGCGAAAAGATACCTAAAATGCGATAGGGTTATGGAAAAACAGGACACGAAACATACAGAAAAACCCTTTGTTTGGAAGACTGAAATTATTGAACTCTTAAATAGCAACATTCACAGAAACAAAAACATAAGAACATATTCTCGCCCAGCCTTTAAAAAAACATAACGTAATGATATGAGGCCACGGGTCATCTTTAATTGAAATCACATGATTTCAATTAAAGATGACACGTAGCCTCATATCAAATGACAGAGCCTATATATTCATTCTCTTACGAGGATAGGTTTTCACATTCATAGGATAAGGAGAATTTGTGGGTTCGAATGATGAATACAACTTATAAAGCCCCAATAAAGAAGTTTCCAGTTTCTAGGTGCCATTTTGTGGCGGTCCCTCGAGGTCCCCATTGTTGCGATAATTTGCGCTCATTTTTAAAACATAAGTTTAGATTGAATATCATATAGTTCTGCAGCCCCTTGCTCGACGAAATCAATTTATACACCATTTTAAAGGAAATGAAATGTAGATATTTGCTGGCGATTCTTGGAATTTTTGAACGCAACAATGATGAACAGTGACGATGTGAAACCAAGGATCAGGCTCAAGTCCATTATAGCATTAAATAGTTCCAGCAGAGACTTATCACATTGGACTGGTATTTGGAATTAATCCGCCAATATTGGACTGATTGAATCTTACGACATTACGCCATAGGGACGTGCGAACATACCGACATACCGACAAACCGACGAACCGACAAACCGACAAACCGACAAACCGACAAACCGACGAACCGACGAACCGACAAACCGACATACCGACGAACCGACATACCGACACACCGACGAACCGACAAAAAGACAAATCCGTGCGTGGATTACCCTTATATAAAGTGGCTGGGATCGAGGGGCTGCGTGGTTGCGTGGATTACCCTTATATAATGTGGCTGGGATCGAGGGGCTGGGTATATGCGTGGATTACCCGCCGATTTCCCTCATATAAAGTGGCTAGGATCGAGGGGCTGCGTGGTTGCGTGGATTACCCTTATATAAAGTGGCTGGGATCAAGGGGCTGCGTGGTTGCGTGGATTACCCTTATATAATGTGGCTGGGATCGAGGGGCTGGGTGGTGCGTGGATTACCCTTATATAATGTCGCTGGGATCGAGGGGCTGGGTGGTGCGTGGATTACCCTAATATAAAGTGGCTGGGATCGAGGGACTGTGTGGTGCGTGGATTACCCTTTTATAAAGTTGTTGGGATCGAGGGGCTGTGTGGTTGAGTGGATTACCCTTATATAATGTGGCTAGGATCGACGGACAGGGTTTTTCCGTGGATTACCCGTGGCTGGATCGAGGGCATACGAGTTTGTCGGTTTAACGGTATGTCGGTTTGTCGGTTCGTCGGTTTGTCGGTATGTCGGTTTGTCGGTATGTCGGTTTGTCTTGAAAAATACGCAGCCGAATTACTGCTTTTCTAAAAATGTATCCTTGAGCGGGAACTATTCCATGCTATACTGGACTTGAACCGGACCGCATATCTTAACCGCGCGTAAAAGAAATCGCAATATTTATTAATTTTAAAATATCTAAGTATCTCTTAAAGCTGTATTTCCAATTTTCACAGAGGTTAAAGAGGGTTATTTGTAGTTTAGGCCTGCGTTAAATTTTTTGAATATCTTTACTGACGACTGATCTGTACCCGCTTGAGTTTGAGATTACGCGCAAAAGGGGTCTCCCACTGCGCGCCGCCATTTCACTGAACATTGAGATTTGTGAAAAGAAATCGCAGAAATAAGATTTTATACTGGTTTGTAATTACTAATATTGCTTCTGATGGTTATATATTACCTTTATTTTCGTATGGTTGAAAATGGACTTTGCGTGTTTTGATGAATTCGAGTTTTGTAGCGTTGGGAAATTAAAGGATTTCTTGTAAGAGTGGGGACTTTCCGTGTTGGTTGCAAATGTGGCCTAGTTGAGAACCTAATTTGCGTTTCAACCGAATGTACCACTCATGGTTGGACACTAGAAAAAAATTCTAAGTTTTTATATATTTTTGAATATGTGGCGCAGCTGAAAGTTGCCAAACTGGACGTTGACCCCCTAAAACAGAATATCAAATGGGGGACAGATCTGAACCCCTTTAAATATTATATTGGAATTATCAGTAAGGTTTTCTGGTCGATGTTTTCCAGCAAGAAGGTTGAGATTCAGTAAATTCATCGTATGACCCCAGAATGAGGGATTACCAGAGAGGGATATGTGTTAAATATGTCCTAAGCGTTTAAATTGACTGGCACATTTCACCATCGACTCTAAAACGTTTGATTTCACCGAACACAAAATCGGCGCTAGGCTGGATGGGCTGTATACGACAATTCCTCAACTGGGCCGTTCAAACTTCAATAGCGGGACAAACCGGACCCCGAAACCAGCTAAACGAATTGCCCCCGCCAAAATACGGTACAAACAAGATATGGATTATCATCTCAAAATATCCCCATGGAAAATGTGAAGAAATCAAATTGCATTTAAAGATTTCTTGTCGCAAATCCCAATGTTCAGTGAAATTGCAATGCGCAGTGGGAGACCCCTTTTGCGCGTAATCTCAAATTCAAGCGGGTACAGATCAGTCGTCAGAAAAGATATTCAAAAGATTTTAACGCAGGCTTAAAATTGGAAATAAAGCTTCAAGAGATACTTTAGATATTTCAAAATTAATAGATATTGCGGTTTCTTTTACGCACGGTTAAGATATGCGGTCCTTGGTTTCACATCGTCACTGTTCTCAATTGTTGAGTTCAAAAATTCCAAGAATCGCCAGCAAATATCTGCATTTAATTTCCTTTAAAATGGTGTATAAATTGATTTCGTCGAGCAAGGGGCTGCAGAACTATATGATATTCAATCTAAACTTATGTTTTAAAAATGAGCGCAAATCATCGCAACAATGGGGACCTCGAGGGACCGCCACAAAATGGCGCCTAGAAACTGGAAACTTCTTTATTTCACTGGTTCTTGCATGTTCAAAGGCGCTTTAGAGTAATCGAATTAACAGGTGTGTTTTTAGGAGTCTTTAAGAATTTTAATTCAAATCGGGTTTTCATATCGACTATAATTGAGCATTCTAGGGCTGGAGCAAGAAACGTGTGAGATCGTCCGCCAAGGTATCGCTAAGGAGATAATAAGGAGCCAGTCCGTGGTGGCTATTGAAAGCGACGACCGCATATGAATGCATTGATTGAATGACATCTCAAAAGTCAGATTATATAAAATCAAAAATGATATATGGATAAGTTATTCCATATATACTGGTAAAAATGATGCCCAATATGTGATATAAATGTTCAATCAAAAAGTAGAAACTGAAACCATAATTCAGTATGGTATTGTTACAACATCAAACACTCAAATTCAATCCTTTGTTAAATTGGTAGCCAGTGTAGATGAGCAAGTATCGTGGTCCCTAATTTTAGCTATCGCAATAATTCAAACCACGCGATTTTGAACTGTTCAACAAGTTGGAGTTTGTGTAAAGATGAGTTTGAAATGGAGTGGAATTCAGATATTACTGTTTGCATGTTTATGTCTATTACCGGTACTCAATCTTTTTACTAATCATAGAAAATTGTGGTAAAATATTTGACTCTACGTTTTAGATTGTATCTCTCCACGCCAGAGTTAATCACGGATATCGGACTACAAAAGCATTCCTTGTGTAAAGCTCAACTTTGTAAATTCCTGGAAAAGCTCGCCTCGGATATTTCAATAATGATTAAACATTAATTTTCCCAACGAAAAACCTAAACAAACCAATGTACGCTTGCTTTAAGTTTGCCAATGCACTATCGTTGCTTTTTCTAGCTATTTGTACTGTTTGCCACAAAAAGATTGCATCCTCTATTACAGGAATTAAGGATACAACTCTGGGACCAGTTAGTTTAGATTAACCATTATACAATATGATACATGGCCAAATACACTGTTAATATGTAAAAGATCCACTATGTACACATTTCAAATTTCAAACCAAGTTTTATCACTAGAACATTACGACACAACGTTCAATTTCTCACTAGAGATCATCCTTTTGAATTTGTTTGTACACAGTGAGTTTTCGTATCGTATTATCGTATTATCGATTCTCCGCATTTGAGTGTGACTATTCTACAAGTACAAAGTTATTTTAGCAATGAAGTTTTAATTGTCATTGTTAATGTTAACTATCCACTGGAAAACTTACTAACTTTTGGCAACTGACCTTAGATCGTGGAATAGTCTCAGGTGGCCTGCAGATCCACTCTTGATTTGTACTACTACTAAAGAAATAAACATTATAAGACTTAACAAGTATATTAAAGTACCATTTATCTTTATATCGCGATAATTCGCGTACGTATGATTGAAAAACGATATTCTATCGAGTCTCATGTTACGTACTTATGATTATTGTGTATAGAATCAATAATTAGCAACCTTCCACGGATACGAAGCGGCCTAAGTTTACATCCTACCATAATTTTCCTCGAAACTCTCAGCATTATTCGAAGGGTCGGTCTTATATGAAGAAAATATATGAAGGACATGGTCACAGGTTAGGCCAAAAATCTTCCCCGAAAACTTCAAATTTTTACAAGCAAATATAATATACTTCATGCTTTTCGTGCAGAAAAAATGCATGTCCACAAATTGTAAATTGTGTTTTCAAAGTAAACGATTGAGTGTGGAATTGTTTTGAATTCAGGGTTCTCCAATTTACTCTCCGGTATTTTACAATTGCTTCAATAAGACAAGTCACACTATTGTTGTGATCAGATGGCCAATTGAATACTTCTTCATTATATTGAAAGATACGTTATACTTAATGCATCTTTTCTTAGGCCTTACAGCTTTCTCTATTGGTCAGCGTAAACTTATGGGTAATTTTGAGTGATCACTCAGAATTACCCATAAGTTTGAATTCTCGCTGAACTACTACATCCCTATAACACATTAATATATACTTCATATCAGGCGATTAACTTTGATCTGTGGTCAGTGGACAGCAGCTACGAAACTACTACATTATCATTCCTTCTATATTCATATATATGATGTGATATAATATCTTCTTTAATGTTCAGTTTATACGTCTTGAACAAGTCTCGCATATTGATACCGATACGCACGTTCACGCGAGTGAAATGTGCACGTTACAGGCTCAAATGCACACGTTACAAAGCGCAACATAGTTCGTTCAAAACCCCACGAGATAAATCTTTGGAATTTAGTAGGAAATTCCAAAGTTAGCTCACTACCTATAAATCTGACAAGACTTTTCAAGCGACAAATTTAAATATAAGAGCTAGTAGTTCTAACGAAGGGTTCAGGCAAAACCCCGTGTCATTTCTAAAAACATTTAACCGGTAATTAGAGAGAACTTGTGTAGCTTACATGTAGAAGAGCTGTTATATTTACGTTCAGGCCAAATTAAATCATTTGATACCAGACACGACTAAGTTGTTTCTGAAACAGATAAATATAGCTATGTGGTCAGTATTGGTCAACATTTGGTCAGTTGGAATAGTGTTGTTAGATGAAAGCCCACACAATATCTAATTATTAGACACCAAACACGACTGCGTTGCTTCTAAAATAGACAAATTACTTAAAGTATTGGTCAGTATTGGTAAAAAAATTGGTCAGTTAAATAGTTGTTAGATCATAGCCCGCGCCATATTTAGTCGCTCGACGCCCAAACACGATTTTATGGCTTTACTAAACATATAAATTACTTATGGGGGGTTATGGTTTGCACTGATAACTGGTCAGTACTGGTCAAGTATTGGTCAGTTAAACAATTTTTAGATTAATGCCCACATCATTTCTAGTTATTTGACACCAAACAACTTAATTGTTTGCAAAACAAATAATTTACTATATATGGTACTGGTCATGCAGTGGTCAGTTAATAGACCATGGTCCGAGCCACGAGTTATTTGATACCAAACATGATTGGATTGTGTCGTTTCGAAAATTTATCTGTTGGGCAATTTGTGGTCAGCCCTGGTTCGTTAGGTTCTTATTTTGCGGGCATTTTATCTCGAACCACCGAAAGACTGAATTACTAATTAATATAACAGATCATTAATTGCTGAAAATGTCATGAAGATTATGTTTAACTAATAGTCCTTGTCTGAATAAAATGTCTCTAGTATGGGTGCTATGGAATCATGTCCTTAACTGTACACCGTACTGTATCTTTGTACTGTACCTTTTTATTTTCACTACTACCGTAATTGACTATGATGTTTTCAAGTGGTCTTAAGTACCGCTAATAGCCGAAAGTCGTTGATTTATGTTTACGATTACGATTACGATTACGATTTATTTACACTCCAACCATTTCCATGGTATATGGAGGAAAACTATTTCACATGTATATACAAATATTTACAAAACAACACTAAAGTGATTACAATTTAGAGAATGAAAACGTAACAATATATATATATATATATATATATATATATATATATATATATATATATATATATATATATATATATATATATATATATATATATATATATATATATATATATATATATATATATATATATATATATATATATATATATATATATATATATATATATATATATATATATATATATATATATATACATCAACTATTTACAATACTATATATACTATTGGAGGGATTTATATACATCTAAGCCGGTCTTATGTGAAATTTACATACAGCGCCACCCGTTGGTAGTAAAACTAACCCGAGCAATACGGGTGTTAGAGAGATACGCTAGCAAACCGGCATTCTCATAATGGCAAAAAATGTACCGGTACAATACCGGTACCGATGTTTCTCTTTTTCCAGTTTTCTTAAAGTCATTCATAAAAAGAAATTGCTTATTGACCTAGCTTCATGTTTCATGTTTCAATAATTTCTGATAAGTAGAAGCCTGGACCTGACTGGAGTCCACACGTTTTCACTGCTATTTGGCAGCCCTTTTGAGAATATACAAGAAAAAACCAAATCTAGAGGAATAAAGAGAAGTGAATGACCAGGATGGGAAAACTTTAGTATTATTCACTCTTGAATGTAGTAGTTGCCTGACCTCAGTTACTTGCAGGGTTGAGCACATAGAAACCACAGGGTTCCAGATCTGCGATGATATGAACTGTTTGATGCACCGCGATCATAACCACTGGGATAGACTTTAGTAGGAAATTCCAAAGTTAGCTCGCTACCTACTATAAAAATCTGACAAGACTTTTCAAGCGACAAATTTAAATATAAGAGCTAGTAGTACTAACGAAGGGTTCAGGCAAAACCCCGTGTCATTTCTAAAAACATTTAACCGGTAATTAGAAAGAACTTGTGTAGCTTACATGTAAAAGAGATGTTATATTTACGTTCAGGCCAAATGAAATCATTTGATACCAGACACGACTAAGTTGTTCCTGAAACAGATAAATATAGCTATGTGGTCAGTATTGGTCAAGATTTGGTCAGTTTGAATAGTGTTGTTAGATGAAAGCCCACACAATATCTAATTATTAGACACCAAACACGACTGTGTTGCTTCTAAAATAGACAAATTACTTAAAGGTCAGTATTGGTAAAAAAATTGGTCAGTTAAATAGTTGTTAGATCATAGCCCGCGCCATATTTAGTCGCTCGACGCCCAAACACGATTTTATGGCTTTACTAAACATATAAATTACTTATGGGGGCTTATGGTTAGCACTGATAACTGGTCAGTACTGGTCAAGTATTGGTCAGTTAAACAATTTTTAGATTAATGCCCTCATCATTTCTAGTTGTTTGACACCAAACAACTTAATTGTTTGCAAAACAAATAATTTACTATATATGGTACTGGTCATGCAGTGGTCAGTTAATAGACAATGGTCCGAGCCACGAGTTATTTGATACCAAACATGATTGGATTGTGTCGTTTCGAAAATTTATCTGGTGGGCAATTTGTGGTCAGCCCTGGTTCGTTAGGTTCTTATTTTGCGGGCATTTTATCTCGAACCACCGAAAGACTGAATTACTAATTAATATAACAGATCATTAATTGCTGAAAATGTCATGAAGATTATGTTTAACTAATAGTCCTTGTCTGAATAAAATGTCTCTAGTATGGGTGCTATGGAATCATGTCCTTAACTGTACACCGTACTGTATCTTTGTACTGTATCTTTTTATTTTCACTACTACCGTAATTGACTATGATGTTTTCAAGTGGTCTTAAGTACCGCTAATAGCCGAAAGTCGTTGATTTATGTGAAATTTACATACAGCGCCACCCGTTGGTAGTAAAACTAACCCGAGCAATACGGGTGTTAAAGAGATACGCCTCTTCCATGTTCTCCCCCATGGTCTCCCCCATGGTCCGCAGGCACTAAAGAGAGTCTCTCCCTCAGGAGGTAGCTAGCAATTCACTCATTGTTACACAAGGAAAATCAATAGAATTATCCGAAACATTAAAAAGAAATTTATTCAAAAAGAACAAAATTATTACAATGACGATTGAAAATCGATTAATTTATTAAAATCGATTACAAGTATATAAAAACAATACACCATGTAAATGTTTTAGCCGAAATATCAAGAGACTTCGTCTGGGACTTACATGAACATTTTTACTAATAAAACATGAGCTAACAAGAGTAATTAAAGCCGGGGATGAAATCTTAATCGCAATTACTTCTAAATAAGGTTTCAAGTTATTTTTGAAAGTGTTTGGTTGGTTTCGGTTCCAGGGGCGGATCTAGGCCCAAATTCAAGGGGTAGCACTCATTCAAGAGGGCACCTGTCCGGATTTGTATTACCACGACGAGGCGAGCACCGAAGGTACGAAGCCACCAAGGGGTTTAGAATCAGTTAAAAATTTGAAGCCCAGCTATCAGAGCATCTGAGGCATCAAAATAGCCTTGTCTGAATTTTAGGCAATAACAAACCACTCTTAGTATTTATTGCAATTTGAATGTGCCCCTTTTAGAATGTGATAGTTATTAGTCATTTTTTTGAGCCAACTATTTTTGAGCCCTTTTCTGAATTTTTATGAACGTGCCCTTATGGCAATACGATGTGCCTTTAGAATTTTTTTGGCAATTTGAACGTGCCGATAGTCACAGAGTTGTGCCCTGTCAGAGCACATCAGTACGGTAATATGATTGAACACATGCGCCCTCATTTTGGAGATCAATCGTGCCCATAACAGGATTTTTCAAACTATTTTTGGAGCCCTTTTCTTAATTTTTTGCAAATGAACGTGCCCTTTTTCGCAATATATGTGCCCTTCTTGACAATATAACGTGCCTTTTGGCAATTGATTCAATGAAACGTGCCATTTTTTGCAATATAAAGTGCCCTTTTCCGCAATAATTCAAATTCTAATTAATTTCATAGGTCCGGACGTCGGATTTTGCAGGCGCTGTATTTTCACGAGAATCTTTTTGAAAAGGGCACTTCACAAATTCAAGGGGTCGCACGTGCCGCAGGTGCGACCCCTGTATCCGCCCCTGGGTTCATAGCCTAGATAGCGCCGATGGCCGATACGCAGTCCGCGTTCAACGTTTCATACGGCCCCTGGCAATCGAGGATGATGTGAGTTGTTTGGTCGTCGGGCGTCCGTAAAATCTATAAAAAAATCCGATACTGATATTAAAAGATCTACGATATAATCATTTCTATTTCTATCGATAGTCGAATTGATATTTCGATACATCAATTGAAATTGATAATGATATATCATTTCGACGGTTCGGTTATAGAATCCGTATCCGAGTGCCACCGATTCAAACACACCACGTGGTCCGGCATCCGATAGTATCCGTTCCGTTGATTGGATCCTATTGTTTCCGTCACGGTGATTGGCTCGCCCGTTGCGCGCATTATCATTCATGCTAAATCGAGCGATGTAAGTAAACGTGTTGGTGATTTTTTTCGATTTAAATCTCTTTACATCCGTTAAATCGGATCGTTTTGCGGTAGATTTTACGGCCAATATCACAGAAGAGGTCGTTTGGACGGCGCAGAAATAATTTTTGACGATCATCTATTGATGTAAACTGATATTTCAGACGATGTTTTAACTCGATATTCCGTCGTCTGAAATGGCGCCACTTTCCGCACCCATCCCGCTCCTCAATCCTGATCGCCGCCGATATTCTTGAGGCCGATCTTTTTGAGATCTCAAATTTATGCAGGAGAATATCATCACAGCAGCGACTGGTTGAAAAAATGAGATGGTCGAACGAACGGCAGAAGAAAACTGAAGAAACAAAGCCCCGTCGGCGGCGATCCCTCTCCCTCCTATCCTACCTCTTCAGCCCGGTGGCCATTTTTTTTGTAAACTAGGCCTAAGTTTTTGAAGTGAAGTTTTGATTTTAGACCCGAGCTTTATACGTAGCTAAGGGTAGAAAATAAACAAAGCTTCCAGGTTGGGGTAGAGCTAGCTGAGTTCATTTTTGTCCAGTGTTAAGGGGTGTGAAATGAAGGGTCATTAGTCCTAAAGATCAGAAATTATTTTGATAAGAATTATTCTGAATTGAGAGCTGCATCTGAAAATCAGCATTCGATCTCGGTTTCATCTTTGTTTTACTTTGAGTTAAAATTAGTTCATTTCAATTTGCTTTAAACCTGAACTCTAAATCTGAGTTCAAAATTGATTGTAGTTAAAACATTGAAAATGAACTCAGTTAGCTCTAACTTACAACTGTGGAACTGGGTCCAGAACTGTGAAACTGGATCCTGATAGCTGCCTATATGAAATATACGACCCTGGGTACATTTTCCCAAAACGAAATTAATCCTAAATCGATTCAATATGCACCCGTGTTGGAGTAATTTAAAAGCGATTTTAGAGTAAGATTTTCTTCACGTAGGGCCTAGTCTAATTAGGTCCAGGGGTCAGTTTCACAAAAAATTTATTGGTGAGATAAACTGAATTAAATGTAAATATTTTTAGAATCGATTTGAAAAACTTTCTTGCCAAGCTCATCTGCCAGCTGACAATTTAATCCGATAGACACGAATTCATAGTATCCACTAGATGGCGAACTAGTCAAACCCTGGCTGCTCAAAATGTAACGGCATGTCTTACAGTTGTTTGAATACAATACAACTCACTGAGACCTTAGATCACTATTAGCTGCGGATGATGTTGATACAAATCAACAAATAATAGGCAAAATATTATTATATTCTAGAATTATCTATTCTCATAAAATACTGAGCCATGAAATAGATTTTGGTGTCAAATTTATGTGATGAAATTGCTTCCCCGATTTTAGTTGGCCCTGGTTTTACAAGATTTTTGTATCCATTAGTGTTGGTAAAGAATATTGTTTTTCGATTAATTTCTATTTCAACTAGATTTGGCCGCACATCAGGTGGCCTAGCTCAGTCAGTTTTGGTAGTACGTAACCTGTTATAAAGGTCTCAAATGAGATGGCACAGATAGGCGGCCAACCTTAAACTTTGATATTTAATCCATTTTACGTTGTATTGAAGATCATTTGAGTTAAAGAAGATTTAGGGTATCCCTCAATGCAGTTTAAATGGAACCGATGCTTTTAGATCAGCTGCCCATCTGTGCTTACCCTTTTGACCCGTTTCTTTAATATCAGGTATATACTACCTAAACTTACTGAGGGGCAGTCGTTTTTTAATCCATTGCACACTGTATCAAATGATTACAAAAAAGCCTTAGCAACTGAAGTTTGCTATGTAGGCATGGAAATAAATTGTTAGAATTTAATGTTGGAATCATAGAGCCACTTTTGTTAGAATGTTAGAATCATAGAGCCACTTTTCTTTATTTTAACTGTTTTCAATGAAGACTTTTTTGCAATCCTTAAATACAGTGTAGAATGGATCAGAAAACAATGTTTTTCGTCAACTGCCAGTCCTTTCTGGTCCTAATAAGACTTCTATCAGGTATATACCACTAAAACTGACTGAGCTAGGACACCTGATGTGCAAGTCAAGTCGAAATAGAAAATAGCTGTACAATTTTCGAGAAACTGACTCTTGGACCCAATTAGACTTGGACCCACTTAGATGAAGAATATCTTAGGCTAAAAAAAATTGATACCTTGTTTCTCCGCTCTGCTGAGCTTAAATGTTGACCCGGCCGGCCGCCTATCTACCCTATACATTACTTTTTTTTTAAAATCGTGATCAATTTTACCATAACAGACCCGGCTGCTATAGAAATGAACTGTTTACAAATTTTATCATATTTTACAAAAATGACCCGGCCGCTGCGGAGAAACAAGGTATCATTTTTGTTTAGCCTTACACTTAGAATCGATTATAAAATTTCATCATTAACCCTTTCAGTGCTGACTGATCAATAGCTTATAGTGCTGGAGATAATTTTAAAATTTTGAAAAATTCTGCCCTAGTTTGTTGAATAACGGGAATACCACTATAGTGCGTCTACACCGCGGCACGGTGTATCATTAGCTACCGTATTTTTCGGCCAATAAGCTGGAGGGAGTTTTTTAGCCTAAAATACATGGATTTCATAAAGCTTCGCCCAATCAGCCGAGGCCCTTCATCAGAGATTTTAATTCAATGATTTGTCAATTAGTTTGTCTTAATTGACGATTTAAGAGGCTGGCCGATGTGTGAGAGTGCTGTGTATACTATCATCGCCGAGTGACTGTGCTATATATAGACTCACTCAGCTGATTACTATACACACAGCCATACACGCAGTACAGCGGCTCACTGCTGATTTGCATATGTACTAATGTATGAACTGACACGTGGTAGTACGATGAACTCGCGCGTTATATAAATGTATACCATTGCCGCTGTGCGGTGATGGAACAATCAAAGTAAAAATAAAATAGTTCAAAATAGATTATAATTGGTAGTAAATAATGACCTCAAATAAATATCGACCACTTTTCTTGATTTTGACGATCATTGGGAGCATTAGAGTGGCATAGATCGGGAAGTGATTTTTTATGTCAGATCGTATCCGCCCAATCACGATATTTTGGGTAAAAATCTGAGGCCGGAAAATACGGTACTAGTATTTCACTATGTTTGACAGGTGCTGTCATCTTTCAATAGAGATAAAAACTAATTACTTATTACATCAAGACACCACAGTGCGGTGTACTAGCAAAATCTATCACCGATTTATATACCACACTGTGCTGTAGACACACTGAAGGGGTTAAACTTTTGAAAACACCTCAATTTGGTCTCGATACGACCAGAGTGAAAATGTGCAGTCTGAATAAACAGTTGTATTTACATCCACTTTACACCATATTGAAGAATTGCCAAAAAGTCTTCATTTTCTCATGTTGCAATTACAAAAGATCAGCCATTTTTTAAATTCTAACAAAATGTTTCTTGTGTTTCCATGCCTCTGAAATATGATTTTTGATGATTTGAAAATGATTTAAAATGGTAGGCATGGAACATATTGTTAAAATTTATTTAGTTCATAAAATGGAGTCTCTTCTCTGATTCAAATCAGTTAAAGACGATTTTTTGACAATCCTTTGAAAACAGTGTCAGATGGATATAGAAACGATGGTTTATCTGGACTATACAGTTTCACTGGTCCTGTTGAGACCAAGTTGAGAAAAGTTTAAACACGAAAATAAAAAATTTAGTGTGTATTACTTTGGATAACTGATCTGGGTTTTTTGGCACCCTACACAAATTTAATTTCTTCAACAAAAATGTCAAAAAGATTTCATTTAAAGCGGCTATCAGGATCCAGTTCCACTGTTCTGGACCCCCCAGTTCCACATTTCTTGATCAGTTTTTTAGATTTAAAACATTCTGAAATAAACCAAATTTCAACTGGTAATGAAAAATGGTAGGGAATCGTTGGTGCCCTCAAAATGTCTTCAATGGAAAATATCTTTAGGGTCTTATTCATTCATTAGCCTTGCCGGTATCCCATTGCGTCCAAAACTGTTGAACTGCATGTATGGCCTGATGGAATTTTGAAATGATAATTCCTAGTTTGGAAATATTTCCAAAAATAAATTTCGGAAATTTTCCTAAAATCAAGGAAATATTTGGGTAATTCATTTATATTTTGTGTATTTGCCAAGTGCAACTTTCGTCAGCGAATTCCCGTGAGAATCATCTGTATCAACCAGTCACCGCTAAAATGTTAACTGAAGCATGATGATATCGGTTCAGTTCCACTTTGGAAAATTGAAAAATCACCCATGAAATACTTAGAAATTTTTAATCCATGTAACTGCAGTAACCACGCATACTGCTTTAGTGCGGTAACACTGGGGCCAGATGTTAATGTGTTGTCTCTGAAATTGTTTCTATTAAAACCCAAGGGCTACCCTCCATAGCCCTGACTGATTACAGATCTGTCATCTGGCGGATTTGTTTACAATCGATATGCCAATTTTCAAATGATGATAAGTGTCGTCGCTTAAATGTTTATGATGTCTCTATTTTGTTTTCTAGAAATATGGCTCCAAAACGAAAGCAGATAGTAAGTATTCATTTTTTTTTGTTCCAATAATATGTCTGTATCTACATTGATACCTAGTATACTTACCTGAGTAGATGTGCACTACGTCATCGATATATCGGAGCTAGATTTAAATCCCCCGCCCCCACTCCCCCTTGTGTTGGCGTTCATACCAACCCATCAAAGATACCGTCCACTCCACCTCACTAACCATCCAGGATACAGATGGAATAATGAATTAAATGTGGAATTGAACCCGGGACCGGTTATCATTTGATGTTACAATCAATATTCAAAACTGAAACATTTTCTGGGGCCGGTTCCATAGTCAGGGCTTACACTTAAGATCAGTCTAAGACCAACTTGGTTCTATAGCCAATCTAACAACTTAAGACCAGTCTTAAGATTTAAGACCACTTTCGGACTTAAGTCTCGATTGACGTGCAACCGCCCCCAGATGCTTATTTTTCAAATAATTCTAATGAATGTGAATGTTATTGTTCTTTTCTAACAGCCAGAAGTCCTGGAGGAAATTCCGCCGCCAGTAAGTTTAGATTTTATGATATCATTTTATATAAACCTGTTTTGTTTAACCTGGTCCTCTGAAGCCGGTTAGACTGATATTATCTTTAACCCGTGCTCAGCTAACTGAATTCACTTTTAATCAAGTTAACCCAGATTTATTAAAGTAAACATTGGTCTCCATAAAACTGGCGCTTAGATTCATTGATCATTTAATGAATGATTTTTATAGATATGAATGTTAATTCTCTTTTCTAGATAACAGTAGAAGCGGAAATTCATTTTGTAAGTTTTCTATTAATCTCCTCGGTGGAATATGATATCTACCATTTTCGCTGAGAGTCATTGAAACTTCATAACTCTTTAAGCAAGTTGTAACTGATTCGTCTTCAGTTTGTGCGCGCGCTAACTTACACATACGCTTATATTTGCGCATGTAGTTCATAATTATCATCAAACTCGTAGTAATAACGATAATAGTAATGATGATAATTACAATTGTCATTTTTAAAGTGCAAATATCCCGATAAAAGGAATTATCAAACTGATTTATCGCGTGGTGTTTTTGGTTTTCGCTCATTGTAACAAGTTTACTCTGATGAAATCTTTTTCCAGATATTAAACCTGTCTGGTATTCGTTTTAATAATGATCTCTGTTAAATGTGTGCTACTCAATATGAAATAACAACGCAATTAATTACTATTCTTTCATCGCGACAGTTTGCTGCTGCAGCAGCAGCAGCAGCAGCAGCAGCAGCAGCAACGACAACAGAAGTTTGAATTTTTCTGTTTCATGGACTCTATATCGTTTGAATCAAACTGTAAAACAAACAAATACAGAAATATCAAAGTTACAGAGATCAGAGTTTTAATGCAAGAAATTAATGAATTCTCTTTTCTTTTATTGCAACAGAACAGACAAACAGCGACGAATACAGTAAGTTTGAATTTTTCTGTTTAATGGACTTTATATTGTTTAAATAAAACCCTAAAACAAACGAATACTGAAATATCAGGGTTTTTCCAAATACAGATATAAAACTTGTCTCTTGTTTTAATTATAATATGATCTCCTGTGTTTAATGTTTGCTACTGAATATGAAATAATGCAAGAAATTCATGAATTCTCTTCTTTTTTTTTATTGCGACAGAATTCAGCGACGATGACAACAACAACAGCATCAGAAGTAAGTGAGAAGTTTTCTGTATCATGGAATTTCTAGTCGTGTTTATTTCTTTCTTACAGACGATGATTTGTTTGTGATTTTCATCGTATATTTCATACCGGGAACAAAGTCATGAAAATAATCCTGCTTTCAATGAAATAAATTCCCGTCACTTAGAATTATTTTATAATCAAGTTTTTTTTAATATAATATTAGCGCACACAGTCAAATCTGGAAACATTTGCTCACGGATATATGTGCATATATTTTATGTATCTCTTTTATTGATGTATTAATATTTACTGTATTTAACGTGTGAACGTGAAATAACAAAACTAAAATGAATTCTCTTTTTTTCTTTCATGTCATCAGCGTAAACAAACAGCAGCAAAGGCAGTAAGTATTAATTCTTCTGTTACCTTGAAACAACCGATTCTTATGAGTTTTTCAACAGAATTATCATCAAAGTTACAGAATTTAATCGGAGTTCGATTCCCTTCATAACTTATCGTTTTTGACCTGAATGTGAATGTTATTGTTCTTTTCTAACAGCCAGAAGTCCTGGAGGAAATTCCGCCGCCAGTAAGTTTAGATTTTATGATATCATTTTATGTAAACCTGTTTTGTTTAACCTGGTCCTCTGAAGCCGGTTAGACTGGTATTATGTTTAACCCGTGCTTTGTTAACTGAATTCACTTTTAATCAAGTTAACCCAGATTTATTAAAGTAAACATTGGTCTCCATAAAACTGGCGCTTAGATTCATTGATCATTTAATGAATGAATTTTATAGATATGAATGTTAATTCTCTTTTCTAGATAACAGTAGAAGCGGAAATTCATTTTGTAAGTTTTCTATTAATTTCCTCGGTGGAATATGATATCTACCATTTTTGCTGAGAGTCATTGAAACTTCATAACTCTTTAAGCAAGTTGTTACTGATTTCGTCTTCAGTTTGTGTGCGCGCTCACTTACACATACGCTTATATTTGCGCATATAGTTCATAATTATCATCAAACTCGTAGTAATAATGATAATAGTAATGATAATAATTACAATTGTCATTTTTAAAGTGCAAATATCCCGATGAAAGGAATTATCAAACTGATTTATCGCTTGGTGTTTTTGGTTTTCTCTCATTGTAACAAGTTTACTCTGATGAAATCTTTTTCCAGATATTAAACCTGTCTGGTATTCGTTTTAATCATGATCTCTGTTAAATGTGTGCTACTCAATATGAAATAACAACGCAATTAATTACTTTTCTTTCATCGCGACAGTTTGCTGCTGCAGCAGCAGCAGCAGCAACGACAACAGAAGTTTGAATTTTTCTGTTTCATGGACTCTATCGTTTGAATCAAACTGTAAAACAAACGAATACAGAAATATCAAAGTTACAGAGATCAGAGTTTTAATGCAAGAAATTAATGAATTCTCTTTTCTTTTATTGCAACAGAACAGACAAACAGCAACGAATACAGTAAGTTTGAATTTTTCTGTTTAATGGACTTTATATTGTTTAAATAAAACCCTAAAACAAACGAATACTGAAATATCAGGGTTTTTCCAAATACAGGTATAAAACTTGTCTCTTGTTTTAATTATAATATGATCTCCTGTGTTTAATGTTTGCTACTGAATATGAAATAATGCAAGAAATTCATGGATTCTCTTTTTTTTATTGCGACAGAATTCGACGACGACAAGAACAACAGCACCAGAAGTAAGTGAGAAGTTTTCTGTATCATGGAATTTCTGTGGTGTTTATTTCTTTCTGACAGACGATGATTTGTTTGTGATTTTCATCGTATATTTCATACCGGGAACAAAGTCATGAAAATAATCCTGCTTTCAATGAAATAAATTCCCGTCACTTAGAATTATTTTATATATCAAGTTTTTTTTATATAACATTAGCACACAGTAAAATCTGGAAACATTTGCTCACGGATATATGTGCATATATTTTATGTATCTCTTTTATTGATGTATTTATATTTACTGTATTTAACGTGTGAACGTGAAATAACAAAACTAATATGAATTCTCTTTTTTTCTTTCATATCATCAGCGCAAACAAACAGCAGCAAAGGCAGTAAGTATTAATTCTTCTGTTACCTTGAAACAACCGATTCTTATGAGTTTTTCGTCAGAATTATCATCAAAGTTACAGAATTTAGTCGGAGTTCGATTCCCTTCGTAACCTATCGTTTTTGACCTGAATGTGAATTTATTGTTCTTTTCTAACAGCCAGAAGTCCTGGAGGAAATTCCGCCGCCAGTAAGTTTAGATTTTATGATATCATTTTATATAAACCTGTTTTGTTTAACCTGGTCCTCTGAAGCCGGTTAGACTGGTATTATCTTTAACCCGTGCTCAGCTAACTGAATTCACTTTTAATCAAGTTAACCCAGATTTACTAAAGTAAACATTGGTCTCCATAAAACTGGCGCTTAGATTCATTGATCATTTAATGAATGATTTTTATAGATATGAATGTTAATTCTCTTTTCTAGATAACAGTAGAAGCGGAAATTCATTTTGTAAGTTTTCTATTAATCTCCTCGGTGGAATATGATATCTACCATTTTTGCTGAGTCATTGAAACTTCATAACTCTTTAAGCAAGTTGTTACTGATTTCGTCTTCAGTTTGTGTGCGCGCTTACTTACACATACGCTTATATTTGCGCATATAGTTCATAATTATCATCAAACTCGTAGTAATAATGATAATAGTAATGATAATAATTACAATTGTCATTTTTAAAGTGCAAATATCCCGATGAAAGGAATTATCAAACTGATTTATCGCTTGGTGTTTTTGGTTTTCTCTCATTGTAACAAGTTTACTCTGATGAAATCTTTTTCCAGATATTAAACCTGTCTGGTATTCGTTTTAATCATGACCTCTGTTAAATGTGTGCTACTCAATATGAAATAACAACGCAATTAATTACTTTTCTTTCATCGCGACAGTTTGCTGCTGCTGTAGCAGCAGCAGCAACGACAACAGAAGTTTGAATTTTTCTGTTTAATGGACTCTATATCGTTTGAATCAAACTGTAAAACAAACGAATACAGAAATATCAAAGTTACAGAGATCAGAGTTTTAATGCAAGAAATTAATGAATTCTCTTTTCTTTTATTGCAACAGAACAGACAAACAGCGACGAATACAGTAAGTTTGAATTTTTCTGTTTAATGGACTTTATATTGTTTAAATAAAACCCTAAAACAAACGAATACTGAAATATCGAGGTTTTTCCCGAATACAGATATAAAACTTGTCTTTTGTTTTAATTATAATATGATCTCCTGTGTTTATTAATGTTTGCTACTGAATATGAAATAATGCAAGAAATTCATGAATTCTCTTTTTTTTTTATTGCGACAGAATTCGACGACGACAAGAACAACAACAGCACCAGAAGTAAGTGAGAAGTTTTCTGTATCATGGAATTTCTGTGGTGTTTATTTCTTTCTGACAGACGATGATTTGTTTCTGATTTTCATTGTATATTTCATACCAGGAACAAAGTCATGAAAATAATCCTGCTTTCAATGAAATAAATTCCCGTCACTTAGAATTATTTTATATATCAAGTTTTTTTTATATAATATTAGCACACACAGTAAAATCTGGAAGCATTTGCTCACGGATATATGTGCATATATTTTATGTATCTCTTATTGATGTATTTATATTTACTGTATTTAATGTGTGAACGTGAAATAACAAAACTAAAAGGAATTCTCTTTTTTTCTTTCATGTCATCAGCGTAAACAAACAGCAGCAAAGGCAGTAAGTATTAATTCTTCTGTTACCTTGAAACAACCGATTCTTATGAGTTTTTCGTCAGAATTATCATCAAAGTTACAGAATTTAATCGGAGTTCGATTACCTTTGTAACTTATCGTTTTTGACCTGAAAAAAGGCGGCTCTAAATCCAATTCGGTTACAGATATCAAACCTGTCTATTTTTGGTTTATTTGTATTGGTCATCAAATTCAATTCTTGGCGCACATTTTTATGCCCATAAACTGGTGCTGATTTTCATAAGCGCAACGATTGAATAGATTCCGACTCGTTTTTTTTCTTTCGCCTGGTAGATTTTCTGCAAAACAAGATGATGTTTTCCATGGTCGATTTACCAATTCCTAGGCTTTGTATTAATGAATTTTATTCTTTTACAGCATCACACTGGAACGAGGTCCACGTTGGCGTCCCCAGACATCGAAGTAAGTTTAGATGTATCCGTTCTGTTGGCTGGTTATCAATTGTAATATGTTGAGACTTGAGATGAAAATGATTTGTATTGTGTTAGTACATGAGGTTAAAGCCTGTTTTTTGTTATGCCGTGTGCGGGGAAGGCAAAACACAAAACGCCGAACAGCAAAATGTCGTGTCCGTTGAACATTTTATTGTTTGTGGGCAAAACGTGTTCTGAAAAGTGTGTTTTCTGTTTTGGCGAAACAAATGTTATGCCGGTGCGGCGGGCTTAAGGCGAGTGAATAATTAGGGTATATGAGAAAAAAAGCGGGAATATAAATGAAGAACATTCGTAACTCTTTGCCTGCCACGCCTATTTTTCAGGCAATGCTGCGTTTTGCCAGGATTTCCGTGTTTTTCAGAGATTCATAAAACAAAAACAAGAAGAGATATCTTCTCATCAAATTTGTTTTATATCTTTGATCTGGTCTTGCATTTTCATGTAAAATAAGCGGCATTTCTTCTAAGAGTGATAAAATCTGTAGCGATAACCAGTGCAGAGGGAGTATTTTGCAGAATATATGCTCGTTCATGCGTGTTCAGCCCCCATTTCAATAGATGATGTCACTCGCACACTGTATAGAACAACTGATGAGTTTGTTTAGTAGTAAAAGGCATTAAACTAACTGGTGTTGTGCGATGAATTCGCCATCTATCGTTAGAGTTAAGAACCAAGCCAACCGTATCGGTACGGTTTTGAGTTAAGAATCAAGCCAACCGTATCGGTACGGTTTTGAGTTTAGAATCAAGCAAACCGTATCGGTACGGTTTTGAGTTAAGAAACAAGCCAACCGTATCGGTACGGTTTTGAGTTAAGAAACAAGCCAACCATTTTGCCAGTACGGTTTTGGCAGGAATGTGATGGGAGATAACGAACAT
Source organism: Tubulanus polymorphus (assembly GCF_964204645.1). Lineage (NCBI taxonomy): Eukaryota > Metazoa > Nemertea > Palaeonemertea > Tubulaniformes > Tubulanidae > Tubulanus > Tubulanus polymorphus. The sequence continues at coordinate 2,967,769 of NC_134035.1, read as the reverse complement.
ACGAGTACGTGTTTGGGTGGAAATGAGTTAAGGAGCCACGTCGGATCAACCCACCTCCCAGTATATATCATCCAAGGGCATAACTCTTTCAGCACTCACGGGTGATTTGATAAAAAAAAACACTCAGAGTGCCCATCATTGGTAACATAAAAGTAGGAAAATCGATAGAAACTTTCGAGCTCCATAGAGTGAAAACTGTAAGAGATGAGCTTAATGTTAATTGAAAGGTTTCTAGGGTATGACTGACCCTTAGAAAAGATTGGTAACAATTTTTTGAAAAATGATCTAATTTGCACGAATTATAGCTCTTTTTAAGAGCCTCAAAACGCTAAGCGCCACACATGGCATTATAAGTGGATTCGTTGTTTAAGAGACCAGAGAAAAACATTCGACTAAGAAACTCTGTCGTCACAAGGGTTTGAACCTAATTTGCACGAATTATAGCTCTTTTTAAGAGCCTCAAAACGCTAAGCGCCACACATGGCATTATAAGTGGATTCGTTGTTTAAGAGACCAGAGAAAAACATTCGACTAAGAAACTCTGTCGTCACAAGGGTTTGAACCTATAAACCCTGGAGCCAGTGACCGGCGGCTTAGTCCACTTGGCCACTGCGCCTCTCCAATTAATTATAGCTCAGCGACCAGTTTATTTGCTAACTCCTTAAATTTCAGGTATAGGATAAACAACCCAAGGGCTTAACGACAATTTATTGAAATGTCGTTTTTGAGATGCTCTCACGATTCAATCTTTTGATGCAATTTTTTGGTAATTCGACTGTATTATCTAACGGGAGGGAGTGTTAATAGCGAAGCAAATATCGCAACTTTTTTGATGCCGTAAAAACTGGAATTACAACGATGTTCATATACATTCATACCTGTGCGTTATTTAAAACAGGTTCTCATAGGCGTCCCCAGGAATTTTCATACGGGGTTCGAATAAGCATCAATCCAGCATCCAAGCACAATGTCTGGTGTTTGGGGGGCCTCCCCCAAAAAACTTTTTTTTAAATTTGAGGCTTTAGAGACGTTTTCCAGGCTCTAAATGAATCACTTAGAGTTAAAGGACTTAAGTCAAATTGGCAAGAAAAATCTTGAACATTGATTACATGTTAACTTGAGAAGTTAGCTATCTTGAAAAGGGTCCGCTACCCCTGCACCCCTCGGGGACGCCTATGGTTTTGTGTGAGTCAATGTGCGCTACGTCATCAATATTGGAGCATTTCAAAATAACAATTACAATTGTGAATGTTCGCTTATCCATTTTGTAATATAACGCTTGCCAGTGGTCCGGTATCACTCCCGAACTCGCTTCCACCAGCCCCCTGGCCTCATGAAGCGTGATTTCATTACTGGCGCTGTTGCGCGTGACGTCATATATCGATTTGCGAAATACTTCCTTGTTCGGTAAAACGTTCGCTGATTGGTCTATTTAACGGGAAAACCAACATAAGTCTACTGACGGTTTGTTACAAGCGCTGTGATTGGTACGACCGGATTCTGGTCGGCTAGTAACGACTCCATCGACTCGTGAGGTCAGGGGGTTCGGGGAACAGCTTTAGCGTAGTGGGTTCGAATCCCTTGACAGGTGAAGATTTCAATATTGAAGCATTTCAAAATAACAATTACAATTGTGAATGTTCGCTTATCCATTTTGTAATATACAGTGTTGCCACTTCTCCGGATTTCTCCGGAATTCCGGATTTAAAAAAAATCCAATTTCATTTCCGGATTTTCGGGAGAAGTCAAATAACCACAAAAGAAAACATCGCGAAAAAAATAAAATCAATTCGGGATTCGACCCTAAACATCAAAACGTGACGGCTCCGTAGAGGGTTCGAAAAAGCCGTATTGTGCTGCCACGTAGTGGCAACAACCCCGCGCGCAGTACACGATTAAACCAAGATGACGCGACGATCGAAATCGACTGACGCTTCGTTTGTTTTTTGGCTCTGGTTTATATATGAGGTGTATTTGCCGGAGCCAATTGCTATTTGAAAAAAAGATCTATAGGCGGTAATGAAAGTGAGGCCTATAACGCGTATTGCGCCAGAACGCATCTCCTGGCGTTCTAATTTAAAAATTTTTTGGGGGGGAGGGCCCCAGACCCCCGACTTATTTTCCGGATTTTTAGCTTCACATAAGTGGCAACTCTGAATATAACATATTTCATTCTGTATGTTTTCTGTTCGATAAATTTTATATATGTCTTATTGGCAATAGACATTTGTGTACCGGTATTACCTCGTTGATATATCGGGGCTAGAGACTAGAGATTTTGCCGGTCAGTTCAATTCAATCATCGATATATTCAAATTCAACATATATTTATTGATCCTGCTAGTAGTCACACTGATTGACTACCCCGACTCATCGGACGGAACAGGAACACGGAGAACTTGAAGAATAAAGATGTAACTGACATACGACAACACTGCTTTCGTAACTTTCATTCCTATGAAAGGAAAATACAGAATTCGACCCCGATTAATTCATATATCGTCAATCGTTGACAAGCAATTCATGTGTCATTCAAGGTGTCAATAAACACCTCTCAGTTTTCCTCTAATTGATATTTATGGAGATGTAAAATTTTTCATTTATATTTCAGGAAATCGAAACAGTTTTCGAATTAAAGTTGGGGACGTCGCTCAGGGCCTCGTTCCAGAAGACGCTGACGCGAAAACATCCGGTAATGTGAAAAAGATTGATTTCAAAGGAAGTGCAGCTTACCCTAGGGGGAGCCACTTTGATTACATAAATTAAACAGTCAAAGGGTGAAAATGCTCTATACATTTTGTATTCAATTCATTACTTTCACGTTAAAATGACTTTGGATATAACGACTTATCTAACTATTTCTTAGTTTTATTATAAACCTGAGAATTCCGTCCAAAATAAAACATTTTAATAATTTCATATCGATTATAAACGAACAGATTACTGAAATTCATTGTTGTATATAACGAGCTTTCAGTGAATGACGTTTATTTCTCATCACTTTCAAACTGCTACTGATTTAAAATGCTCATACAGTCTCTTTTGTTCTCTATTTACAGCAAGTGATCGTAGATACGCCGAGGGTACACGCCATTGTGGTAGTTCGTGGGCCGAAAGTAGCAGTTGACAACTGCTACGAGTACGCCCACGAACTACGCGACCGGCTCGTCGCGCAGGAGGTAAGAATAATAGTGTTAATAATATCCATACTTGATTATGACAACTATAATATGAGAGTATATTAATGTTTCTTCGGTTGTGGGGGCCATCTAATCTTACTCAGTGTGTGCAGTCCCAGCATCATCCAGCCTGCAATCCTCGGTGCGATATAGGGCACACGTTAACCCCTATTGAAGGATGTCATCGGCGGCCATCTTGAATTTATTTTTAGCGCGACAAAGCCTGGACGAACTTTGGTTATCGCAGTTAGTCGACTATTTGTGAACTAAGTGCAACAGAATGTCAGTTATGACTATAGTCAGAAATGATCGACTGTGGTATTGAGCACGGTCGCTGTAGTTCGGACTTCATGATTCCAAGATGGCTGGAATATGTTTCGACTGAGCTATCGCGCGTTCAGTGATTTCCAACCATTGGTCGACTAGCTACGAAAAACCAAAGTTTGCCCTGTATTTCTCGATGGATTCCCGTGAAACTTCGCTTTAAGACGGCTAAGCTTAATTCTTTCGAAGTCAATAACAAATTAAGTAAACTCTGTCGTTTTTTACGAAGACTGCAACATTCTTTACCTGTCTTCCAGTTGTTGCCACTTTGCTAAGTTTTAGTTTCTCCTCATTTTAACAGCTCAGCTGATACCAAACAATCACACAATAATTTCTAGTTTATCGTCGCCGAAATTTCTATTGTTGATTACTCTCATCACTCTTGAAAATAGAAAAAGAATTTAATTGAATCGTTTTTATTTAATAGACTCTGAAAGAGAAGAGAAAAATGGAAGTAAGTAAATTCTTTCGAATAATTACAGGCGGATTTAGGTCACACAGTTACTGAGTCTGAAATAACAAAACTAAATAAATTAATTCTCTTTTCTTTCCAGAGGGAAAGGAAAAAAAAAGCATTAGAAGTAAGTTTGAATTTGTCTGTTTAATGGACTTTATATCTTTTAAACCGTAAAACAAACGAATACAGAAATATCAATTTCAAAGTTACATAAATATCAGAGTTTTTCCAAACACAGGTTAAAAACTTGTTTTTTGTTTCTTTTGTTTTAATCAAGATATGATCTATGTTTAATGTTTGCAACTGAATACGAAATAACGCAAGAAATTCATGAATTCTCTTTTCTTTTATAGCAGACGAAAGCAGCAGCAGCAGCAGCAGCAAAAACAGCAGCAGCATTTGTAAGTTTGAAGTTTTCTGTATCATGGACTTTTTTGTCCGTCTGTTCATCTCTCCATCTGTTCACTTGCGACATTTTCTATGATAGTGACGAGTTTCAAGGTCAACGGTTTTTGTATATTTTCACCGGGGGGCGTTGAATATTAAATAAGTCTGATTATCAAGCGTCCAAATCATTTTTCGCGTGGGATTGGCGACTGGACCACAAGTTCATTGATAATATTAACCAACAGATATATGTAAACCAATGATCATCAAATAATATAACAATCGATTCTTAAAGAGCTTTTCATCAGAATTTTGTCAAAAGTTACAGAATTTAATCTGAGTTCGATTCCCTTCAAAATGATTTACCATGTGGCATGTTTGATTTTAACTTAATGTAAGAAATTTATGCTAATGACATCAAAATCATTTTTCAGATACAGATATCTATATAAACCTGTCCAGTTTTTATGTCTACTGTGTTTATTAACGTTTGCTGCTGAATATGAAATTTAAAACAAAACTGAATTTTCTTTCTTTTATTGCAGCAGAAACCAACAACAACAGCTGCAGTAGCAGCGGCCGTTCCTGCACGAGTAAGTTTCTATTTTATAATTACGATTTTATGATTACGTTCATTTCTCTAACCGAGACCGAAACTTCTCGCACCTTACACTTTACATCCCTATTTCGTTACCTGATATAAGCATTTCATAAGGCTGTGGTAAACCTCTTGGCCTATGGGCAATTATTTTTTGCGATTTTCATCGATTTCCAGACACAGATATAAAACCTGCCCAGTTTTTGTGTCTTCTGTGTTTAACGTTTGCTGCTGAATATGAAATATAAAAAAAAAAACTTACTGAATTTTCTTTCTTTTATTGCAACAGAAACCAACAGCAACAGCTCCGGCAGCGGCAGCGGCCATTCCTGTACGAGTAAGTTTCAATTTTATAATTAAGCGTCATTCGTTTCCCGTGTATTCCCTCGTAGATGATCCTGTCTTAACATCAACTTTAATCCATTAGCACTCAGGAATTGCACTTAACTTAATGTAAGATATTTATGCTAATGACATCAAAATCATTTTTCAGATACAGATATCTATATAAACCTGTCCAGTTTTTATGTCTACTGTGTTTATTAACGTTTCCTGCTGAATATGAAATATAAGAAAAAAACTTACTGAATTTTCTTTCTTTTATTGCAACAGAAACCAACAGCAACAGCACCGAAGGAAGTAAGTCAGCATTTTTCTGTATCATGGATTTTCTGTCGTGTTCATTTCTATCTGACAGCCAATGTATTTCATACCGGGAACAAAGTCATAAAAATTCTCCTGTTCGTTTTATTAAATAACGATACAGAATCAAAACAATATCTATAACGAGGCATCCGTCGCTTAGAACTCATTTATTACGTATATTGATACCTACGTGTGCTACTGAACATAAAATAACAAAACTAAAATTAATTCTCTTTTTTTCTTTCATGGCATCAGAGCAAACAAACAATAACAACAACGAAAGAAGTAAGTTTTGGCCATGTTTTTAGTTTTCGCTCATCACTGACATTACTGATATCTTTCCTCGCAGTCTTAAATCGGCTCCACTCAATTTCTCTCATGAAATGCTTTCCATGTTCGAACTACACGTGATCATGAACTTGAAAATGAAAAATGATTAAATCTAAATGTTGCTCGTTTATTTTATAGGTCACCAGAAAGCGACGCCGATCCGTCGACGAGGTCAGTTTGAATTCTATCGAATCGTTCTCCCGTTATTACTTTCAATCTGTCTTTTCGTCCATAGATAGGATCTCACAATCGCCAGTGGTATAGGCATTGTTCAGCAATTCAAGGGTGCTAATGTCCTAGACAACCTGACAATCTCATTGAATCAGAAAGATTGGGGAATTTGATAGATTTTTACCAAAATCAGGGTGGTCTACCCTCGGTCGGTCGGTCGGTCGGTCGGTCGGTCGGTCGGTCGGTCGGTCGGTCGGTCGGTCGGTCGGTCGGTCGGTCGGTCGGTCGGTCGGTCGGTCGGTCGGTCGGTGATGTTCACGTCTCTGCACCCACAGCTTATGGTTATTCATGAAGACTTGACCATTATTTCCTGTTTTAAGTCGTGTAGATTATTATCATTGTGGTTCAATATAGATTATGACTATCTGAAAGTTGAGATTTACTAAAGAAATGTGTATCAAAATTCTGAATGTTGATTTCAACTTTTTTTAAATATTTTACAGCAACCCGTAAGCCCGCCGAAGATTCCGCGTGACGAGGTAAGTTTCAATTTCATTAAATCATTTTCGATATCGATGTTAAATATTGATAACCTTAGCCCTGTTTCATAGACTGTATATCAATAATACCCTAGAGGTATTTCTTCAACCTGAGCCCGATTTTGTAAACCGGATATCAATGTTACCCAGAGTTGCCAACTGTTCCTGATTTTCGGTATTTGTTACTCTTTTATGACAAGAAATACTGATTTGATTTGTTCGATGCATATGAGAAGTATGAAAGATCTAACTGAGGGTCTTACTGTTGATTACTGATTGATTTGAACATTTATTTTCATATTGCAATTTGTTACTGATAGCACTTTTCAGAGGTTGGCAGCCCTGTTGGTTGCCGATAGGTAAATCTTCAACATAGGTGACAACTTCATAATGAAAACCTTGGTAATAACTGAAAAATTTCGAAATGATCCCAGCTGGTATTATTTTTTCCCAACATCTATGAAACTTGGCTCTGGTGAACGCCTAGCCTCACTGGCAAGCAATTGTGATACTATCGTGACCATATGTCACTTGTGATCAGTAAGTGTCATTTACCAAAAACATACGTACATTTTATCTTAATAAATTTTTTGTATTCTTTTTTATAGGACATCAATTTATTCGACGACCTTTGGGTAAATATCCTTTTGATCGCCTACTCGTTCTCAGTGAATTTGGAGCCATCCCTTTCATTAGTGGGTGGCTCCATATATACTCGCTTTTAGGGTTAGCTAGAATTTTTCATGATATTTCATGTTATTTTGATTACTAGAATGATGATTTCCCAGAGCCGCCGCCGCCGGAGCCCGAGGCTCCTACCATTATCGTAAGTTGTAAAAGATAATTATTTTCGTAGTTCACCAGATTATTATAATCTGATATTGATTTTCCTGCTGAAATATCCATGTTCTAAGAGATCCCATAGCATATCTCCACCAAGGTCAAACTTGGCTAAAGCTACGACCAATTTTGCTCGTAGGCTAAAGGCACCTAGTTTTTGCTAGCTTATTTGTTGTTGGAAAACATAAACACTGGTAATTGTGACCGATCTGTTTGCAGCGCTGCAGCCGCTATATTGTATCATGGGTTCAATTCTAAAATGTCATTACTTAGGGGCAGTTCCGTGGGGGGCTGGTGAATTTGGCTATATTCCTTAAAGATATTTTTTGCCTGACCGCTGCAGCTGCCGCAGTTTAGGGGTCCTAACCAATAAAAATTTTGAAATATGTTCTAATTTCCTTGTATCTGGGACATTCTGTTGGATCGAGTTACTTTAAAAAAAAAAATGTTATTCTGACTATATTCCGGAATACAATGGAATCTAGTTTGGATCCGCTACTGATTAAGCTATATAGAGTAGTATCTTCGGTCCTAAATTAATCACAGCTGAAGCCAGTTATATCTAAAGAGTGTTTGAAAGTAGTCGCACTCGGTCACAGTTTGTATCGATGCGAATATTCATCTTACCGAGTTCATATTATTCGTAAAATTGGCATTGATAATAGCGTGAAGCAATGTTTTTAAGTGAAACTAAGAATGTTTAAAAGTTGCGGCTCGGTCACAGTTTTGTATCGATGTGAATATTCTTCAGACCGAGTTAGTAGAATATTGAAATCATGTCACGCAGCATCCATCGGTTCAATTATCCTCAAAATAGTCTCTAAATCGAGGGTCAACTAAGAATTTCGATCATGGAATCTTTCATCCGTGGTATAGTTATTCAAAACTTGATTTCAGAATTTTTTTTCTTTACATTTCTAGGAATCGGAAATCGCGCGTATTGTGCAAATTGACGTAAGTTTACAATAGACAATTTCAGTTACACATGTTGACACCCAGTGACTTTATAAATACCACCTGCCTGCCATCTACTGACAAAAACTTGAACTTTATTCCATAATGTACACTATACCGTTGTGGTTCTCATAAATCCGATCATTAGTAACAACCTATAACGTAATAATAACTATTTTTGATGGTTCACCAGATGAGGCTTTTTCTTAAATAGCTTGGTTTACGGGAACCGCCTCCCGAAATTTGAAGAAAAGTCAAAAGTAGAATTTTTTTTTACTCCCATCCGTGGAACAAATTCAGTGGAAAACGAGCAAAAAAGTTTTTCACCTTCGCCGAATGAGAATCCCGGCTTGAATGATGAAAAAATTGAAAAACGCACGTTTATTCTTTTTTTGATCACATTTGTGTGCAGAATTCGAACTTTCCAAGGATCATTGTTTTGGACATATGTATATTGCCCTATCGATCGTTCCCTCTTCCTTCAAAAACTGTGTTTATCGCGCTGAGCGAGTTCTTTTTTTTTTAAATTTTCCGAAATGATATTTCAATAGTCTACCCTGTCAACCAAGCTATTAAAAAAATGCGAGATTCGAGATAATTTATTCTGATTTTCATAAATGCTAAATTGAGCTCTTGTTTTTCTTTTTATGTAGAGAAATGAATTCCACACGTGCGTGAATGTGCCGGTAAATATTGTGAACATTTCTATTGAATTTACAGTTGAACACAAACGACTGCAGATGAAATATGTCTGAATTTTTGTTGACGTCGTTAAACTAAAGTTGATTTTTTATTTTATAGAAGAGGAAGCTCGAGGTACCGGCATCGGTGAGTTTGAATTTCATCAAATCATTTTACAGTCCGTTCGTCTGTCCGCCTGTCTCTCCGTCTGTCCGCCTGTCTCTCCGTCTGTCCGCCTGTCTCTCCGTCTGTCCGCCTGTCTCTCCGTCTGTCCGCCTGCCGACGGGATCTTGTGAAAGTTTAAGCTTACGACAAGTATGATTTGTGATTGCGACGAGAGTTTGTCGATGTGAAAAAAACCACTTTCCAAGTGGCTTGAACATCTATTTTGGGCATGGAAAAAAAGGCACAAGATTTTCGCGATGGTAGTACGTGCCTCTTGTGATTGTGGAGAGTTTGTTGAAGCCCTTTTTGCAAGTGGTGTTGTCGTTTCTGCACCCGCAGTTAATGGTTATTCATTTACATTTTTTAGTTGTGTAGATTATCATTTTCGTGGCTCACCAAAGATTATTAAGATAATCTGAAATTGAGATTTCCTTCAGAAATATGTTTGAAAATTCTGGATGTTGATTTCAACTTGTTTTTATTTTATAGGACCCCGTTAGCCCTAAACGGGCACGCGTCGGACCGGTTAAAGTAAGTTTGATTTGAGTCAAATCATTTTAAGTGAAGCTAATTTCAAATAAGTTTATTGATAATCTGGGCAGGGTTTTATAGACCACATCATTTTCTCCTAGGGGTAAATCCTCAACCTTGGCCCGATTTCATAGACCGGGTTTCAATGTTGCCCCTAGCGGTAAATCCTCAACATAGGTGACAACCACCATTGTAACAATGATAAACTATGGTAAAAACTGACAAATTTTTAAATGTTTCCAGTTGTCCGAGCGTTCAAACCACTTTTCAAGTGATTTTCGCGTCTCTGCACCCACAGTTCATGGTTATTCATGAAGACTTGACCATTATTTCCTGTTTTAAGTCATGTAGATTATTATCATTGTGGTTCACCAATGATTATGAGGATATTTTATTGTTTTCAAAATCTGCATCGGAAAAAGAATTAAAATAGTGTAGAATTCTTCTGCTTTGGATCTCGTGGCACCAAAAAATCGAAACCAAAAAAAAGTAAAAATACCTAATTCTGGGGCGGCGGGACAGGGAGAGATCTAGAAATTGATGACAATCGGCTTGATGACCATCGCACGGAACTAACTGAATATCATTGGCTGGAAAACTAGGATCGGTATCTCTTTACTAGATCATAACTTCAAACTGTGGAACTGGGTCCAGAACTGCGGAGCCAGGTTCTGTAACTGTGGGACTGGGTCCAGAACTGCGGAGCCAGGTTCTGTAACTGTGGGACTGGGTCCTGAACTGTGGAACCAAGTTTTATTATATTAAATTGAAATGAATCATTTTCATGTTTTTATAACCAATGGAAATATCGTTTTTTTACTTTTTAGACTGAAACACCTGCGACGCCGCCGCCGCCGCCGCAAGCTGATGTAAGTTTGAACTATAAGTGAAAATAATTATAATGCATCAAATACACTGAATGTGTTGATCATTACTGACACGTCAATGAACAGGAAGACATACAGAATCCCTGAATCTCTCTGGTCCTACTGAGCTATTCACATGTAGAATCCCTGAATCTCTGGTCCTACCGAGCTATTCACATATAGAATCCCTGAATCTCTCTGGTCCTACCGAGCTATTCTGATACCGAATTCTCCAATCAGTAAGAAATCATTTAATGTTTCGATGATTTAATCACTGTTGATTGTTTTGTTTTTTCCAGAGAGACGAGATACCGCCGCTGAGGCGATCGCCGCGGCTGAGACGCCGAAGAGTAAGTTATTAGAGCCCTTGCGCTGTCATATATTCAGGTGAAAACTACTCAAATTAGAGATATCAAATAGTCGGGTATTTTTAACCGTAATGATATGATCCAGTGCTCACTATTAATACAATAAGAGATGCGCGAAAAAATATCAATGCTCTAATTTGACGACGACTTGTCGCACTTCTTGTTCACTTTCTGTCCCATTAGATTGTCTCACATACCTAAGCGGTGCCATCTGAAGGGATAGCTGGCGTGCCAGTTCCCTACTGTTCAAATTTCATTAAAGCGATGATGAAAGGATTATCCAATGGACCGGAACTGCTATACATGAACGCCGAATGTACTATAAAGAGAAATCAAGAAAAACTTTGAAATTGTGATTTCTTGGTTTGTTTGGAAACTTTGCGCTGCATTAGTTGAGCTCTTGAAATGCTCTTGTTTGCAGGCTCTCTTTCAGCTTTTGATTTCATATAGGGAATTGGCCCCATTATCTCTCTAATTACGATTCGTGTTATCGAAACGCTAGTAAAAACTGCATGAATTTTGACAAATTTTTTTGTTGTTTTCTTAAACCTTAACATCATGATTGTTATTATATTATAGGCAGAAAATGCAGCTGCCGCCCCCGCCGTCGATGCGACGGAAAATGGTAAGTCTACACATATTCATGATCCTATTTAGATATGTCCGTTTGTAGCCAGACATTTTTAGCAGAGCTGCCCAAACTGTTACTGATTTTCGGTATTTGTTACTATTTTATGACAAGAAATACTGAATTTGTCTCTGATTTGAACAGAAATATGAAAGATGTTACTGAGCGCCTTACTGTTGATAACTGATGATTAATTTAGTTAACTGTAACTCACAACTGTGGAACTGGGTCCTGGATCCCGAGTTCAGAGTTAACTTTAACTCGTAACTGTAGAACTGGATCCTGAGTTCAGAGTTAAATCTAACTCATGTGTGGAACTGGATCCTGAGTTCAGAGTTAACTCATTTGTGGAACTGGATCCAGCACGTTAAAATACCCATAATCATGTCACTCCTGATGGAGTATGGCGGCAGTATAACAGACTTTGACTGTATTGTCCACGTCGTAAAACTCCTATTGATCGTCCATGATTTAATGAAATACTAATAATTTTTCTCATTTATTTATTTTACAGTCATCGAAGAGATAAGGCGGAATATCGCCGCGGATCCGCGGTATCTACTTAATTTTTTGACGCGATGTAAGTACAACTTTTTGCATTTATACTCTCTCCTCTCTCTTTCCACTGATCACATCATGATAATAAAAAGTCCAAAAATGAAACTTCGAGATAGTAGTTTATTTCAACGTTTCGACTATATCCTAATAGTCATCTTCAGGAATAATTCCTGATTATTATGAAGTTTCATTTTCGGACTTTTTATTATCATTGTGGGATTCTCTCCTCATCGCGTCAACACGGATAAAGTGTTCTACCAATCGTGAACTTTCGCGTATTGATAAAGCGATGAGTCGGCTACAGTTCAATCGGGAAGTGTCGACGAAATTGAAGCACGGTTATTGAGGAGTAACCACTAGCTGATCCTCGCTTGCCACAGTAACGCAGCCACTGCCTCATCAAGCCCCGGGTCTTATTGACGGTACATCCTAGAAATAATTGAAAAAGAAAAAAGAGATCATTGTTCCCCTTACAGAATTCTGTATAACAAAAGCCTATTTATTTTCGTGCGGCGTCAACCATTTTCAGACACATCGTGAAATATCAGTAACTAACGATACACCGCGCCGTGGTGTAGACGCACTGTAGTGCTATTCCCGTTATTCAACACACTTGGGTGGAATTTTTCAAAATTTTCAAATTATCTCCAGCACTATAGGGTATTGATCAGTCAGCACTGAAAGGGTTAATAAGATAAAAAACCAACTTTATTTACAAATTAAAAGAATTCTAAAATCGAGAATTTATTTATGGAAACAATCTAAAACATAAGAACACGACGTTTCGATCTCACCCTAGAGATCATCGTCAGGTGTGAGATATTGACTAAAAACGGATTAATTATATATATAATTATATATATATATATATATATATATATATATATATATATATATATATATATATATATATATATATAAGAACAGGTTAATTGAGTGATTTGGTGAGTAAGTAATTAGTGTTTGGCAAGGCATGAAGTAATATACTCCATATACCATATGTCGCTCATTGTTTTAAACACATACCGCATCAAATTTGGTTTAAATACGACCAGTGATACCGCGCGGTCTGAATAAACCATCGTTTTTGCATCCATTTTACGCTGTTAATTGAAGCATTGCCAAAAAAGTCTTCTTGAACTGATTTGAATCAGAGAAAATAGACTGCATTTTATGAACTAGATCAATTTTAACAAGTTTCCATGCCTACCATTTAGAATTATTTCCAAATCATCATGAATCATGGTTTGCGGTTATGGCAGGGGTTCACCTGATGGTTAAGTGATGGTTCGCTGATGGTATAACACCTATTTATTTGTTCATGTGACTGTACAATACAATGATACAATGTTTAGTTACTTCTGTGCTGTACTGTAGTAACCCTGTCCCGACAACCCTAAACTCTCAACCAGCCCATCAATGTCACTCATGGAGACTGATATTGTATTCTTTCCGCATCCCACATTCTGCTGCATGATGATGTCACAAATTATTGGCAACCAATCACACTTCAAGTGGAAAGTCAACCATTTTGTATTAATGAGATTACTAGCTACACTGGGTTCACTGTAAATCTACAAGGGCTGAGCCAGGATTTTTGGAAGGTTTACTGAAGGGCACATGAGCACTCGTGAAGGGATGAAAGGGGTCTTAAGTGTTTCTCCCCAGAAAATTTTGAAATTTTGTTGCCCGAGGCTATTCGATAGCCATCATGAGGGAATACTTGATATTTCTTTATAAAATGGAAAAAGAAATTCCTAAAATATCTCGAGGGCACCTCAAGATATTAAAGGCGGGGGACTGGATCTGCCCTTGATATATTAATTGTTTCTCCTGATTGTTAATGTATTTCTTTCTATTTTATATTTTACAGTGGAACCAATATTAATTGAGACGGTGGAGGATGGTCCGGAGGACGTGAAAGAGGCCATAGACCTCTTTCACTTGAACCTTGGTCCTGTCTTGGATGACCAGCTGGCAGACCCCGTTCCAGCTGCTGCCTCCCCGGATAGGCGCCCTAGGCAGCGGACCCTCCGGCAGCCGCACCCTCTTGCACAGAGGTGGTCCCGTCGCGTGGACGGGCGGCTGTGGGAGGGGGAGTTACGGGAGGTAAGCATCATCTCAACATTAACTGTTTTTTTTATATTTCTCTCAGTTTTGATTTCGAATGAATTTCTCTCACACGAACAGTTTTTATGAATCACTTATAATATCTTTTCTTTAATAATACTTTCATTTTCAGCGAGCCATCGTCATTTTTTTTTTTGCTTTATTTTCTAACCCTTTAGAATATTGTTTCCCAGATCGCGACGATTTATCTCTTTGTTTATATGTAATCAATTGTTTCATTATTTCAGCTCGGTTACTGATCCGAAAATTTTCTGTAAAAAATCACTTTTCAACCGATCATTTAGTAAATGAATGTTTTCTTTTTTTTGCAGACGGGCACGCGCACCGCTCGGCATCGAAGACGACGCCGTCCGGCGGTTCGTCGCGGTGGTGTGGCGCCTCCCGAGGGGGAGCGACGCGGTGGCGGAGGGGAGGAGATCGGCGTCGTGGCAGTTCCGGAGGTGGTGGAGGCGGTGCCGGAGCCGGAGCCGGAACCGGAACCGGTGTTTGAACCGGTCCCGGAGCCGGAGCCGGAGCCGGAACTGGTAGAAGAGGAGATGGTCGTGGAGGTTGAGGAGGTAAGAGGAGTTCCTCCTGCCCCCGTGGAGCCGTTGGCCGCTGCCCCGGTTTCGGCGCTGGACAGAGTTCTGTCCAGCGACCGATGCCGCGCCGAAGTGCGGGTGGTGGCTCGCGGTTCCGTGGGACCGTGGGAGGAGCTTCTATCTTCGGATAGATCAAAGGCTCTTTTACATGATTTAAAATCGGTCTTGTTTAGGCGTGGGTACAGGGAGTAGATGAATCGTAAATGATCCAGTAACGAGGTAGGCTTGTTTGTTCACTGCTTCACTGGGTCATTTACGATTCAACTGCTTCCTGTATCCGGGTAATCAGCAGTTCAACGAAACAGTTTTTTTCATCGGTCATGGTAGTCAGTTAATCAGCAGTAGTAGTGTAGTCATTCAGTCAAGTTACGCAGTCATACTAGTCATTTTTTGGTTAGTAGTAGTCACTAATTTGTAGTCAGTGACTCGTAGTAGTCATTTTGTCATTAATAGTAATAGTATTGGTGACTCTGTAGCAGTCACTCAATCACAGTAGTCATGATCAGTAGTAGTCAGTAAGTCTTTATAAGTCAGTTGTAGTAGTCATTTTTTGGTTAATAGAAGTCACTAATTTGTAGCCAGTGACTCGTGGTAGTCATTTTGTCATTAATAGTAATAGTATTGGTGACTCTGTAGCAGTCACTCAATCACAGCAGTCATGATCAGTAGTAGTCAGTAAGTCTTTATAAGTCAGTTGTAGTAGTCATTTTTTGGTTAGTAGTAGTCACTAAGTTGTCAGTGACTCGTAGTAGTCATTTTGTCATTAATAGTAATAGTATTGGTGACTCTGTAGCAGTCACTCAATCACAGTAGTCATGATCAGTAGTAGTCAGTAAGTCTTTATAAGTCAGTTGTAGTAGTCATTTTTTGGTTAATAGAAGTCACTTATTTGTAGCCAGTGACTCGTAGTAGTCATTTTGTCATTAATAGTAATAGTATTGGTGACTCTGTAGCAGTCACTCAATCACAGCAGTCATGATCAGTAGTAGTCAGTAAGTCTTTATAAGTCAGTTGTAGTAGTCATTTTTTGGTTAGTAGTAGTCACTAATTTGTAGTCAGTGACTCGTAGTAGTCATTTTGACATTAATAGTAATAGTATTTGTGACTCTGTAGCAGTCACTCAATCACAACAGTCATGATCAGTAGTAGTCAGTAAGTCTTTATAAGTCAGTTGTAGTAGTCATTTTTTGGTTAATAGTAGTCACTAAGTTGTAGTCAGTGACTCGTAGCAGTCATTTTGTCATTAATAGTAATAGTATTTGTGACTCTGTAGCAGTCACTCAATCACAGCAGTCATGATCAGTAGTAGTCAGTAAGTCTTTGTCAGTCAGTGACTCGGTCGTAGTAGTCAGTTGAAAGTCGATCAGTCGATAAATTGATAATCAGCTCAATTGAGTTCAGATTATTCGAAAAACCGTCGATCGATATCTCGGCATTTTTTTAAACCGATTTTTTCTAAAACAATATTTTGCGTGTCAAACGTTTTTTCGACGTGTTCGCCTCGTCAATATTTTCTAATTTTCAACAATTTGAGTAAAAATTACTCTTTGCGAAAATTGCGGTCAATTTTCCAAGTGCAGATACTATAAGGTACAGGTGCAGATCCTTTTAGGTACAGGTGCAGATGCTCTCAGGTACAGGTGCAGATCCTTTTAGGTGCAGGTGCTGTTAGGTGCTTGGTACATATGTATTCAGGTACTAAGTATGCATATGACCAGTTGTACACATGGCTGGATGTACTCATGACTAGGTGTGCGCATGGCTGGGTGTGCACATGGCTGGATGTACACATGACTAGGTGTACACATGACTAGGTATATACATGGCTAGGTATTCTTGTGACTAGTCAGACTCTGTATTCTGTTTTACTAGTTGCTATCATTGTTTCTATGGTTGGGCTACCTCTCGGAGTTACTAGTCATATCTCGATATGAATCGTACGGTGCTGGGTTGATGGCCGCAGATCCGGGCCTTCCGGAGATAAACTCGCACAAAACATACATCCCATTATTCCACAGCTGGCAATGGCGTATTTCCGTCGGAAGTGACGGAATAGGAGGTTTAAATTTCGCGAGGCTGTAGCACGAGGCATAAGACCTCCTGAGGCTGCAGTAGGAGGTCCTCCCGAGGTTGCAGGAGGGTGGTCATGTACCCTCCTAGCGAGCGCAGGATGTGCACTAACCCCCCTGGCCTCGCTGTGCCGAGATCTTGGCCCCCCTCTTCCTACCTTTTTTTTTTTTTATAGTTTAGGTTTAGTGATAGTTTAGGCTTTATTATTACAATTTTAAGGAGTTTGGTTTTTTTTCTTTTTTTTTCTTATCTAACATAAGTCTTATATTTTTCTGTCTGTGGTAGATTTTTCGGGATAATTTTCTTAATCTTTTGAACGCATGCCTCGAGTTTGGTCTTGATATGATAGTGAAACGGTGCAGTCTAAATGAACTAGCTTTTATATCCATTTTATGCTGTATTGAAAGATAGAAAAAGAATCTACTCTTGTTGAATAAGAGAAAAGAGACTCCATTTTTTTCATTTCTAACCGTGTTTCCAATTTTTTCAAGCCGACAAATTATAATTTTGATCATTTGGAAAATATTTCAGTATTTAGGCATGAAAGGTGTAGGCTAATTTCTGAACTTAATTTATTTTTGATTTATTTAAAAAAAATTGAGTCTATTGTTCTCCCTATTAGACTTGTTGACAATTCTTCGATACAGTGTAAAATGGATTATAAGAAACAATGTTTTATTCAGAGTACGCAGTTTCACTTGTCGTTTAAGCCCAAGTTGAGGCAAGTGTTCAAATGATTCAAGGAAATATCCGAAAAAATCGATCCCAGACAAAATATATTAGGTTAAATTAGGTTTAACTTAGGCAAAATTCTAGGCAAAATTTTTTCTGCGTCGGGAACTACTGAGAATGTTTTGATATTTTAGAAAATTTTTGAAATAATCATTATTAAGATTGGTCTTCTTTTGTTTTTTCTCAGAAGAACGTAATTGAAAATTTGAAATAGATTTGGAGTTTGGATTTCATAACAATTCGTGATGTTTCGATCCTAGGCAAAGTTAAACAAAAACGTTTGGAAACTCGTTTAAGGAGTTGATACTTTTTTGTGAATCCATTAATTGAATGAAATATTCGAAATTAATTTCAACGTTTCAATTACGAAGCTTCTCTTAGTATGTGTGTGCGTGTGTGTGTGAATGTTGTATACAGTGAATGTTGGTTCTGTTTTTGCGAGAATGATTGTTAGTTCTTCACGCGTGTCGTCTGAACCCATTAAACCCTGGGATGGGGTGTAGGGACATGGTTGAGGATGGGTGCGGGTTGTGGGGGTGGTTGGTATTCCTATGTGGGCCCAGTTTCACGAAGATATTCAGTTTAGGATTGAGTTAGAACCAATCATTGTCAAATTATACTCCGTGAAACTGGGTTCGTTGCTCTTTAGACCATTCTTAAAAATCATATTGCAAAAATATTCAAAATTTGTCACAATATTTTCAGAAATTCCTGATTTTTTTCCAAACACTTTTTTAGGTATTTCGTTTTCTTAGGTTTTTTTTTCTTAGACTTTTTTTTGTAGGCCCTCCCCATTTATCTTGGCACGTAAATTCTTGGTATTTTCACTTAGTATAACTGGATATTGCATCCCTAGTTTTGGCTCCCTCTTTCCTCTACCCTCTACCCTGCTCCTCCTCTCTCTTCTTTTCCTCCTCCCTTCCACGTTTCTTGCCTCTCTCCTTTACCATCCTCTCCTTACCCTAACCCTCTTCCTCTCATCCTCTCCCATACCTGATCCTCCCTCTCTCCATTTCCTCTTCACATCCTCTTCCCTACCCTGCCCTAATCTCTTCTCTCTATGCTCTGCCCTCCTCTTTCACTTCCTCTTGTCCTCCCTCCCTGCATCCCTCCCTCCCTCCCTGCATCCCTCCCTCCCTGCATCCCTCCCTCCTTCATATCCTCTTCTCTTTATACTCTGCCCTCCTCCTTACCTCTTTTCTATCTCCCTCTTACTCCCATTTCTGCTCCCCTCCCAAATTCTCCCATAGTCCTGCCCTATTCCCTCCCTGGTCTACCCACTCCCCTCTAAATTGTTGCTGAGCTTTTACTCAGGTCCACGTTGCCGGTGCAGATATCAAGAATTTACGCCCAACACGCGCCGCGAGCACGCATTCAGCCAGCAATATGGGAAGATGTAAGAGGGTTTTCAAAAGCGGGTATTCTGGTTGGTCTGGATATGGTCATCTTCCTGGTTAGACCGCTACGATTCACGGGATATGTCCAGTAACTCCCCAGAGGTTTCTCCAACCCTCTGGAAACAATGATAACAACTATTAAAACACGAATGCAGTCTCTGACTAGTCACCTGAATACTTAGTCATGTGTGTATCTAGTCATGTGTGTATCTAGTCATGTGTATGTCTAGTCATGTGTATGTCTAGTCATGTGTATGTCTAGGCATGTGTATGTCTAGGTTTGTGTATGTCTAGTTATGTGTATGTCTAGTTATGTGTATATTTAGTCACATGTATACTAAGTTATTCTTATAAAGGTACATTCTCAAATTATAGACACCAAATTATTTTTTCGATTTTTGCTATGCATCCGTTTACGATGTGCGGATTATACCGTATGGTTCCCACAGAACAGGGAAATTGGGAAAAACTTGGGAATTTTGTAATAATAATTCCCGGTTTAGAAATATTTGGGAATTTGAAAAATTTTCCTTATATCAGGAAAATACTTGGGAAATTCATTATATTTCACATGTTGCATTTGCCAAGGGCAACTTTCTTCAGCAATTTCCCTTGAAAATCACCTTTATCAACCAGTCACCGCTAAAATGTTGACTGTTGCATGACGATATGTGTTCATTGCCATTTGGGAAAATTGAAAAATCACCCATGAAATACTTGGGAATTCTGAATTCATATAACTGAGGGAACCGTGATACCAGCATGAAAATGTTTTTTGCTTCTCACTCTCAAGTTTTGTCAGTATTTGAGATAATTTAGGATTTCTTTTGATACATAATCTTCTGATTATCGGTCGAACAGGAAAGTGTAATTGATAACGGATAGAGCGAGATAGTTTTACACCATTACAGCCAGTACTTTATTCAATATACGTTGAGGATATTTATCTCAACACGAGCGGGGGATGAAAAATGATGTGATCAGTGAAAACAGAAAGTAGAGAGTATAATATAAGTGCAAAAAGTTGTACTTACATCGCGTCAAAAAATTAACTAAATACCGCGGATCCACGGCGATATTCCGCCTAATCTCTTCAATGATTGTTAAATAAACAAATTGAGATGATGCTTACCTCCCGTAACTCCCCCTCCAACAGCCAAGGTTCAGATGAAAGAGATCGAAAAATAACCACAACTAGAAATCATTGTGATCTTGAAAGTATTTTGATATTTCAAAGCTCTTAAAAATGGAGGCACTACTCTCAAAGTCGTTATCAGGTCTGGAATACCACTAACTCAGTAAACAATTCAAACTTACTCTACGGCGTTGTAGCCGCGGCGACCGCCGTAACGGCATTTCGTCTCTCTGGAAAAACAAAACGATCAACATTGATTAAATCATCGAAACATTAAATGATTTCTTACTGTTTGGAGAATTCGGTATCAGAATAACTTGGTAGGACCGGAAAGGTTCAGGGATTCTATATGTGAATAGCTCGGTAGGACCGGAAAGGTTCAGGGATTCTTATATGTGAATAGCTCGGTAGGACCAGAGAGATTCAGGGATAATTCTTTTTCCGATGCAAATTTTGAAAACAATAAAATATCCTCATAATCATTGGTGAACCACAATGATAATAATCTACATGACTTAAAACAGGAAATAATGGTCAAGTCTTCATGAATAACCATGAACTGTGGGTGCAGAGACGCGAAAATCACTTGAAAAGTGGTTTGAACGCTCGGACAACTGGAAACATTTAAAAATTTGTCAGTTATTACCATAGTTTATCATTGTTACAATGGTGGTTGTCACCTATGTTGAGGATTTACCGCTAGGGGCAACATTGAAACCCGGTCTATGAAATCGGGCCAAGGTTGAGGATTTACCCCTAGGAGAAAATGATGTGGTCTATAAAACCCTGCCCAGATTATCGAACTTAAAATGATTTGACGCAAATCAAACTTACTTTCACGGCACCAACGCTGGCCCTTTTCGGGCTGGCTCAGGTGCAGGTGCGGCGACAACTGCAGCAGAGCTGCATTTTCTTCCTATAATATAATAACAATCATGATGTTAAGATTTAATTGATTAAAATTGAATACGTCCTAAGATGTCACGGCGGCTGCAACATTTTCATTATCAGCTAATGAAGCGTGGGATCGCCATCTGGTGGCGTAACTGGTGGGATCGCCATCTGGTGGACTTTGAGAATCTAGTTAAACTTATCAATTTGATCACAATCGAAATGGATATTTTCGATCATTTAGTTATAGAATTAACTCGTTTTGATGTTTTAACTCTACTGAGTCAAATCTTAACTGGAACTGGACCGCTTGGTATGCGTGTATTCAATATGTACAACTGAAAATACGAACGTTTCAGCTCTTATTTAGAATTCTTGGTTCCGCCCGGGCAAGTGAGATTTGCCATTTTTACATAAGTATATATAAACCCATCCACCAAAAATGTCTGGCTACAAACGGACATATCTAAAATAGGATCATGAATATGTGTAGACTTACTATTTTCTGTGGCATCAGGGGCTACATTTTCTTCTCGACGATGTTGAGATTTAATTGATTAAAATCGAATATGTCTTACCTTGAAATATCACGGCGGCTGCAACATTTTCGTTATTAGCTGATGAAGCGTAAAATTTCCATCTGGTGGCATAAATGGTGGGATCGCCATCTGGTGGTTTCGGTGACGCGATCGCCACCTGGTTAGTACAATATCAAATCTCATTGATGTTGAGATGATGCTTACCTCCCGTAACTCCCCCTCCGACAGCCGCCCGTCCACACGACGGGACCACCTCTGCGCAGCAGGGTGCGGCTGCCAGAGGGTCCGCTGCCTAGGGCGCCTAACTGGGAAGGCAGCAGTTGGAGCGGGGTCTGCATTCGTTTATCTAGAGATCTGCATCAATTGGTGACATTGAGAATTCTTTCCTTCAGGTCGGCCAATTTTAAGTCTGCCGGCCTTTTCCTATTATAACTTTGTTACCCGCACCCAAATTTTTATTAGGGAATAGAGAAGTGTATCTGGGCTCTTCCCGGTGACCATTGAGTCGTCTCGGCTGTGTTACAAATAGCTTAGTTTCTTCTGTCATTCAACGTGCAGAAGTTGCGAGCGCGATAATTAGTTAAAACAAAGCGTAAAGAGGAGGCAGCCATATTATAACGTAGGAAGAAAAAGTATAATTAGACTTCGATAATTTTGCAAAATGATTTATTTCATTAGAATTGAAATGGAGACGTTCATTACCAATTCGGAGCAAACTTAGATTAAAATCTAGCAAAATTAGATTACGATTGAAATGGACGTTCATAACCATATTTCCAAATGGGTTTTACTTCCCAGAATTTAGCTGTGTCGTTATTAAGACTGTCGTTAAAACTATTGTTTTCTGTATGAATTCTGAGCCCTTTACTATTTCCTCCGTGAAGGGCGGACAACGTTATAGTTCGATTCAAATGCAGTAGAATCTTATGGTTTTTGTGTGGTGTCTATAATTTTAGAATGTGCGTATCTAACACTTACTTTTGTATCAATACCCGGTTAATGATGCATCGGTTATTATCATACGAATCTTTTTTCACTTTGGGATAAGTTGAATACCGCCCCAGTTTAGTAATACAAGAATCTTCTTTTTGAAGTAAGATAAACTGCACCTGTTGGAATCACTTTGGGGTAAGATTAAAGCTCTCAACCCCTGTTTAGCAATACATGAATCTGTACTTTGTGCTAATATAAGCTTTTCACTTTTGACCTATATAAACTGCACCTGTAAAAATATTTCCACTTTGGGGTAAGATAAGCTACCCCTGTTAGAATCTCGTCTCTTTAGGGTAAGATAAACTACCCCTGTTAGAATCTTTTTATTATTAGGGTTACTACCCCTGTTAGAATCTCTTTGGGGTACTACAGAATACCCCTGTTAGAATCTCCTTTCTCTTTGGGGTAAGATAAACTACCCATGTTTATTTTAGTAATACAAGAATCTTTTTGGGTAAAAGATCAATATACTGCTCCTGTAAGAGTAAGAATCCCTTCTCTTTTGGGGTAAGATAAACGCTACAAACCTTGTTTAGTAATACATGAATCTTTTCTTTTTGGGGAAAGATAAACTGTTCATGTAAGAGTCTATTCTTACTTTGGGGTAAGATAAACTACCCCTGCAAGAAACTTTTTCCGTTGGGGTAAGATAAATGTAACCCCTGTAAAAATGTTTCACTTGGGGTAAGATAAGCTTGATGTATGTTAAGTACCCTTGAGGAGAGGTATGGCTAACTAGATGAGTTCAAACCCCAAACAATCTTCTCTTTGGGGTAAGACATACTTCCCCTGTCAGAATCTTTGGGGTAAGATAAGCTACAACCCCTGTTTATTCAGTGAATCTTCTCTTTGGGGTAAGATAAGCTACCCTGTTTATTCAGTGAATCTTTTCTTTGGGGGTAAGATAAGCTACACCTGTAAGAATCTCTTTTCTCCTACGGGTAAGATAGATAATTAATAAATGAATAAATAAGCTTGGTGTATGTTATGTATAGCTATCCTTGAGGAGAGGGATGGCTTACTAGTTTGAGCTCAGTGAGTTAAAACCCCAATCTTCTTTTTGGGGCGAGATAAGCTTCCCCTGTAAGAATCTTATTACTTTGGGGTAGGTTAAGCTACAAACCCTGTTTAGTAAGGCATGAATCTGTACTTTGTGGTGATATATGCTTTTAACCTAGATAAACTAGTCCTGTAAAAGTGTTTATTTTTTACCTTTTGGGTAAGATAAACTACAACCCTTGTTTATTAATACATGAATCTTTTCTTCTTTTTGGGGAAAGATAAACTGTTCATGTAAGAATCTATTTTTACTTTAGGGTAAGATAAGCTAACCTGTTTATTCAGTGAATCTTCTCTTTGGGGTAAGATAAGCTACCCCTGTAAGAATCGTATTATACTTTGGGGTAGGTTAAGCTACAAACCCTGTTTAGTAAGGCATGAATCTGTAGTGGTGATATATGCTTTTCACTTTTGACCTAGATAAAATAGTCCTGTAAAAGTGTTTTTTTTACCTTTTGGGTAAAATAAACTACAACCCTTGTTTAGTTATACATGAATCTTTTCTTTTTGGGGAAAGTAAACTGTTCATGTAAGAATCTTTTCTTACTTTGGGGTAAGATAAACTACCCCTGCAACAAACTTTTTCCGTTGGGATAAGATAAATGTAACCCCTGTAAAAATGTTTCACTTGGGGTAAGATAAGCTTGATGTATGTTAAGTACCCTTGAGGAGAGGTATGGCTAACTAGATGAGTTCAAACCCCAAACAATCTTCTCTTTGGGGTAAGACATACTTCCCCTGTGAGAATCTTTGGGGTAAGATAAGCTACCCTGTTTATTCAGTGAATCTTCTCTTTGGGGTAAGATAAACTACCCCTGTAAGAATCTGTTTATTTTGGGGGAAAACAAACTGCTCCTGTAAGAATCTCTTCTCTTTGGGGTAAGATAAGCTACCCCTGGAAAAATGTTTTCACTTCGGGGCAAGATAAACTGCTAAACTGCTCCTGTTAGAATCTCTTTGCCCTGTGGGGTAAGATAAACTACCCCTGTTAGAATCTCATTTCTCTCATAAGCAGCAACATTTCTTAGAAAAATATCTATCGTAAAAATACAAGACAAACTGCTCCTGTATCTTTTCTTCACTTTGGGGTAAGATGAGCTACCCCTGTAAGAATCATATCACTTTTGGGTAAACTACTCCTAGAATCTCATTTCTCCTACGGGTAAGATAAATATAACATTATTAATAAAAGAAAAACTTGTCAGAATCTTTTCTTCACTTTGAGGTAAGATAGGCTACAACCCCTGTAAAAATGTTTCACTTGGGGTAAGATAAGCTCGGTGTATGTTATGTACCCTTGAGGAGAGGTAAGGCTTACTAGTTTGAGCTCAGTCTGTGAGTTCAAACCCCGATCTTCTTTTCGGGGTAAGATAAGCTACCCCTGTAAGAATCTGTTTACTTTGGGGTAAGATAAACTACCCCTGTAAGAATCTTTTACCTTTGGGGTAAGATAAATATAACCCCTATTTATTTAGTAATACATGAATCTTCTCTTTGGGGTAAGATAAACTGCCCCTGTAAGAATCTGTTTACTTTGGGGTAAGATAAGCTATTCCTGTAAGAATCTCTTTTACCTTTGGAGTAAGATAAGCTACCGTGTAAGAATGTTTTACTTTGGGGTAAGATAAGCTATCCCTGTAAGAATCATTTTACTATGGGGTAAGATAAACTACCCCTGTAAGAATCTTTTACCTTTGGAGTAAGATAAGCTACCCCTGTAAGAATCTTTTACCTTTGGAGTAAGATAAGCTACCGTGTAAGAATTTTTTACTTTGGGGTAAGATAAGCTATCCCTGTAAGAATCATTTTACTATGGGGTAAGATAAACTACCCCTGTAAGAATCTTTTACCTTTGGAGTAAGATAAGCTACCCCTGTAAGAATCTTTTACTTTGGGGTAAGATAAACTACCCCTGTAAGAATCTTTTACCTTTGGAGTAAGATAAGCTACCCCTGTAAGAATCTTTTACTTTGGGGTAAGATAAGCTACCCCTGTAAGAATCTTTTACTATGGGGTAAGATAAGCTACCCCTGTAAGAATCTCTTTTCTCTTTGGAGTAAGATAAGCTACCCCTGTAAGAATCTTTTACTTTGGGGTAAGATGAATATAACCCCTATTTATTTAGCAATACATGATCTTCTCTTTGGGGTAAGATAAACTACCCCTGTCAGAATCTTTTACTTTGGGGTAAGATAAACTACCCCTGTGAGAATCTTTTACTTTGGGGTAAGATGAATATAACCCCTATTTAGTAATACATGAATCTTCACTTTGGGGTAAGATGAGCTACCCCTGTCAGAATCATTTCACTATGGGGTAAGATAAGCCACCCCTGTTAGAATCTCATTTTTCCTACGGGTAAGATAAATATAACATAAGAAATACAAGACAAGCTGCTCCTGTAAGAATCTTTTACTTTGGGGTAAAATAAGCTATCCCTGTAAGAATCTTTTACTTTGGGGTAAGATAAGCTATCCCTGTAAGAATCATTTTATTATGGGGTAAGATAAACTACCCCTGTAAGAATCTCTTTTCTCTTTGGAGTAAGATAAGCTACCCCTGTAAGAATCTTTTACTTTGGGGTAAGATGAATATAACCCCTATTTATTTAGTAATACATGGATCTTCTCTTTGGAGTAAGATAAGCTCCACAAGAATCATTTCTTCACTTTGGGGTAAGATAAACTATATCCCCTATATATAAAAATGCCGAGATATTCGTTTCATTAATTGGTAGTAATTGTTAATGAGTTTACAGTACGATGCAGTTATTCATGTTAAAAGTTCAGGCATTAGCCTTTCTCTATGTATGAAGTTGCACTCGCTTTCTGCATCTTATCCAGGAATATTTTCAATATTTTTGATGTAAGTATGTTTACAACATACTCACTACAACTAAACCAAGCTTTTATCTTGGATGTAAAACTAAGCGTGTTCGTTAGTTCAAAGAGTATGACTACTCATTCGTTAGTTCAAGTATACGACTACTCATTCGTTAGTTCAAGTATACGACTACTCATTCGTTAGTTCAAGTATACGACTACTCATTCGTTAGTTCAAGTATACGACTACTCATTCGTTAGTTCAAGTATACGACTACTCATTCGTTAGTTCAAGTATACGACTACTCATTCGTTAGTTCAAGTATACGACTACTCATCATTCGTTAGTTCAAGTATACGACTACTCATCATTCGTTAGTTCAAGTATACGACTACTCATCATTCGTTAGTTCAAGTATACGACTACTCATTCGTTAGTTCAAGTATACGACTACTCATTCGTTAGTTCAAGTATACGACTACTCATTTGTTAGTTCAAGTATACGACTACTCATTTGTTAGTTCAAGTATACGACTACTCATTCGTTAGTTCAAGTATACGACTACTCATTCGTTAGTTCAAGTATACGACTACTCATTCGTTAGTTCAAGTATACGACTACTCATTCGTTAGTTCAAGTATACGACTACTCATTCGTTAGTTCAAGTATACGACTACTCATTCGTTAGTTCAAGTATACGACTACTCATTCGTTAGTTCAAGTATACGACTACTCATTCGTTAGTTCAAGTATACGACTACTCATTCGTTAGTTCAAGTATACGACTACTCATTCGTTAGTTCAAGTATACGACTACTCATTCGTTAGTTCAAGTATACGACTACTCATTCGTTAGTTCAAGTATACGACTACTCATTCGTTAGTTCAAGTATACGACTACTCATTCGTTAGTTCAAGTATACGACTACTCATTCGTTAGTTCAAGTATACGACTACTCATTCGTTAGTTCAAGTATACGACTACTCATTCGTTAGTTCAAGTATACGACTACTCATTCGTTAGTTCAAGTATACGACTACTCATTCGTTAGTTCAAGTATACGACTACTCATTCGTTAGTTCAAGTATACGACTACTCATTCGTTAGTTCAAGTATACGACTACTCATTCGTTAGTTCAAGTATACGACTACTCATTCGTTAGTTCAAGTATACGACTACTCATTCGTTAGTTCAAGTATACGACTACTCATTCGTTAGTTCAAGTATACGACTACTCATTCGTTAGTTCAAGTATACGACTACTCATTCGTTAGTTCAAGTATACGACTACTCATTCGTTAGTTCAAGTATACGACTACTCATTCGTTATTTCGTAGGTCAAATTAGTTGACTACGTGTGTTTTGCTGCTGGTTACCCTTTTTTTGCCTTCGATCTATCTGAAGATACCTTCGCCTCTTCCATGCTCTCCTCTGTCCGTGCTTCACTACTTCTGCGCTGTTCCACGGTTTATGCTGCGGCGCTGTGATCTGAGCCTCTGTCGACTGTATGCGTCTGCTTTTGCCAGTAAGTACCCTTTTATTTTTTTGGTGGGTCCCGGGATGTTTTTTATCGATTTTTTTCTCCGCTGCGGTACATTGCCAAGTCACTTTTTTGAACTCGATAAATTGGCGTGAGCCTCGGGATAACGATGATAATTATTATCATCCGAATATGTGTTGCAGTGTTGCGACACTTTAACTGTGGACCGTTGATGGTCTTTATATATATTATTACTGATCTTTATGTGGCTTGGCAATTAGATCTAGTTGGGGCCCTTGGACTTCAATATGTTTTGGGGGGCCCCACCCACCCGTTATAACAATGTGATGATGAGGTCAACTATATATATTTTCATCTATTTCACAATGAAATAGATTGCTAAAGGTTTACGGTTTTCCTGAAACCATATTTCATTAGCAGTATAACTGCCATCTTATGTAAAAAGTTTTAAAATCTGATCTAATGTTGAATGCAGAGTTTTGCTGTACTCTGATATTTTGCGATGAAATAGATTGCTGATGGTTTACAGTTTTTACTGAAACCAGATTTCATTGAGATTTTTTTCCCTTCGATCTATCTGAAGATACCTTCGCCGTTTTTTACTGAAACCAGATTTTATTACGCAGTATAACTGCCATCTTATGTAAATAGATTCAATAATACAAACTGACTTAATGTTTAGATCAGTTGTAACTGAGGGCGTAACCTTGGTATTTTTACTGTACATGAAAACATTCCTGTGAAGAAATGTTTTACCCTGTTAACTTTTTAATATTGATATCGCGATAAACTTATTGATATCGCGATAAACTTGTTCCTCTCATATTATCACATTTTACCCGCCCAATATAGGATTCTTGTTTATTTGGTTCAGGGATATACCACGGGTTAGTTGAGGGATTTTTATGCCGCAGTGGAGCTTTATTGTAATCATAAATGGTTTTTGTTCGATTATATTTCGTAAAAGGCTTTACCCGGACCATCCTTTTACTTGTCTCGATTCGTCGTCGTCGTCGAACCCGGATCCGCTACCATCGCGATATTCCGCTTATGATCGTTTACGTTTTGATTAAAGTAGCGATCGACTGGCTCTGCTATCATTTACCGTCAACGCGCGGTGGTCAACTGAACCTAATGTCAACTCACCGCGTGATAAACTGGCTCTGCTATCATTTACTGTCAACGCGCGGTGGTCAACTGAATCTACTGTCAACTCACCACGCGATCGACTGGCACTGCTATCATTTACCGTCAACGCGCGGTGGTCAACTGAACCTAATGTCAACTCACCGCGTGATAAACTGGCTCTGCTATCATTTACCGTCAACGCGCGGTGGTCATCTAACCCTGCGATCAACTCAGTACTGTCAACTCAAACTGCGGTCAACGCTACTCTCGGCTAAATGTCGACTCAATGGTCAGATCTAATGTCAACTCTATCTTGGAGTCATTCAGTCTTATTACTCCACCAACATTCAACGGTCAACTGGGCAAACAACTCAAGCAAATCAGGTAATTATCTTTCTCATCACTTCTCACTTTAAAATTTGTAGTTTTGTGTAATATTTTGATGTGTTTGAAATCTGTATTTATATTTTGTTTTATCATTTCAGTTTCTCCAATTTGCTGTTGTTACTATGAACCGGAAAACACTGCTTCGCAAAAACAACGTCGTACAGTGTGAACAAATCTGATCAATCAAAATCCACTATATTGCTATCAGTTGCATCTCGTGGACGGTATCGCTATCAGTTGCATCTCGTGGACGGTATCGCTATCAGTTGCATCTCGTGGACGGTATCGCTATCAGTTGCGTCTCGTGGACAGTATCGCTATCAGTTGCGTCTCGTGGACAGTATCGCTATCAGTTGCGTCTCGTGGATGGTATCGCTATCAGTTGCGTCTCGTGGACGGTATCGCTATCAGTTCCATCTCGTGGACAGTATCACTATCAGTTGCGTCTCGTGGACGGTATCGCGTTCAGTTGCGTCTAGTGGACAGTATCGCTATCAGTTCCATCTCGTGGACAGTATCGCTATCAGTTGCGTCTCGTGGACGGTATCGCTATCAGTTGCGTCTCGTGGACGGTATCGCTATCAGTTGCGTCTCGTGGACGGTATCGCGTTCAGTTGCGTCTCGTGGACGGTATCGCTATCAGTTCCATCTCGTGGACAGTATCGCTATCAGTTGCGTCTCGTGGACGGTGTCGCGTTCAGTTGCGTCTCGTGGACGGTATCGCTATCAGTTGCGTCTCGTGGACGGTATCGCTATCAGTTGCATCTCGTGGACGGTATCGCCATCAGTTGCGTCTCGTGGACGGTATCGCGTTCAGTTGCGTCTCGTGGACGGTATCGCTATCAGTTCCATCTCGTGGACAGTATCGCTATCAGTTTCGTCTCGAGGACAGTATTTTAGCGTATATAGTCCAATACGTCACGATCGCGAGTAATAACGAAACAGGTCGAATCACAAACGTTCCAGTGCACAAATTACTCGCTAGCGTTCCTTCTCGCTTGCGATCTCGAGATATTTTCCAGAAAGAAAAATTTGGTTGAAAGTGTACGTTGTGTAATCGGGTAGTGGAAGGAGTTAAAGGAGCTGAATCGCCTCGTTTGTTCGTTACTACGTTTGGTTACTTCGCGTAATTAGACTGGTTTTAAAATTCGTAAACGCTTCATCACCATCGCGATATTCCGCTTATGATCGTTTACGTTTACGTTTTGATTAAAGTAGCGATCGACTGGCACTGCTATCATTTACCGTCAACGCGCGGTGGTCAACTGAACCTAATGTCAACTCACCGCGTGATAAACTGGCACTGCTATCATTTACCGTCAACGCGCGGTGGTCAACTGAACCTAATGTCAACTCACCGCGTGATAAACTGGCTCTGCTATCATTTACCGTCAACGCGCGGTGGACAACTGAACCTAATGTCAACTCACCGCGTGATAAACTGGCTCTGCTATCATTTACCGTCAACGCGCGGTGGTCAACTGAATCTACTGTCAACTCACCACGCGATCGACTGGCACTGCTATCATTTACCGTCAACGCGCGGTGGTCATCTAACCCTGCGATCAACTCAGTACTGTCAACTCAAACTGCGGTCAACGCTACTCTCGGCTAAATGTCGACTCAATGGTCAGATCTAATGTCAACTCTATCTTGGAGTCATTCAGTCTTATTACTCCACCAACATTCAACGGTCAACTGGGCAAACAACTCAAGCAAATCAGGTAATTATCTTTCTCATCACTTCTCACTTTAAAATTTGTAGTTTTGTGTAATATTTTGATGTGTTTGAAATCTGTATTTATATTTTGTTTTATCATTTCAGTTTCTCCAATTTGCTGTTGTTACAATGAACCGGAAAACACTGCTTCGCAAAAACAACGTCGTACAGTGTGAACAAATCTGATCAATCAAAATCCATTATATTGCTATCAGTTGCATCTCGTGGACGGTATCGCTATCAGTTGCGTCTCGTGGACGGTATCGCAATCAGTTCCATCTCGTGGACAGTATCGCTATCAGTTGCGTCTCGTGGACGGTATCGCTATCAGTTGCGTCTCGTGGACAGTATCGCTATCAGTTGCATCTCGTGGACGGTATCGCCATCAGTTGCGTCTCGTGGACGGTATCGCGTTCAGTTGCGTCTCGTGGATGGTATCGCTATCAGTTGCGTCTCGTGGACAGTATCGCTATCAGTTGCATCTCGTGGACGGTATCGCTATCAGTTGCGTCTCGTGGACGGTATCGCGTTCAGTTGCGTCTCGTGGACGGTATCGCTATCAGTTGCGTCTCGTGGACGGTATCGCTATCAGTTGCGTCTCGTGGACGGTATCGCTATCAGTTGCGTCTCGTGGACGGTATCGCTATCAGTTGCGTCTCGTGGACAGTATCGCTATCAGTTGCATCTCGTGGACGGTATCGCCATCAGTTGCGTCTCGTGGACGGTATCGCGTTCAGTTGCGTCTCGTGGATGGTATCGCTATCAGTTCCATCTCGTGGACAGTATTGCTATCAGTTTCGTCTCGAGGACAGTATTGCTATCAGTTGCGTCTCGTGGACGGTATCGCGTTCAGTTGCGTCTAGTGGACGGTATCGCTATCAGTTCCATCTCGTGGACAGTATTGCTATCAGTTTCGTCTCGTGGACAGTATTGCTATCAGTTGCGTCTCGTGGACAGTATCGCTATCAGTTGCATCTCGTGGACGGTATCGCTATCAGTTGCGTCTCGTGGACGGTATCGCTATCAGTTGCGTCTCGTGGACGGTATCGCTATCAGTTGCGTCTCGTGGACAGTATCGCTATCAGTTGCATCTCGTGGACGGTATCGCTATCAGTTGCGTCTCGTGGACGGTATCGCGTTCAGTTGCGTCTCGTGGACGGTATCGCTATCAGTTGCGTCTCGTGGACGGTATCGCTATCAGTTGCGTCTCGTGGACGGTATCGCTATCAGTTGCGTCTCGTGGACGGTATCGCTATCAGTTGCGTCTCGTGGACGGTATCGCTATCAGTTGCATCTCGTGGACGGTATCGCCATCAGTTGCGTCTCGTGGACGGTATCGCGTTCAGTTGCGTCTCGTGGATGGTATCGCTATCAGTTCCATCTCGTGGACAGTATTGCTATCAGTTTCGTCTCGAGGACAGTATCGCTATCAGTTGCGTCTCGTGGACGGTATCGCTATCAGTTCCATCTCGTGGACAGTATCGCTATCAGTTGCGTCTCGTGGACGGTATCGCTATCAGTTGCGTCTCGTGGACGGTATCGCTATCAGTTGCGTCTCGTGGACGGTATCGCTATCAGTTGCGTCTCGTGGACAGTATTGCTATCAGTTGCGTCTCGTGGACGGTATCGCTATCAGTTGCGTCTCGTGGACGGTATCGCTATCAGTTCCATCTCGTGGACAGTATCACTATCAGTTGCGTCTCGTGGACGGTATTTTAGCGTATATAGTCCAATACGTCACGATCGCGAGTAATAACGAAACAGGTCGAATCACAAACGTTCCAGTGCACAAATTACTCGCTAGCGTTCCTTCTCGCTTGCGATCTCGAGATATTTTCCAGAAAGAAAAATTTGGTTGAAAGTGTACGTTGTGTAATCGGGTAGTGGAAGGAGTTAAAGGAGCTGAATCGCCTCGTTTGTTCGTTACTACGTTTGGTTACTTCGCGTAATTAGACTGGTTTTAAAATTCGTAAACGCTTCATCACCATCGCGATATTCCGCTTATGATCGTTTACGTTTACGTTTTGATTAAAGTAGCGATCGACTGGCACTGCTATCATTTACCGTCAACGCGCGGTGGTCAACTGAACCTAATGTCAACTCACCGCGTGATAAACTGGCACTGCTATCATTTACCGTCAACGCGCGGTGGTCAACTGAACCTAATGTCAACTCACCGCGTGATAAACTGGCTCTGCTATCATTTACCGTCAACGCGCGGTGGTCAACTGAACCTAATGTCAACTCACCGCGTGATAAACTGGCTCTGCTATCATTTACCGTCAACGCGCGGTGGTCAACTGAATCTACTGTCAACTCACCACGCGATCGACTGGCACTGCTATCATTTACCGTCAACGCGCGGTGGTCATCTAACCCTGCGATCAACTCAGTACTGTCAACTCAAACTGCGGTCAACGCTACTCTCGGCTAAATGTCGACTCAATGGTCAGATCTAATGTCAACTCTATCTTGGAGTCATTCAGTCTTATTACTCCACCAACATTCAACGGTCAACTGGGCAAACAACTCAAGCAAATCAGGTAATTATCTTTCTCATCACTTCTCACTTTAAAATTTGTAGTTTTGTGTAATATTTTGATGTGTTTGAAATCTGTATTTATATTTTGTTTTATCATTTCAGTTTCTCCAATTTGCTGTTGTTACAATGAACCGGAAAACACTGCTTCGCAAAAACAACGTCGTACAGTGTGAACAAATCTGATCAATCAAAATCCATTATATTGCTATCAGTTGCATCTCGTGGACGGTATCGCTATCAGTTGCGTCTCGTGGACGGTATCGCAATCAGTTCCATCTCGTGGACAGTATCGCTATCAGTTGCGTCTCGTGGACGGTATCGCTATCAGTTGCGTCTCGTGGACGGTATCGCTATCAGTTGCGTCTCGTGGACGGTATCGCTATCAGTTGCGTCTCGTGGACGGTATCGCTATCAGTTGCGTCTCGTGGACGGTATCGCTATCAGTTGCGTCTCGTGGACGGTATCGCTATCAGTTGCGTCTCGTGGACGGTATCGCTATCAGTTGCGTCTCGTGGACGGTATCGCTATCAGTTACGTCTCGTGGACGGTATCGCTATCAGTTGCGTCTCGTGGACGGTATCGCTATCAGTTACGTCTCGTGGACGGTATCGCTATCAGTTACGTCTCGTGGACGGTATCGCTATCAGTTACGTCTCGTGGACGGTATCGCTATCAGTTGCGTCTCGTGGACGGTATCGCTATCAGTTGCGTCTCGTGGACGGTATCGCTATCAGTTGCGTCTCGTGGACGGTATCGCTATCAGTTGCGTCTCGTGGACGGTATCGCTATCAGTTGCGTCTCGTGGACGGTATCGCTATCAGTTGCGTCTCGTGGACGGTATCGCTATCAGTTCCATCAACTGGACAAACAACTCAAGCAAATCAGGTAAATATTTCTTTCTCATAATTCCTTGTATTCGAATTACTTTATAGATTTGTAACATTTTGATTGGATTGAAATCTATATTTATGTTTTGATTATTTTGTTGTTTTTCAGTTTCTACAATTTGCTGCTGTTATGATATGGGACAGTCGAAGCGCAAAGTCGATACTCAAGAGAAATTGATACTCAAAGAATTTTGGATATCAAATCTGTGAAATTGAGACCAAAATGATCAAATGTGCGTCTCAATCCTATGAAATTGAGATCAAATGTTCCATATTGAAATATCAAATTGTCTATCAAATCTTTGAAATCGAGACCAAATTGATCCATGATCCGTGAAACTATTATTTCCTTCAGAATTTAAATAAGGAATCTCAGTTATTTGCCTAATTCAATTTTCTTGCCAACAGGATTTGAACCTGTAAATGGATAAATCATTCTCGATGATAATGATGTATTACTAAACGGCAGGACGCAGTTCTATAGGGTTCTGAGTTCAGATTTAACACAAAAAGTTAAATCATGCGTAAGCAATGTACTAATTACTAATTCTAGTTGATTGATTTGATGATTTGAGTCTTCGAACTCACGAAGCTGAACTTAACAAAGGAAACTTCTATGATTTCCAATGAATTGCCTTTTGAAAAACGACCAAATTATTTTGAGGCATTCATTATTCGGGAATTTTACCTGAATAGAATCCTATTTTTATTGAAATGAAAAGCTCAAGTGAAACACGTGAATAAGATCTCGTGTCTACGTTGGAAACACTTTGTGAAATTTTTCGAATTTCAGAAATTGTCATCAGGAATCGAACCTGAAACTGCACAGATTATTATATCTGGTTTACTCTTACCAATGAGCCAGATGGTGAACTTTAAACAACGTTGAGCAACAGTCAAAATGCTCTCTAAATCTGGATAATTTCTTCATCATTTTTGATTAAATTGCCATTTTTTGACGTCAAATTACTTTCATTTTTAGCAAAAAAACGACTACAGTATCAGTTAAGTCTTATTCATAGATTTTCATGATCTGGACCTGATATTGAACTTCTGAAATTTGGCATTCGTTTTTCTTACAGTTATCGTCATCAAATTATTGAAACTGAAAGGATTTTCCTGTTGGAATTTCTTTTTAGTTTCCATGTTTTGTATTCGATGCTGGTTTTGAACAAGTACAAAATTTTTAAGGAGAAATCTCTAACATTTCTCGGCTTACAGGGACCGAACCTGTCACTATAAAATTACCAAGTTTTGTGTGATATCAAAATCTGCTATTTTTGGTATCAAATACTTTCATTTTCAGCGAAAACTACAACAGTTATGAAGTTGTCTTATTCATAACTTCATAAACTGAACCTGATATCGAACTTCTCAACTTTGGAAAATTTGTTGGGAAGTTTTTGTGAAATTTATTGTCATCAAAGTAAAATCCTAAACGGAGTTTCTTATTCATGGAATCATGTATGTTTTAGTTTCCATGTTTTGCATTTGATGCTCGGTTCAAAAGAACCCGAAGTGTTTAGAAATGATAAAATCTTTAACACTTTTCAGTTTAGTAGAAATAATGTGTATCTTCAGGGACCGAACCTGTAAACATTATTTCAAGTCTCATGTGACTTCATCAAAATCAATTATGAAAAATCTCGATGTGATACGATTATTTATTGTTCGACATTTCAGTCGACTCGGGTTCGAACAAGGGAAAAAAAACGTTTGTGTAATGAAAGAAAAAAAATCATGTAAGAAAAAAAAATATATATTGTAAATCAACAATGACGATGACGACAACAACGGGAATGGCAACGATGGACAACAATAGTAACCATAGTAACAACTAATTGGCTCCGTTAACTCCTGATACAACATCCACTCTATGACCACACGTTCAGTGGTCAACTTACTCAAAACCGGTAAGATCTAATGTCAGTGATCAACTCCGTGCTATCGATTGATTCGCTCTGCTATCATTTACCGTCAACGCGCGGTGGTCAACTGAATCTACTGTCAACTCACCGCACGATCGACTCGCTCCGCTATAATTTACCGTCAACGCGCGGTGGTCAACTGAACCTAATGTCAACTCACCGCGCAATCGACTGGCACTGCTATCATTTACCGTCAACGCGCGGTGGTCATCTAACCCTGCGATCAACTCAGTACTGTCAACTCAAACTGCGGTCAACGCTACTCTCGGCTAAATGTCGACTCAATGGTCAGATCTAATGGCAACTCTATCTTGGAGTCATTCAGTCTTATTACTCCACCAACATTCAACGGTCAACTGGGCAAACAACTCAAGCAAATCAGGTAATTATCTTTCTCATCACTTCTCACTTTAAAATTTGTAGTTTTGTGTAATATTTTGATGTGTTTGAAATCTGTATTTATATTTTGTTTTATCATTTCAGTTTCTCCAATTTGCTGTTGTTACTATGAACCGGAAAACACTGCTTCGCAAAAACAACGTCGTACAGTGTGAACAAATCTGATCAATCAAAATCCACTATATTGCTATCAGTTGCATCTCGTGGACAGTATCGCTATCAGTTGCATCTCGTGGACGGTATCGCTATCAGTTGCATCTCGTGGACAGTATCGCTATCAGTTGCATCTCGTGGACGGTATCGCTTTCAGTTGCGTCTCGTGGACAGTATCGCTATCAGTTGCGTCTCGTGGACAGTATCGCTATCAGTTGCGTCTCGTGGACGGTATCGCTATCAGTTGCGTCTCGTGGACGGTATCGCTATCAGTTGCGTCTCGTGGACGGTATCGCTATCAGTTGCGTCTCGTGGACAGTATCGCTATCAGTTGCGTCTCGTGGACGGTATCGCTATCAGTTGCGTCTCGTGGACGGTATCGCTATCAGTTCCATCAACTGGACAAACAACTCAAGCAAATCAGGTAAATATTTCTTTCTCATAATTCCTTGTATTCGAATTACTTTATAGATTTGTAACATTTTGATTGAATTGAAATCTATATTTATATTTTGATTATTTTGTTGTTTTTCAGTTTCTACAATTTGCTGCTGTTATGATATGAACTGTAAAGCAGGATGTGCCGAACAGTGTGAAAAATCGCATTCAGAAAAAAATGTACCAAACCAATGTGATTACAAAACATCAATCTTGCGATGTAAAGTAACATGGAAACAATTCGATCTATCGAAACATCAGGTTTGCTGTTATCAGTCAAGAGACTATCTGATATAAATGCGTGAGAGTCACCTGCTATGCTATCCAGTCTTACGGGACCGTCTCATACAATGCGATATCGAGTATGAAAGTTGAATGATACCCACAGCGAAAAGGCTTATATGATACAATACGTCATGTTCATCAGTAACAAAGAAACGAGACGAACTGAGTTGAGACACCAAGGATCAAGTTACCTGCTATCTGTCATGGATCCAGTAACCCGCTATCTGTCGTTGATCCAGTAACCCGCTATCTGTCATAGGGCTGTAGTATATAGTCCAATACGTCACGATCGCGAGTAATAACGAAACAGGTCGAATCACAAACGTTCCAGTGCACAAATTACTCGCAAGCGTTCCTTCTCGCTTGCGATCTCGAGATATTTTCCAGAAAGAAAAATTTGGTTGAAAGTGTACGTTGTGTAATCGGGTAGTGGAAGGAGTTAAAGGAGCTGAATCGCCTCGTTCGTTCGTTCGTTCGTTACTACGTTTGGTTACTTCGCGTAATTAGACTCGTTTTAAAATTCGTAAACGCTTCATCGACGATGACGACAACTTCAGCAACGACGACTACAGGATTTTAGTGGTTGAAAAATATTTGTATTCGAAAAAAAAAACTTGGATTGATATTTTAGATAATTAGAAAATAAATTGTAGGAAACATAAAGAGAGATATGTTAAACATAAAACATATTTTGAGAAACCTAAAAGATTACATTATAGCTTGAATTATCGAAAAAATATATTATTGAAAGAAAAGAAAAAATATATTATTATTGTAAGAAAAGAAAAATATATTATTGTAAGAAAGGAAAAGATATATTATTGTAAGAAAGGAAAAAAATATATTATTGTAAGAAAGGAAAAAATATATTATTGTAAGAAAGGAAAAAATATATTATTGTAAGAAAAGAAAAAATATATTGTAAGAAAAGAAAAGATATATTATTGTAAGAAAAGAAAAGATATATTATTGTAAGAAAGGAAAAGATATATTATTGTAAGAAAAGAAAAGATATATTATTGTAAGAAAGGAAAAGATATATTATTGTAAGAAAAGAAAAGAAAATTTCTAAGAAAATAAGGCATAAATATCTTAGACAATTAGAAAAGAATATTGTGAAGAAGCAGTTGAATTAACAGATTTGAATAATACAAACATAGATCGAATACCGGGTAGTTAACAGTTGAGTCAAGTTTAGAATAATTTAGTGCAGGTTTATATGTGATATTTGATAAGTCACTGAAATAGGATTTAGACAAACGTAGATGAATTACTGAACTGTTGATCTGTCAATAATTTGAGTTTAGAGATTGTTAGGATATTTGGTGAATAATTGAATTGTAAATCAGTAAATTTTAGAAGTTAGAATATTTATTATGATGAACTGGACATAGAAAAGGTTAGTATTGATTGATAAGTGAATAACTGAAAAAAAACTGAATTGTCGAATTATGAATACGATTCTATTCAAGAGATTGATTTAAAGCGTTTCATGTTGTTTTAGTGTGGTTGAATATCTATCAAATAATCTTTAATGTTTGATCGAAGTTGATTGACTTTAATTCTTGAGTCGATCGGTGAAAAACTGCTGAAAAATGAAGAAACCTAGATAGAGTAATAGAAATTTTGAATAGACTATAGAAATCTATGGTATAGATATTTCATTGAAAAGGAGATTATGAATTACTTGTGTGAAGTTTGTGTTGGTCGAAAAATGTTTTGTAGCTGTAAGAAAAGAGTTGACAAAAATTATGATAAACACAGTGATATACGATTAAAACTGTAAAATGAAGAAATGGAATAATCATTGAAAGAAATTTTGATACAGATTTTGATAAACTGTTGTGCGTGAAAATATAGGAAACATTTTTGTGAAACAAATAGATTTAGATACTGTGTTAAACAGTGTTAAACCATGAAGGAAGAAATCTGATGATTTTGAAATATTCCTGTTTTTCCAGTGGTGTGGCATAAATAGATTTAAATGCGGAAGTACTATGATGATTTTTGTGATTATGAAACATTCCCGTTTTTCTTGATGTAAGAATTTTCCTCAGTTAAGGTTTCAAGGTCAGGTTACGAAAGTCCGCATAGGAATATGGTTTAGGTTACAAGAATAAGATATAGAACAGTGAGGTGATTTTGTTGAAAAATGTTACTATTTTGTGAATTGCATTCCGTGCCACTAGATATTTTCATATATCTATATATATATATATGTGCTGATATATAATTACTCAGGTTGTTCAAGCAATAAAATAGAAGTATTTGATGTGGAAATATACGATGAATTTTGTGTGATTTTTCTTGTGGTACAGAAAGATCTTGATAAACTGTTGTATAATGAATACAGTTATATTAATATTAAAACCGTAAAGGGAAAAATTTGATGATTCTGAAACATTCCTGTTTTTCTAGTGGCTTGATGTTGAAATATTATGATTGTGTTTTTGTGATTGTGAAACATTCCAGTTTTTCACAGTCCAGGTTTGTCTAGGTTACAAAGATAAAACTTATAAAAATCGTGAGGGTGATTTTGTTGGAAGATTTTATCAGTATTTTGTGATTTTCACTGATACTGATGATGGTTACTCGGGTTATATATTCAATCTATTAAATAGAAACTAGCAGTGATAATAAATAGCTACTTGCGATTTCATATGATCTCATTTTTATGATATGTTAAACAGGCAAAGTCTAATTAAGTCATGTAAACTTTGTATGTTTTCATTTTCATTAAAGAGTTAGAGTGTATATAATTTTGAACACGATTACATATAAACATGTGTGTTCTAAAAATGTAGATAGAGATGTATTTATATGTTTAAATTCATTTGGAAAAACATGACCTTTTATGATTGTTTGATATTTGTTGTTTGTTCATTTGGATTTTTGTTCTCAAAACAGGATTTTATTTGTGAACAGCAGAAGGTAAAAAATGAATGAAAGAGGATAAAAGCCAATAGCTATGAATGATCCAACCCCATGAATTTCTTTTTTTTCGTTGGTTTTATCTTGGAAAAGTGAAGAAAGAAGATGTAACTCCAGCACTTCGGGATATAGACCCCAAGCACCTCCCTTCTCTATAGAGCTTATTCTGAATTTCCTCTCCCTTGTTGATCTATGGTGAACTGGTTGAAATGTTTAAAGTGAAAAAAAAATATAATGCTAAAACCATTTTGAACAGAAGAGTAGTTAAAACCAGATCGCCAAGATAATTCCATTACTCGCCTACCATTTACATGGTAAATGGGGAAAAATAATTTTGTTAATCGAGATAGAAATAAAAACATTTTGAAAACATCGGTGACATGAAAGTTATTGACAAAATATACAGATACTTTACTATACACTACTGGAGGGATCTATACATATGCATGTATGACGATATCTAAACCATCTTGGATCAATTTTGCCGAGTGGAAATTTGAAGCTCTAAGTAATGTGTCTAAATTTGGAATGTTTTCGCAAGTTTAGCAAGAATTGGTCACAATCAGAGAGACAATGTAATAAATCCCCAAAAATATAGGCCATTTTTGGAAATTCATTTCTGCGTAAATGAAGGTTTGAAAGTCTAACGAAAGATTACAATTACGATTACGATTTTATTTACACTCCAACCATTTCCATGGTATATGGAGGAAAACTATTTCACATGTATATACAAATATTTACATAACAACTCTGAAGTGATTAAAATTTAGAGAATGAAAAAGTTTACAAAATATATACATTAACTATTTACAATACATCAAAGCCGGTTTTAGATAAGATAAGATGATAATGAGATGATCTAACCTCATATTCGTAATCAGCACCCCAAAAAACACGTCTGCACAAAATTTCCTTAAAATTGGGCCAAAAAAATATTTTGACTTTGTACCCCATTTTGGGGTGCTTATTTTGGGCATGAAAACCCTTATTTGCCCATGCAGATGAATTCCGATTCAAAATCTGATTGCGGATCCGGAATCTACACCTCAGAATACATATTCCTACCAAATTTCGAAGGAATCAGAGAAAAAAAAGTTTTCGCCGAAAAAAAACTCCTGGATTTTTGCCATTTTTGGCCAAAAAACCGAATCTCTTCGATTTGCTTGAAATTTTAGTCCTTTATATTTTCAGGGGTGCTGATTCCAAATCTGCAATCAGATTTTGAATATCTTGAAAACTCTGGGATCCAAGGCCTTTTGAAAATCTAGGGGTCCCCCAAAAAATTCGAATTTCTCATTTTCTGGGCAGCGGATCCGAAAAATTCGTTCAGATTTGCGATCAACACCCTTTAATACATGTCTGAACGGAATTTCATCAAAATCGGAGACAAAAAATATTTTACCCCTGACACTCATTTTGGGGAGTAGCCTACCTTAGATTGCCATTTCTCTGATACACCGGTAACTAGACTTAACTCTAACTGTGTATAACTGATTGGTGGCATCAAATTTATTAACTTTCATTTATATCTTTTAGGATGTTTGTCATCATTAGGATGGAATTATTGACTTTTTGAGTTTGATGATCAGGATCAGATGAACTGGATAAATATGTGTGGGCAGTGTTAGAACTCACCGGGAGGATAAACAAACAAACGAACAAATATTGGGAGAACTTGACTTCAAATTTACTCTTAAGCATTATTCTTTAATAGTTTCTGAGCATTATTTCTGGTTACAGTGTTAGTGGTAGTTGAATGCACTATTTTAGAGAATAAAATTAAATTTGCTTGAAGTTCTTCCTTTGGCATGTGAGCCTACCGCTTTACCGGATGCTAATACATACCGCAGACAAAAGAGTTCTATCAAAAATGGTTTAAATTCGTTTTAAAAAGATGATCCCCTTCGAAAAACCTTAAACGATAGTAGAATTAGTCATATACAATGGAATCGTATTAGATAATCAACGAAATTCGGCTAAGAAAAATATCTGTATTGCTCGCATGCCACAGTAAGATCGCAAGGCTGAGTTAGATATTTACCGTACAGTGCTGCCCCTATGAATAACGATAGCGGAATTTCTGCGAACTAAAATAGCGCATATTTACCGCCGGAATTTAAATGTCCTTATTACGTACAATACCGACCAGTGTGTCGTCTAATTCTGATTTAATATGATACTATGAGTACGTTCTGAATTTTGAATATTTTTTAGGTATCATATTTAATCATTTTTAGCTAAAATTTACTTACTTATCAATTAATATAGTATTTGTATACTGAATAAATTATTCATTTTCATTTTTTAATGATAATTTATCATCAGAATTGACAAAATGTCCATATTTTTTCTTCGATTGTCTATTTGCGCGCAAATAAACAGGGAACATACAAAC
This sequence comes from Tubulanus polymorphus, assembly GCF_964204645.1. Classification (NCBI taxonomy): domain Eukaryota; kingdom Metazoa; phylum Nemertea; class Palaeonemertea; order Tubulaniformes; family Tubulanidae; genus Tubulanus; species Tubulanus polymorphus. The sequence continues at coordinate 2,924,498 of NC_134035.1, read as the reverse complement.
ACCTATCGCTCTCTCCCAGACCATACTAGAAATACCCCGATTCATCTTCACTCTTTTAAGGCTTATTCTTTTATAGAAAAATTGTTTGGTTCAAACGTTTCAGAGCAGTTTTCAGAGTTTGAGAATTTTCCTCGGAATCCGGCCCGCAAATCGGTAATTAGTTCGTCCACTCCTGCCGTTCGAAGACTCTGGCAAGCGAGTATTATGTTAGTTCACATTTTCCACGCTATCGTTATACATAGCGGCAGCACTAGACGGTCGAGATTGAATTGGTCGCGCTATTTTACTGTGGAGCGGGCTCAATTCGATCGCTAATTCTTTATTTACAACAGTAAACTATTCCCTCAATTGATAAAGACTTTAAAGCCGCGATGATTCTAAATGTACGAATTTTGATATTGGTAAAAAAGATAAGAATTCATTCACGATGTTTCATTTTCATGTCCTCAGGTACACACACTTTAGGGGGACCTCACTCACTCCAGACCCACAGTGACTTTGCAGACACTTCGACAGTCAGTGACTAGTGAGGCCGGGACCTACTCAAATTTAGTCTGAATCAGTCAGTCGTTTTTACTACGGGTTCTGGGTTGTTTAGGGAACGACGGCTAGGTGCTAGACTAACAGGGACCTCACTCGGTGTCAAAAACCACTTTCTAGCCTACACGGGCCGCACTACCCTAGCCGCTTGCATTGCACATGGTGCAGCAGGCGATAGTTTCACAAATCTTGACGAACTGTTCTTCAACTTCCTCCGGCACCACATCTTGTTCAGCAGGTTAAGACCAGCTGACTCGACCATTTAGTTACACCAGCTTTCTCCCACTGCCACAGGCTGGGCTCTTGTGTAAAACGAGAATCTGTTAATCCAGTGTGACTGAAAACTGCTGAAAACTTTTGTTTAAGCCTTTACTTTGTCAGAGTAATTGTACTGTTTTGCTCTCTTTTCACCCGACCCTCCCTCAACCTCACAAACCACCCTCTTCAACCTCTCACCCCATCCTCCCCAACCTCTCACCCCATCCTCCCTCAACCTCTCATCCCATCCACCCCAACCTCTCACCCCATCCTCCCCAACCTCTCACCCCATCCTCCCTCAACCTCTCACCCGACCCTCCCTCAACCTCTCACCCCATCCTCCCCAACCTCTCACCCTATCCTCCCTCAACCTCTCACCCTATCCTCCCCAACCTCTCACCCCATCCTCCCACAACCTCTCAGTCAGTCTTCCTGTTAATGTGATTTCAATTTTATATTTCAGGTTTTCCTCTGTCGGGCTGTGGTGTAGTACTCAACGTGGTGGACTTCAACTGAAATTTATCACAGTTTTACTTCTTCAGTCAACTTCTTCCGGACTACTAGTGAACTAACTGGATTACTAGTCAACTAACCGGACTATTAGTGAACTAACTGGACTATTTGTGAACTAACCAGACTATATGTGAACTAACTGGACTATTTAGTCAACTAACCGGACTATAAGTGGAGTGATACTCATAAAAATACAGTGTGGAACTCTATATGTGGATTTGTGGAACTCGGTGGACTACCATTACTGCTAGACAAGGGCTAGTGAGTGTGTGAGTAGAATTTCTTATAAGTTTCCAAAACAATTATGAGAATATGTATTCATCAATTTTAATTTGTGAAAATAAATTATATTATGTTCATTTCTTGTATTTTGTTTGTTGAATTGCATAGAGTTTTGCATTTAAGATTTTGATTTTATTCGGGCAGTTCCTACAGACCGGTCATACCGGAATATAAGGAGTTTTTAAGGGAGAACTTTTCATTTTTCGAGCAAGTGTCTGCTTCGCTTGCCCAATAACTGTAGACTCCTACAGTCGTTTCGTAAGCAAATTTTTAGAATCGACTGAATTCATGAATTTGCAAGTAAGACTTGCAAATTCATGACCATGACCGAATGTTTTCATCTATTACTACATCATATTTTTCAGGTTGGAGGCGCAAGGCGTTGGAGGTGCATATATTTGAAACAATATATCTCGTCGCGCTCGACTAACTGGAGCCACGATCCTTTTTCCTGTTTGGCGTAACAGTATTTCTCAGCCGACTGAGGGCTATCACCATTCACTTCTTACTCTTCACCATCAGAATACATTACCACATATTTCCTGAAGATGAAAATTTGGCCAAAATGACTGTCATGTCTGTTTTTAGGATGTTTGTCATCATTAGGAACTATAGTACCGGTATTTATTGACATTTTTGTTTGTTGATCAGGACTACATCGAACTGGATGTTGGCAAGCGTTAGAACTCACCGAGAGGATAAACAAACAATCGAACACATATTGGGAGAACTTGACTTCAGTTATAGTGAACTTTACGAGGACTAAATATGTGACACTACCGATTTGCTTTTGAACTAAAAACAGGGCAACTGAAAAAAAACTGCGTGGCTTCTAGAACCTGTCGTTCTCTCCCAGACGAAACTAGGAATATCCCTGATTCAAATTTACTCTTAAGCCTAATTCTTTCATAGAAAGTTGTTCCTTTAATAGTTTCAGGGCATTTTTTCTGGTTACAGTGTTAGTGGTAGTTGAATGCACTATTTTAGAGAATAAAATTTTATTTGCTCAGAATTCTTCCTATGGCATGTGAGCCTATCGCTTTACCGGATGCTAATACATTCCGCTGACAAAAGAGTTCTATCAAAAATGGTTTGAAATTCGTTTTAAAAGGATGATCCCCTTCAAAAAACCTTAAACGATAGTAGAATTATTCATATACAATGGAATCGTATTAAACATTGAACGAAATTCGGCTAAGAAAAATATCTTTATTACTCGCATTCCACAGTAAGATAGCAAGGCCGAGTTAGATATCTACCGTACAGTGCTGCCCCTATGAATTACGGTAGCGGAATTTCTGTGAACTAAAATAGTAGCGCATATTTACCGCCGGAATTTAAATTTCCTTATTACGTACAATACGGACCAGTGTGGCGCCTAATTCTGATTGAATATGATACTATGAAAACGTTCTGAATTTTGTATGATATTTCCTAATTTTTTAGGTAACATATTTAATTCTTTTTAGCTAAAATTCACTTACCTATCAATTAATGTAGTATTTATATACAGAATAACTTATTCGTTTACATTTTTGAATGATAAAATTGACAAAATGTCCATATGTCCAAAATGTCAATATTCTTTCTTCGATATATTCTAATTACGCAGAAATAATCAGGGAACATACAAACACCTGTAGCTCTCTCCCAGACCATACTAGAAATACCCCGATTCAAATTTACTCTTTCAAGGCTTATTCTTTTATAGAAAAATTGTTTGGCCAGACGTTTCAGAGCAGTTTTCAGAGTTTGAGAAATTTCCTCGGAATCCGGCCCGCAAATCGGTAATTAGTTCGTCCACTACGGCCGTTCGAAGACTCTGGCAAGCGAGTATTATGTTAGTTCACGTTTTCCACGCTATCGTTATACATAGGGGCAGCACTAGACGGTCGAGATTGAATTAATCGCGCTATTTTACTGTGGAGCGGGCTCAATTCAATCGCTAATTCTTTATTTACAGTGAACTATTCTCTCAATTGATAAAGACTTTAAAGCCACGATGATTTTAAATGTACGACTTTTGAATTGGGTAAAATGATAAGAATTCATCATATTTTATGTCCTCACGGGCTCAGGGCCCGGGACGCACAGCCACAGGGAGACCTCACTCCAATTGACTTCGCAAACACGTCACGACACACTAGTGAGGCCGGCCAGGCCCTGACTCGACCAGTTAGTTACAATGGCTTTCTCCCGGCCACAGGCTGGGCTCTTGTGAAAAACGAGAATCTGTTAAACCAGTGTGACCAGGGGACTGAAAACTGCTGAAAACCTTTGCTGAAGCCTTTAGGCTACTATGTCAGAGTAATTGTACTGTTTTGCTCCCCTTTTCACCCATCCTCCCTCAACCTCTCACCCCATCCTCCCTCAACCTCTCACCCCATCCTCCCTCAACCTCACCCAACCTCATCATCCCATTGTCCCCAACCTCTCACCCCATCCTCCCTCAACCTCTCACCCCATCCTCCCCCAACCTCTCACCCCATCCTCCCCCAACTTCTCGCAGTCAGTCTCCCTGTTAATGTGATTTCAATTTAATCGTGACAATGTAAATAAAACCCGATCAAGACTGTATATATGTAAGTGTACAAACATGTATTCAATATTCACGTGTCTGTGCCGCTTTCTTACTGACGGTCTATCAATACGCATAGCACTGTCCGTTTGATTGCGATACATTCACGGACCTAACTCACTGTATATTAGAAACACATAACTGCTCCCAGTGTAAAACTTATACTTTTAGGCAAATTCAGCACCAGATGTGAAGTACCAACTGCGCACCCCTTGACGGAGAAACCCATCCTAATCGGAGCTGCACCGTCGATGTCATACAACTACACTTCGGATACCCCAGGGCCATACTCTCATCTGGAAAATTTGCGTTTGGAAATGTGCTTTCTTCCTATCTAGTCAACACGCGGGATCATCAACTTAGAGGACTTCTACATCAACATCTACCCGAGGAAAAAAACCACACTAAACTATCGGACTATTTACACGTAGAAAACGACCAAAAAAATATAAAAATGGACAAAATGATCTTGTAATATAGCTATTTCCAGAATCTCATTGTATTAAATTAGGCAGCCAGAAAAATTCATCCCAATCAGTCGCTTGCCGGTTCAGACTGAATGGAAGATTGTTTGGATGAACCGGAACCGAATTTCCAATTATGTACTTCGATTTTAAAATATTCTGTTTACTCGACCGCCGATCACACATCTATATCTGTACTTCGATTTCCGATTTCAAAATCAAACCCCCTGTTTCTCTCCCGGCAGGTGTGGTGGGTCTGTAAGGGACACTCAATCGAAAAATCAAACAAAATTTACCAGCCAAATAAATAAATAATGGGGACAATCCCTATTTTAAGATAAAAAAAAAAATGTGATTTCAATTTTATTTTTCAGGTTTTCCTCTGTCGGGCAGTGGTGTAAACTTCATCACGAATGCTGGACGTGGTGGACATCAACTGAAATTTATCACAGTTTTACTTCTTCAATCAACTTCTTCCGGACTACTAGTGAACTAACCCGACTATATGTGAACTAACCGGACCATTTAGTCCATTTAGGACCATCTAGATTGATACTCATAAAAAACAGTCAGTGGTGGACTCCAGGAGGTGTTGAACTCTGTATGTGGATTTGTGGGATTCGGTGGACTACCATTACTGCTAGACAAGGGCTGGTGAGTGTGAGTAGAATTTCTTAAAAGTTTCCCAAACAATTATGAGAAAGCAGTTTATCTGTAAACACTGTTCACTGCATTTCATAAGAATTGTCAATGTGGTTATTTGAAGCAGCCTGTAATTGTGTTGCGGGAATTATAATTCAGGGTTTTTAGTAAGAGCATCAATTTCTACCTTAAAAATTAATTGAATATTTGACATCATTGAATAAAAATCGTTTTTGGACCGAATTTCGCGGGCGAATTTCATCAAAATTTGTGACGAAATTAAGGGGGTCAAAACACAAAATCCTGAATATCTCATTTTAGGAGCCTCGGATCCTAAATCTAACCTCATATTTGTAACCAGCACCCCAAAAAACATGTCTGCACTAAATTTTATTAAAATTGGGCCAAAAAAATATTTTGACTTTGTACCCCATTTTTGGGGTGCATATTTTGGGCATTAAAACCCTTATTTGCCCATGAAGATGAATTCCGATTCAAAATCTGATTGCGGATCCGGAATCTACACCTCAGAATACATATTCCTACCAAATTTCGAAGGAATCAGAGAAAAAAAAGTTTTCGCCGAAAAAAAACTCCTGGACTAACACCTTAGATTTTTGCCATTTTTTGCCAAAAAATCGAAACTCTTCGATTTGCTTGAAATTTCAGTCATTTATATTGTCAGGGGTGCTGATTCCAAATCTGCAATCAGATTTTGAATATCTCGAAAACTCTGGGGTCAAAGGCCTTTTGAAAATTTAGGGGTCCCCCAAAAAATTCGAATTTCTCATTTTCTGGGCCTCGGATCCTAAAAATTCGTTCAGATTTGTGATCAGCACCCCAGAATACAAGTCTAACCGGAATTTCATCAAAATCGGAGACAAAAAATATTTGACCCCTGACACTCATTTTGGGGAGTAGCCTACCTTAGATTGCCATTTCTCTGATATACCGGTAACTAGACACTCTTACACTGTGTATAACTGTTCGGTGGCCTCAAATCTATTAAGTTTCATTTATATCTTTTAGGATGTTTCTCATCATTAGGATGGAATTATTGACTTTTTGAGTTTGATGATCAGGATCAGATGAACTGGATAAATATGTGTTGGCAGTGTTAGAACTCACCGGGAGGATAAACAAACAAACGAACAAATATTGGGAGAACTTGACTTCAAATTTACTCTTCTTTAATAGTTTCCGAGCATTATTTCTGGTTACAGTGTTAGTGGTAGTTGAATGCACTATTTTAGAGAATAAAATTAAATTTGCTTGAAATTCTTCCTTTGGCATGTGAGCTTAGCGCTTTACTGGATGCTAATACATTCCGCAGACAAAAGAGTTCTATCACAAACGGTTTGAAATTCGTTTTAGAAAGAGAATCCCCTTCTAAAAACCTTAAACGATAGTCGAATTATTCATATACAATGGAATCGTATTAGATAATCAACGAAATTCGGCTAAGAAAAATATCTGTATTGCTCGCATGCCACAGTAAGATAGCGAGGCTGAGTTAGATATTTACCGTACAGTGCTGCCCCTATGAATTACGATAGCGGAATTTCTGTGAACTAAAATGGTAGCGCATATTTACCGCCGGAATTTAAATGTCCTTATTACGTACAATACAGACCAGTGTGTCGTCTAATTCTGATTAAATATGATACTATGAATACGTTCTGAATTTTGTATGATATTTCCTTATTTTTAGGTAACATATTTAATTTTTTTTAGCTAAAATTCACTTACTTATCAATTAATATAGTATTTGTATACAGAATAAATTATTCATTTTCATTTTTTAATGACAATTTATCATCAGAATTGACAAAATGTCCATATTTTTTCTTCGATTATAGTCTATTTGCACGCAAATAATCAGGGAACATACAAACACCTGTCGCTCTCTCCCAGACCATACTAGAAATACCCCGATTCAAATTAACTCTTTTAAGGCTCATTCTCTTATAGAAAAATTGTTTGGCCAGACGTTTCAGAGCAGTTTTCAGAGTTTGAGAAATTTCCTCGGAATCCGGCCCGCAAATCGGTAATTAGTTCGTCCACTACGGCCGTTCGAAGACTCTGGCAAGCGAGTATTATGTTAGTTCACGTTTTCCACGCTATCGTTATACGTAGCGGCAGCACTAGACGGTCGAGATTGAATTAATCGCGCTATTTTACTGTGGAGCGGGCTCAATTCAATCGCTAATTCTTTATTTACAGTGAACTATTCCCTCAATTGATAAAGACTTTAAAGCCGCGATGATTCTAAATGTACGAATTTTGATATTGGTAAAAAAGATAAAAATTCATACATGATATTTCATTTTCATGTCCTCAGGTACACACACAGTTTAGGGGGACCTCACTCCAGTGACTTCGCAGACACTTCACGACAGTCAGTGGAGGCCGGGACCTACTCAAATTTAGTCTGAATCAGTCAGTCGTTTTTACTACGGGTTCCGGGTTGTTTAGGGAACGACGGCTAGGTGCTAGACTAACAGGGACCTCACTCGGTGTCAAAAACCACTTTCTAGCCTACACGGGCCGCACTACCCTAGCCGCTTGCATTGCACATGGTGCAGCAGGCGATAGTTTCACAAATCTTGATGAACTGTTCTTCAACTTCCTCCGGCACCACATCTTGTTCAGCAGGTTAAGACCAGCTGACTCGACCAGTTAGTTACACCAGCTTTCTCCCACTGCCACAGGCTGGGCTCTTGTGTAAAACGTGAATCTGTTAATCCAGCGTGACTGAAAACTGCTGAAAACTTTTGCTTAAGCCTGAGTTATTGTGTTTGCTTCTCTTTTCACCCATCCTCCCCAACCTCTCACCCCACCCTCCCTCAACCTCTTAACCCACCCTCCCCAACCTCTCACCCCATCCTCTCTCAACCTCTCACCCCATCCTCCCCAACCTCTCATCCCATCCTCCCCCACCTCTCACCCCATCCTCCCCAACCTCTCATCCCATACTCCCTCAACCTCTCACCCCATCCTCCCCAACCTCTCATCCCATTGTCCCTCAACCTCTCACCACATCCTCCCCCAACCTCTCACCACATCCTCCCCCAACCTCTCACCCCATCCTCTCTCAACCTCTCACCCCATCCTCCCTCAACCTCTCACCCCATCCTCCGCAACCTCTCATCCCATCCTCCCTCAACCTCTCACCCCATCCTCCCCAACCTCTCATCCCATTGTCCCTCAACCTCTCACCACATCCTTCCCCAACCTCTCACCCCATCCTCCCTCAACTTCTCAGTTAGTCTCCCTGTTAATGTGATTTCAATTTTATATTTCAGGTTTTCTTCGGGCTGTTGTGTAAACTTCATCACGAATACTGGATGTGGTGGACTTCAACTGAAATTCATCACAGTTTTACTTCTTCAGTCAACTTCTTCCGGACTACTAGTGAACTAACTGGACTACTAGTCAACTAACCGGACTATTAGTGAACTAACTGGACTATTTAGTCAACTAACCGGACTATAAGTGGATAAAAAAACAGTCAGTGGTGGGACTCCAGGAGGTGTATGTGGATTTGTGGAACTCAGTGGACTACCATTACTGCTAGACAAGGGCTAGTGAGTGTGTGAGTAGAATTTCTTATAAGTTTCCAAAACAATTATGAGAAAGCAGTTTATCTGTAAACACTGTTTTCTGCATTTCATAAGAATTTTCAATGTGGTTATTTGAGGCAGCCTGTAATTGTGTTGCAGGAGTTATAATACAGGGTTTTAGTAAGAGCATCAATTTCTACCTTAAAAATTAATTGAATATTTGATCATTGAATAATATTCGATTTTGGGCCGAATTTCCCAGGCAAATTTCATCAAAATTTGTGACGAAATTTAGGGGGTCAAAACACGAAATCCTGAATATCTCATTTTAGGTGCCTCGGATCCAAAATGTAACCCCATATTCGTAATCAGCACCCCAAAAAACATGTTTGCACTAAGTTTCATTAAAATTGGGCCCAAAAAAAATTTTGACTTTGTACCCCATTTTTGGGGTGCATATTTTGGGCATTAAAACCCATATTTGCCCAAGAAGATGAATTCCGATTCATAATCTGATTGCGGATCCGGAATCTACACCTTAGAATACATATTCCTACCAATTTTAGAAGGAATCAGAGAAAAAAAAGTTTTCGCCGAAAAAAAACTCCTGGACCTTATTTTTGCCATTTTTGGCCAAAAAACCGAATCTCTTCGATTTGCTTGAAATTTTAGTCCTTTATATTTTCAGGGGTGCTGATTCCAAATCTGCAATCAGATTTTGAATATCTCGAAAACTCTGGGGTCCAAGGCCTTTTGAAAATATAGGGGGGTCCCCCAATAATTCGAATTTCTCATTTTCTGGGCCTCAGATCCGAAAAATTCTTTCAGATTTGTAATCAGCACCCAAGGATACATGTCTATACTGAATTTCATCAAAATCGGAGACAAAAAATATTTGACCCCTGACACTCATTTTGGGGAGTAGCCAGCCTACCTGAGATTGCCATTTCTCTGATACACCGGTAACTAGACTTAACTCTTACACTGTGTATAACTGATTGGTTGCCTCAAATCTATAAAGTTTCATTTATATCTTTTAGGATGTTTGTCATCACTAGGATGGAATTATTGACGTTTGTGTTTGATGATCAGGACTACATCAGATGAACTGGATAAAATATGTGTTGGCAGCATTAGAACTCACCGGGAGGATAAACAAACAAACGAACAAATATTGAGAGAACTTGACTTCAGTTATAGTGAACTTTATGTCCACGAGGACTAACTATGTGATGACTTTGCTGCTGATGGGATAAATATCTGTTTGAACTAAAAACTGTAAAACTAAAACTACTGATGGCATCTAGAATCTGCCGGATAGAAAACAACGAGGAACATAGAAGTTCAGGTGATATACAATCCCCTCTCTGTCTCTTTCTATCATCTCTCATCCTCATCTCTCATACTCATCTCTCATACTCATCTCATTCTCATCCTCATCTCACTCTTTCTCATTCTCATCTCATACTCATCTCTCATACTCATCTCTCATCTCACTCTTTCATCCTCATCTCATACTCATCTCATTCTCATCCTCATTCTCATCTCTCTCATCACTCATCTTACTCATCCTCACTCTGGTCTCATTCCACCATCTACCGGGTTGTGATAGGAACTAGTTCCTGTCTCGCCCGGTAGATGGCATTATTTTTTTAATAAAATTTGCTTAAGCAATGGATAAATATGAGTTCCCCTGCAGGCTGTCAGTACGTCCCTATAGCGTAGTGGGTAGGCTGCTGGACTGCTAGACCAGTGGTTGGTGGTTCGAATCCCCGTATTTTAAATAAAATTTTATTGGTTGTTGATTAAATAAAATGTTGAATTTTGATTTTGTTCGTTTCAATAAAATGTTGAATTTTACTTTTGCAAACAAGCTGTAACAAATTTGAATGTGGAATAAATCCTTTGATTTGTACTTTGCGTTTGTCCTTTCCTTTTTGACTTTTCCTTGAACGTGAGAAGTTGTAAGAGAGTCCTTTCCGGGGCAAGTGGAAGTTGTGAGAGGGGGAGTCCTTTCCGGGGCAAAGTGCCCGAGACAAAGAGATTTTATTAAAGAGAGCATTTTATAAATGGACGTTTATTTATTTACGTTACTTTTTATAACATGCGGCAAAACGAAATAATGAGTATAGTCTGCGTCTCGAGGTTTGAGGATGATGCTGTAGTCGGAGTAGAGTCTGCGTCTCGAGGTTTGACGATGGTGCTGTAGTCGGAGTAGAGTCTGCGTCTCGAGGTTTGAAGATGGTTCTGTAGTCGGAGTAGAGTCTGCGTCTCGAGGTTTGAAGATGGTTTTGTAGTCTCTCGAGGTTTGTGCGTCTCGAGGTTTGAAGATGGTTTTGTTGTCTCTCGAGGTTTGAAGATGGTTCTGTAGTCGGAGTAGAGTCTGCTTCGAGGTTTGAAGATGGTTCTGTAGTCGGAGTAGGGTCTGCGTCTCAAGGTTTGACGATGGTACTGTAGTCGGAGTAGAGTCTGCGTCTCGAGGTTTGAAGATGTTGCCGTCAAATATTGCCGGCTGAAAAACAAATCGGATAATCGTCAAGCTAATGAAGAACATTGAATATGCAAAATGTACGGATGGGTGTAGTTTAATATAATTACCTTATCTTAATGTAAAGATACCGAAACAGCAAAATGTGAGTTGATGCGGTTTCCAATGCAGCAGCAGCAGCAGCAGACTAGTTCAGGACGTTGCGACAAACGAATTGTGTGTACATGTAGTTGTCAGTAGTAGCGAACTGGTTTCGGTTTAACCCTAAAAAGACACAATATTCATAATGTATGAATGTGCGCGAAATAGAACATCGGAAATCAGCGACAACAGCAACTCGTCTTCATCAGCAAATTAGCCGTCATCTGTTTGTAGTTGAAATCCGACATCAACAGCAGCAGCAACACCAGTAAAAGCAGCAGCAGCAGTATCGGGATCTCCTCCGCAATCGTCAGCACCAACAGCCGCCAGTCTCATCTTGCGTTCTCAATCGCTAGGCGTCACAAATTCCTTCACGTTCCAGTCTCTCCTTACATCATCAGCCGCTTATTAGTTGGTTCTTCGCTTGAAGCCACACTTTCTTCACGCCTTGTTTCAGAGCTCTTATAGGTTGACCTTCATCACTGGACATCAGTTCTCGGACTGGCATCGGGCGGCTCGAACCGCGCTTCTAATACCTACGTCAACCAATCAGCGACGGTGCATCATCGATGCGACCGGATTGGATCAATCAGAAAGCTCGATCGCGCATTCCTGTGACAGACCCGAGTCCGTGACGCTAATCCGCAAGAACCATTCAATTCGTGCCAAACATTTTCAATGGGGCCTACAGGTCATCGAGTTTAATTCGACTATTCATAGAGGCACACATTGTTAAAGATAGAAATATCGAATGCGACGATTTTAGGCTGAAATTGTATGCTGAAATTTTATCTAATGGTTTAGATAAACTCCAACAAACTTTAGTGTAGATTTCCCTTCTATTTAAGTCTGGTTTTGAACTGTAATACCGGCTCAATTTTACTTTTTCGAGTTTTGCTTTAGGATATTGAAGTTTGCTTAAGGGTTTGTGCAGTCACGCGGCACTATTGTGTAGTAGAGCGTATGGCATTTCTCCAGGAGTTATTCTCTATTAGATAGAGTCGTTTTGAATCCGAATTTATACACAAGTTCACCAGACATCGCCGCGTACACATCTTCTTTAATTGAAATCTGGTGATGTTAAAGAATTATCTCAAAGTTTTATCATCAGTTGAGAAAGAACTGTGATTGATCACCGCGCGCTGCTTGCACCGAATAGTCGCTTGGATTTCTTCAGTTCGAGGAAATAAAAAAGTTTCCCAAACCCTCACCACTAAACTTAAAATAACAAACTAATATTGTAAAAAAGTCGAAGCCCCTGGTGGAATTACTCCGCTGCCGGGACCGGTATTGTGGGATAAATAAATAATTCAGCCAGAAACGACTGAATTAAACATAATTTACCCCACACCAGTTATTTTGTAGGACTCACGCATTAGCAACCTCATTCCAGGGAGGACAGTACTCTCGACTCGCCCGCTTACCGGAGATCACTTGCCACATCCTGACCCGCCTCCTCCGAGACTCGAACCTGGGCCACAGCGGTGACACGCTAGTCGCCGACCGACTAAGCCATCCGGTCCGCCCGATTGTGACAGGAAAACATTCGAACATATTCCACGGCCATTCACATTCGGACAAAAGACCATGACGTCACAATGGTCAACGCCGTGACGATGTCGACTCAGACTGAAATCGCCCGTTTCTGACCAAACTTGCAGCTCCAGAGTCTATATCTTGAATCTCTACAAATATATACTGATCGTTGCAGCATATTAGGCCTAGATACGACGGGTGGACGGGTTTTTGAATTTGAGAGTTCTAAATAGCGTATTTCCGTTTCAAAAATCCAATATCCTAAATCCCCACAAAACTCTACGTGCGTCTCGTATGACAGCCGATCTGACTCATGTACAGAATATATAAAGACTAATCACGTCCCGGTCACGGCCATGGTTCCAGTTAAGTCGTGCGCGACACATTTTGTTCAAATACGTATGCAACTTGCGCCTCTTAACCCTTAAAAAACTTAATTTCGATTATAGTTAAGGAATGATTATTTTACTTTTTAATATCACTATCATCAACGGCCAAAACCATTCCTTGGCCATACATTGTCGAACGAAAGTTGGGTTCGGCTGATAATGGTTTTCGCCCCACATACCCAAACTAACTTTTGAAATAATCAAACCTTTAGAAAGAGGGGTATCCCAGTACAGGTATGCCAGTACATCCGAGCCGAATATAGAAGGAAATTCCCCACCAGTTTGGTACTCTTTCTCCAGGCGAAAAAGTCCAGAAAATCCCTTGTTTTATCATCAATCTGTCTCTCAGGACCAATGGATTTGGGGTCCCTCTTCATTACAATTATGGTCTGATGCCTGACTGGATAAATGGATGACTGGTGACCGAATGACCGAGCGACTGATTGATGAGATATTCTTAACAATACAATCTAGGAAATGCAGAAATCACAGAGGACCCTTAAGGCGGGGATCTGAGACATAGACTTCTGGACCCCGTCAATAACTGTGCAAAATGAATGAAGCGTATTCGAAGGAGAAAAGGTGGCACCAGACTGAATCATACGTATTACTTATTCAGTAATCCAATACGCACTAAGCCTCAGAAATGGTGATCGATGGTGGTTTTAATACCGGGAAGCAGTATTTTCTTATGGGGGCAGGAGAAATTTTCCGCTTCATTCTCCGGAGTAAATGGATAGATGATTGATATCGTAGCCAGGCCTGTAACGTGGCCGGTTTTATAGGCAGTTTGCTTTCCCCATAAATAAAAGTTTCCTTAAAATGTGGACTTTTAAGTGGACCTTTTTGAAAAGGCGCTCGAAGGTAAAAACGGAGCCTAGTGACAACGGCATTATGTGTTAGCAATGCAAGGCTCCCTACGGAGTCCAACGCTAGTCCTAGGTATCTGTAGCACTATAAGATCGGGTAGGACATACGACAAGCCTAGGATGTTATTCATTTCCAGCAAATTCATTTTTCAGAGCGAACCGTTTTGGGATTTCCGGCGGTTTGTCGTAAACTACCTGAACTATACCCCCCCCCCCCACTCCGCTGCAGGCCCGG